>NC_042623.1:234519265-234835298 GCF_901001135.1 Rhinatrema bivittatum
GGATCCATCGTGTACAGCTGCACCAAATACGGGCAGACCTAGGGCACATGCAGAGGGCTGTCAATGGGCCAACCCATGCACTGCATGCCCAGACAGCAGTGCAGGCACAGGGTCTCACTATAGTGACAACATCAGATCTCACCACTGTCATGACACAGATTCTTCAAAGAATGCCAGAGTCAGCACCTGTGCCTTCCCCAGCACCACAGGACTCAACGCCATGCAGCAGCCCCTCTTCTGAGAGAAGATTGAAAGGGAGGCCCCCCCCCCCCAGGACATGCCACAAAATGGCAAGCCATGGCATGGCAAAGGCCCATGAAGCCACCCAAACACCAGGCCTCTAAGATCGAAGAACAAGGTGTAGTACAAACCTGGCAGGCCTCTGTACGCATCCCTCTGTGTCCCAGCCAACGAACGGTCATGTTGTGATGCGAGAGGTGCAACTTGGCCCCGTATGGATGCTCCTGGGCATGTTTGAATGCCCATGCAATGTAGGAGGGTCCCACAATCCAGACTTGTTTCCCTCATCCTGTAGGACCTGTAAAGAGAGTAGTGTTAATATACATCTTGATTATTGATGACTCGAGCGTATGTAACCCTTGAAAGCAGCTGACTTCCACCGCCCTATCTGCTGAATCACTCCGCCTGACAATCCCACTCCAGCGGCAGAGGTGGCAGCACCAATGCGGAAGGAATGCGTTTCAAAGTGGGACGGATTCAGCCCGAGGGTAACTAAACCTGAACGTAACACTGACTCAAATTGAAATTTGGTTAATGGGCAGCTGTCCAAGTGAATAAAAAATCTGGACCCCTCTGAGGGACGCAGCGCTGTAAAAGCTATATAATTTGCCACAGGGCATGTTCTGTAGCCTGGGATGGCTCGTAGTACTAACATTGCTCCTTGTCCCATCTGATCCATTTTAGATTGCTGTATAAATAAGATGATGGAATCTGCGGCCAAGGTGATGTACTATGCGAGCAACCCCGAAGATTCCCAACCCTTGTTGGCCTTAGCCACCAACTCGCTAACCCTGAGTGCCCCGAAAAATGCGAAAACAAAAGCTACGCGAAATAAGCGGCATTTGTAGTCTCAACTACAGATACTCGGTAACGCCTCCCATAATCTCTGCAGAACGTCGTGGGTAATTGGGTTTCTACTGTCTGGAGTTCAGACTCCTTCCTTGGCCCAGCCTAGCAATAAATGATGTATCAAAAACCTTCCGCATGGGCCCGCATAAAAAATGAAAAATCCATTGGCTGTCTAGAAACGGCCGCTTTTGAGCTCCCTTCAGTTTTGGCTGCCTCAATGTAGCGCAAAATGACCCAGTCGGAAACTGGTCCCCCGTGCCAGCTGCATTTCAAAAGAAAAGACACCACCTTCTCGGGCCCCTTTCACGTAAGCTGACCACGTGGAAGGAGCTAGTGACTCTCTGAGCAGCTTCCAGGCTTCTGGGTACCAAATTGCCAAAGGGAAGCAGGCACTGAAGCTCCTGTCAGATCTGCCTCCGGTGCTAGCTTCCGAAAAAGGTCCCACTTTGAACGAGAGAGAGAATTGGCCAGCATATTAGAAGAGCCCGGGACATGGCGCGCCCACTTTGTCACATTCAATTCCATGCAGCGCAGAATAAACTTGTGCAGCAGCTCTGATACTAATGAGTTCTTTGCTGCTCTCCTGTTTATGACTTCGACTACTCCTATGTTATCGCACCAGAAGATTACTTTCTTATTTTGAATCCTTTCCCCCCATAGTGCTACTGCTACTACAATAGGGAACAACTCGAGGAATGTAATGTTCTTGGTGACGGCAGATTGTTTCCATTCCTCTGGCCAATGGGCGGCACACCATGCCCCCTGACAGTATGCACCAAATCCCATAGAGCCCGCCGCGTCAGTAAATAGTTCTAAGTCGCAATTTGAGACTGTTCCTGTCTGCCACATTAATGTGCTGTTAAAATTGAACAGAAACCTATTCCAAATGAGCAAATCATCACGTATTCCTTGCATTATTCTTATGTGATGGAATCTCTTTTTGATGCCGGACATTGCGAATGATAATCAACGCAAAAAAACTCTTCCCATTGGTATAACTCTGCATGCGAAGTTCAGGCTGCCCACTAATGATTAGACTTGTTGCAACGTCAGCATTTTTGTGCTGTGTGACCAAGTCTTTTGAGTTTGTCGACTCTCTCTTTTGGTAATCTCGATATCATATCTACTGTATCCAATTCAATGCCTAAGAAAACTAGGCGTGTAGTGGGTCTGATCGTTTTTTCTTTGGCGACAGGAATGCCGAAATTGCCTGCGACGCAGTAGAAAGAATTTAGCATATCTGCGCAGTCATTAGAATCTGGGCTTCTGATGAAAAGGAAATCAGCTAAATAGTGAACTAAATTAGACGACACAGTCTTCTGCTCAATGAGCCAGTGTACGAAGGAGATGAAAGCTTCGAAATAGGCACAAGCGATCAAGCAACCCATCGGTAGGCATTTGTCTACAAAATAACTGCCCTGAAAGCAAAAACCCAATAAGGGAAAGCTCTCCAGGTGGATTGGAAGAAGGTGGAATGCCGATTCGATGTCGAGTTTGGTCATTAAGGTCCCGTCACCACAGTGCTGCACTAGACGCACGGTGGAACTAAATGAGGTGTATCTCACTGTGCAAAGCTCATGAGGTATGAAGTCGTTAACGGCACTTCCCTCCGGGAATGACAAGTTGTGAATGAGTCTAAATTTTCCTGTCTCTTCTTTAGGAATCACTGCGAGGGGGGACAAGACTAAATCTGGGAAAGGTGGCTCGTTGAATGGTCCCGCAATGCGACCTAGGCCAATTTCTGTCATTAATTTATCTTTAACTACCTTGGTCCTGCTGCGCACTGAGGTACAGTTGTCCCATCCCCCGACTCCTGAAGGACCTTTAAATGGATAACAAATCCTTCTGAAAATCCTCGCAGCAAAAATAATGATGTCTCTGAGTTAGGGTATCTGAGTAACCATGGCTTCAATGCCTCTACTTGTACCGGTGTAGATGCTATGCCGAGATATTCATTTCTGGGCTCCTTTTGGCGCTCCTCCTGTGCCAGTTCCATTACTTGAATTCCCTTCTCCCACGCGTTTACCGCATTTCAACACAGGGTGGCCTGCTCCGCAGTTGAAGCAGCTATATCGAAATTTACATTCGGGAAAATTACATGCAGCGCGGTTGAACCGCCAGCAAACGTCTGATGTGCCAGCTCCCACCCGTTCTGATCCTGCGCCTGCGCGAAAGGAACACCCGCTGTGCGTTAAGTTCGATCCCATTGAGTTAGTAGCCACGGATGAAGGTATCTGTGCATTCATCTGTGTAAGCCACAATCCGATGTCTCGCGTACTCCATGATATCAATTTATTCTCTTCCATACAGTCTCTAAAGCGCTCGTCATAATTTAACCAAGACCAGCCTTCGTAGTCCTTGCTGGCCCACAGAATTGCATCTGCATATGCATATTGGGAACTATCGCGATGACCTATCACACTCGCGAGTCTCAGGAATGAGCGGATCCAATTTAGTATGTTCCGGGCAACCTTTTTTTTAGTACCCGGGAAGCGCTCTGCTCTTCTCTTCTTTAATTCTATCCTTCTGCCTCTCCTGCCTTCTAGCAAGCTAAAGATGTCAATATATTTTTTGTGCCGGAGGTTTTTGCACAGAGCCCTGGGAATCTCCTCCCAAAGTTTGACATAGGTCGTTAGCGCAGGCGTGCCTCTATCCAAGCGTCTTCTTTTCCCACTGTAGTAGTACAAGACAATCCGAGGAGCTCGAGGAAGAGGTGAAAGAAGATGATAAAGAGTCAGAAGAGCTAGATTTATTACGCTTGCGCTTGCGCTTAGATTTATCCTGCCTCCTAGTTTTTTCGTCTTCCTGTGATCTGTTTACTATAGCGGCCTGTTCTGATCTGTCTGCCCTATCTTCTGGCTCTGCATTATCTAACGGCGCAACATCAGTATTCACATTACTATCCCCAAGCTCTGTTCCTCTCTCACCTATATTTGCTGCTTCGCTGTTCTGACGCTATGCGGTCGGGCTGGAGATGCGACCATCCTCTCTGTAGCCGCATTCTGGTTAGTGCCCCATTCTTCCACAGGCGGCCTGTGTCCGAGGTCAAGGCGGAGGAGCAAAGGGCAGGGCTGCTGGTGCTCCAGGGTAGCCAAAGGAGAGGTTTTCTCCTATTGGCTGCCCCGTCCCCCAGGGAACCAATGGGTTTCCGGCCCGCCCCAGAAGTGAACTAATGGGTCAGCGCAGGCCAGCCAATCTGCAGGCACGTCGTCGCCATGTCACTGAAGGGCGGCAACTCTACCCCCCCACCCCCTCTTCTGGGTGCCAGCACGGCTCATGCCAGGCACCTACGTTACCCCGGGCACCCCGATACTTCTTAATAGGTGGTCCAGAGGATAGGACCAGCTACTAAGAAGACCTTCTCTCTAATAGGGATGTGAATCGGGCTTCGGACGATTGAAAATATCATACGATATTTTCAAAATCGTCAGAAATCAGGGGCTCCCCAAAACGATAGGAACACCCCCCCCCCCCCCGATATTGTTCGTGGAGGTTCTCTTATCGTTTTGGGGGAGGGCGGGAAAAACAGCACACAAAAATAACCCCTAAACCCACCCCGACCCTTTAAAACTAATCCCTTAGCTTCCCCCACCCTCCCGACCCCCCCAAAAAACTTTTTACAGGTACCTGGTGGTCCAGTGGGGGTCCCGGGAGCAATCTCCCACTCCCAGGCCGTCGGCTGCCATTAATCAAAATGGCACCGGTGGCCCTTTGCCCTTACCATGTGACAGGGTATCCATGCCATTGGCCGGCTCCTGTCACATGGTAGGAGCACTGGATGGCCCGCACCATTTTTAAAGAAGGCGCCAGCCATCCAGTGCTCCCTCCATGTGACAGGGGCCGGCCAATGGCACGGATACCCTGTCACATGGTAAGGGCAAAGGCCATTGGCGCCATTTTTATTAGTGGCAGCCGACGGCCCGAGAGCGGGAGATCGCTCCTGGGACCCCCACTGGACCACCAGGTACCTGTAAAATGTTTTTGGGGGGGTCAGGAGGGTGGGGGAAGCTAAGGGATTAGTTTTAAAGGGTCGGAGTGGGTTTTTTGTTTATCGGCTCGGGCGCAGCCGATAAACAAAACCGCGATTGGGCCGGACGGAAAAAAAACCACGATGTGAATCGGAACCGGAATCCGAACCGATTCCGGTTCCGATTCACATCTCTACTCTCTAACCTTATGGAAGAGATTTCAAGAAAGAAAGCAACGAGTTGCAGAACCCAAAGTTCAGGGCAGGTTATGGACAACGGGGGGGGGGATGGTTGCACCTAGCCACAGTTTGTGGATTTAATAGTCGGTGGTCTTCAAATATTTAATCCTCCACAAAACCAGAAGCCAGTGTCATAAATGTAAGACTGGTGTAATGTGTTCCTGAGGACTAGTGTTGACCAGTATCTGTGCTGCAGAATTCTGGGCTATCGGACGTGCCCTTAACAGACAGAACAACAATAGTGCAGAGACAGCAGCAGAAGCACTTGCATGCATCAGTGGACGAAAGTCATTGCTAGATATGGTTTTAAATGGCAAAGCTTTCCTAGTTGAAAAATATCACCTTAACTACAGCTTTTGCATGCATATGTTAAGAAAGATTGGAATCCAGCCATGCTCCTAAGTTCTTTACTTGATTTAATGTAGGAATGAAATAACCATCAAATAAAAAAAATGGAAGGAATGTCTCAGGATGAGGAGCAACTAAATATCATTACCTTAGTCTTGTTCACATTTAACATTATTCTACTATGACAGAGCCATTGTTTTACTGCTGTTAAATAAATGGAAACAAGATCTAGCATATATGTTCAGAATGAGGCATTCAGATTTCTCCCTCCCTCTAATAGCCCCTAGGTGAAAATTGGGCCTGCTGTGGCCCGATGAGCCCTCTCACCCACCCTAGAGCTGACTGGGGCTCTAAGGCCTGCGAGCGCCATGTCAGCCAGCACCATTAGGATCTTTGGAGCCAGTGGGGTAGGATTAAGTGAGGATTGCCTGTGCCAGTGTGATAATTGTGCAGCTGTCAGATGGTGTGGGTGGGAGGTATTCAAGCCTCAGGGCTACTAATTTTGCTCTTGAAGAGCTGGGAATGTGGGTTATCAGATTGCAATGCCTCTGTGTCAACAGTTTAGGAGGAGGGAACACAGAAGCCACACCACTGTCATTAATATATGAGCATTACTGACCATAATAAAACCACTCTACACCATTCAATGAATAATGTGTATATAGGCCTCTTCATAGTAGAGACACAGAGTGACTGCTGAAGTTGCTGGTGCACCAGAAACTTTGCTGCTGCTAGGTGCCCTAGAACAGTGGTCCCCAACCTTTTTTGCACCAGGGACCGGCTTCAAGTAAGACCATTTTTCCATGGCCCAGCAGGGCGGGGTGGGGGTGGGGCAGGGGCGGGTCTTTGGTCATATGGGGCGGGGTTATGGAAGGGGTTGGATTTTAGTGCATACTCATCATTTAATAACGACATTTATAATGTGAATGTGACTCAACTCACCATAGGTTCTCACATGCATGACACACTGACCCATGATCGTCACGGGGCTAGATGTAAAAGTACAGTTTGCATCCACGGGAACCCCCCGGACCCATAATAATGGATGTAAACCAGAATTATGACATTCCCCATACAACTCACCCTACAAAAAAGATATTCTGGTTCTGGTGTCATCTCGGAAACAGCAACTCAAACTCCTTCTACTTCCTGGCTCAATAGCCCTACTTATGAAAAGACAGCAGTTTACCACCAATGCATGTCCTCTTGAGAAAACACAACAAATAAGACTGATACAAACGCTTACATGCTAGTAAAATATCTCATCTCGGTAACAGACACAGAACCGACCTAACATACTCCCAGGATCTGTAGTAATGCACATAAACTAATCCGCACACAGTTACACCTGTATTATAGAATACACTCAAACAGGAGCAACCCTATCTATGAAAAGGCAACATTACAAATATTAAATCAGGTCCTAAAAACCAATACACCTCTTATTAGGAACTAGCAAGCAGCTATACATCCCCACACAGAAATAATTGTAAAACTATACTAATAAGCAGAATAAATGTTTCAAAATAGCTATGAACAGAATAACATCCAACAATTAAAAATTCATAAAAACTATTAAACATTCTCCAAACACCAATAAAATATTTCAAAAAAGCAGACATCACATAATATTAAATAATTAAAATGGCAGTTAATCAAGAAAGATAAACTTAAAAGGCCACCTTTACTTACCCCCTCCAGCAGCTCTCCTACTCCCCTTCCATGCAGGCCATGGCACACACCAGAAGCAGCAGTAGAAGCTAAGCTCTATACTCATGGTCCTCTTCCTTAGTGCCCATGTCTCTCACACACACACACACACCATACCAGTCATGCCCCCATGACCACTTTCTGTCTCTCACACACCAATCATCTCCCAGTCTTTGGCACACACACACCAGTCACCTTCCTGAACAGTTTCTCTCATGCCATACACACACACACACAGGCTTCCCACTCCCATGTTCTACTTACATATATGGTCTTCTCACTCTCATAATCACTTTCTCTGTCTCTCTCTCTCTCACACACACACACACACACACACACACACACACACACACACACTCACCAGTCTCTCACTCCCATGCTTGTTCTCTCCACATGCACAGGCTTCTCATTCCCATAATCACTTTCTTTCTCACACACACACACAAAGGCTTCCCACTCCCATGTTCTCTTTCAGATATACAGGCTTCTCACTCCCATGCTGTGTCTCACACACACCCAGGTTTCTCACTCCCATGCTCACTCTTCACATGCACAGGCTGCTCATTCCCATAATCACTTTCTTTCTCTCACACACACACACACAAACACACACCAGTCACCTGATCTCTCTCATGCATACACACACACACACAGGCTTCCCACTCCCATGTTCTCTTCAGATATACAGGCTTCTCACTCCCATGCTGTGTCTCACACACACACACCCAGGTTTCTCACTCCCATGCTCACTCTTCACATGCACAGGCTGCTCATTCCCATAATCACTTTCTTTCTCTCACACACACAAACACACACCAGTCACCTGATCTCTCTCATGCATACACACACACACACAGGCTTCCCACTCCCATGTTCTCTTTCAGATATACAGGCTTCTCACTCCCATGCTGTGTCTCACACACACCAGGTTTCTCACTCCCATGCTCACTCTTCACATGCACAGGCTTCTCATTCCCATAATCACTTTCTCTCTGTTACACAAACACACCAGTCTCTCTCATTTCCATGCTCACTCTCCATGTGCACAGACTTCTCATTCCCTGAATCACATTCTTTCTCTCACATTCACACACACCAGTCTCTTTCTCTCAGACACCCCGTCACCTTACCAACCAGTCTCTCATGCATGCACACACACACAGGCTTCTCACTCCCATACTTTTTTTTCACACCTCCCCCCCCCCCAACACCAGGGTTCTTATGCCCATGCTTTCTCACATACCCAGATTTCTCACTTCCATGCTTTTTTCTCTCTCTCACACATACACATCAGTCATCTCCCTGAACAATCACTTTCATTGTCTCTCACATATACATACACACACACATCAGCTCTCTGACCAGTTTCACTCAATCACACACACAGGCAGGCTGGCTGCTTCGCTCTCTTTCTCTCCCTCACTTCCTCTCCCCCCCCCCTCCCCGAGCACAAATGGTAGCTGCAGCCTCCTCCTCCTCCAGCCCCCGCAGGCCAAGAAAGAAGAATCCCATCGGCCGCTGGAAGCTCTTGCTGCTGTCTCCTTTCCCAATTATCGTCTGCTTTGATTGCTCGGGTGCCGATGCTGCTGCCGCCGCTGCTGCTACTTTTCCACGTGGCACGGCCTTTCTCCTTCCCGCGCACCGCGTATCACTTCCTGTTCCGGGTCACGGGGGCAGGCAGGGGAAGAAGAAAAGGCCAGCCACGGGTGCCACAGTTTCTTCTTGCACCGCTGCCATTCCCACTGGGCTTGAACGTGCTGATAGCCCGGCGGCAGCAGGGAAGGAAGAGCAGCGGGAGAGACCGGGAGCATGTGACACATCTGTCGGTGCTTGGTGGCGCCGCGGACTGGCAAAAAAACCCCAACCACCGCGTGGTTGGGGGTTTTTTGCCGGTTTTTTGATGCAAAAAGCCTATCAATTTTATGCTCAAAGCAACCTAATCCTTAGATGGAAATTAGCTAAAGCCATCCCTTAAAACAATCGTCTACTACTAACATCAGTTACAATAAAATATGTGAATGAAAAAAAGATTTTCTGCAAGAATGTTAAAAACCATTTTCTGCATGCAAATGAAATTAATAAAGAGCAAATGTCTGTTTAAAATTGAAATGAGGAAGAGATAAGTACCATCATTTTCACAGCAAGAATTCAAGTTACACAAGAACTGGACCTTTAAAATACAGACAAATCCTCACCAAATACAAAATAAAAACATGCCAACAACTAGGGATGTGCTATTTATTGTCAAGGACAAATTAGGCAATTTCAATGAAATTGCCTAATTCATTCTGGTTCGGGGACCCTGAAACCCGAACTGATTTTTTTCTCAAATTTCGGAAAAAATTTGGTTTGGGGTTAGTGCGCGCCTCCTTATTAGCACAGGCCCTAATTTAAATAGAGAATCACGCGCCCAGGAGAGGTGCCTGGGCGCATGTCAGAGAGTGGGCGCTCAACACAGAGTGCCGGCTCTCCCGCACTTTATGTTGAATCGACCTGTATGCTAATTGCTTGATCACTTCCTCTGGCAACTGATTCCACAGCTTGATTGTGTGCTCAGTGAAAAGTACTTTCTATGATCTGTTTTGAATCTGCTGGTTGTTAGTTTCACACAGTGTCCCCTTGTTTTAGTATTATTTGAAAGGGTAAATAAGTGTCCTTTATTTACCCGCTCCACCCTGCTCATAATTTTATAAACCTCTATCATGACTCCTCTCAGCCATTCTTTTCCAAGCTGAAGAGGCTTAGCCTGTGTAACCTCTCATCATAGAAGAGTTGTTCCAACCCCGTCATCATTTTTGTCACCCTCCTCTGCACCTTTTTTTAGTTCCGTGATTTTCTTGAGATGGGGTCACCAGAACTGCACACAATACTCAAAGTAATATAGCATCTTCTGTTTTACACTCCATTCCTTTTTTGGATCATTCCTAATGTTCTATTTGCTTTTTTGACCACCGCCGTGCACTGAGCAGAGGATCTCAATGTACTGTCCATAAGGACTCCGGGTCCTTTTCCTAGGTAGTAACTCCCAATACAGAATCCAGTTTTGTGTACCTATATTGGGATTACATTTCCCTATGTGCATCACCTTGCACTTTTCCACATTAAATTTCATCTTCCATTCAGATGCTCTATCTCCTAGTCTTACAAGGTTCTTCTGCAGTTTCTCGCAACTCACTGTTTTAACAATCTTGAATAATTTAGTATCATCTGAAAATGTGATCACCTCACTCGTTGACCCCCTTTTCCAGATCATTTACAAACATTAAAAAGCACAGGACCAAGTACCGATCCCAGTGGTACTAAACTGATGACCTTTCTCCTTTTGCAAAATTGGTCATATAGTCCTATCCTCTCTTCTGGAATGTTCTAACTTCCCTGGTTTGCACATATCTTTGGAAGAAGCATCCCTCCAAACCATGTTCTTCTAAGCAACTATCAGCTTTCCTCATGGTCTAGTTTAAAAGCTGCTGTATCTCCTTTTTAAATGTTAGTGACAGCAGCCTGATTTCGCTCTAGTTAAGGTGGAGCCCAGCCCGTCAGATCCCCCCCTTTCCCAAAATGAAACCCAGTTCCTAACAAATCTAAAACCCTCTTTCCTGCCCCATCGTCTCATCCATGTATTGAGAATCAAGAGCTCAGCTTGCCTTTGGGGTCTTTTGCTTGGAGCAGAAGAGCATTTCTGAGAATGTGACCCTGGAGATTCAGTTTCCTACCTAAGATCCTACATTTATCCTACAGAATGTCCCTCCTGAACCTTCCTATAATCATTGGCACCCACATGTTTCTTCACTAAAATCTTATCTAGGTGGCAAGTGCTACCTTTGCACCAGGCAGGCAAGATACCAAGCAACCCTCATGCCCACCAGCCACCCAGCTATCTATATTCCTAATGATCAAATCACCCACTACAATAGCTGTCCTAACCCTTCCTTCTAGGCAGATGCTCTTGGAGAGAGATTCTCAGGGGCGGATTTTCAGAGCCCTGCTCGCCTAAATCCGCCCAAAACCGGGCGGATTTAGGCGAGCAGGGCTCTGCGCGCCGGTGAGCCTATTTTACATAGGCCTACCGGCGCGCGCAGAGCCCCGGGACTCGCATAAGTCCCGGGGTTCTCCGAGGGGGGCGTGTCGGGGCGTGTCGGGGGCGGGCCCGGTCGTCGCGGCGTTTCGGGGGCGTGTCGGCAGCGTTTTGGGGGCGGGTACGGGGCGTGGCTACGGCCCCGGGCGGTCCGGGGGCGTGGCCGCGCCCTTCATACCCGCCCCCAGGTCGCGGCCCGGCGCGCAAGAGGCCCACTGGTGCGCGGGGATTTACGTCTCCCTCCGGGAGGCGTAAATCCCCGGAGAAAGGTAAGTGGGGGGTGTAGACAGGGCTGGGCGGGTGGGTTAGACAGAGGAAGGGAGGGGAAGATGAGGGGAGGGCGTTAGAGGATTCCCTCCAAGGCCGCTCCGATTTCGGAGCGGCCTTGGAGGGAAAGGGGGTAGGCAGCGCGGCTCGGCGCGCGCCGGCTATACAGAATTCATAGCCTTGCGCGCACCGATCCAGGATTTTAGTGGATACGCGCGGCTCCGCGCGTATCTACTAAAATCCAGCGTACTTTTGCTTGCGCCTGATGCGCCAGCAAAAGTACGCCTATTCGCGTTTTTTGAAAATCTACCCCTCAGTGAGAGAGAATAAAGCATTACCTGGAGGGCAGGTCTTAGCTACAGGATCACATCTTTCCACACCAAGGTGATGGTCTCCTGCTAGGTGACCTTGCTTCTTCAAAGAAGCACAAGGGCTGCTTGACTGGAGTTGAGGCCATTCTGTTATGTTCCTGAAAGTCTCCTCCATGAACTTCTCTGTCTGCCTCAGCTCTTCCAGGCCTGCCACTCTGACCTTGAGATCGGACTCAGTCTCCGAGAGCCAGAAGCTCTTTACACCAGGTGCATACATACAACCTCTCACCAACAGGGAAATAATCGTACATTTGTCACTTGGTGCAAAACACTGGATAGCCCCCAACTTGCTACTGGACGTTTGTTTGCATCTTAATTTTATTGAGTTGCTAAAGTTTTAAAAGCTGATTAAGGAGTAGGTATATCTCTCAATTTAAAAGGTTTTTACATTTCACTAAATTATTTATTTGATGTCTTTTAAATTTAAGATTTTTAAATTGATAACTAGGTGGTGGTAATATCTGAATAATCAGCAACAACATTAAAATTAGTCAGTCACTAAAACAGGGCTTCCCAAACCTTTCCTGGGGATCTAACAGCCAGCCGGGTTTTCAGGATATCCACAATGAATATGCATGAGATAAATTTTCATGAAGACTCAGTATATGCAAATTTATCTCAGCATATTAAATGTGAAGATCCTGAAAACCTGAGTGGCTGTGGGGTCCCCAGGACAGGTTGGGAAGCCCTGTTCTAAAATGAGGGTTAATAGTATGTTGTTCTAAATCACTATATTATATTAAGGAGACATTCATTGTAAATTTGTAAATTATTTCTCTTGTTATGACCTTCTTGTTTTCTCTATCCTCCTACTACCTTTTGGTTTACCCCCGCCCAGGTTCATTCTCCCTGTTGAAATGTATTTTCCAAACTTTCAGTTATTATGTGAACCGGTATGATGTCCCCACTAATACCGGTATATAAAAGTTTCGAAATAAATAAATAAATAATTGACTCCTATTCTTATTTTGAAGATTGTCCTCCTAACTGGGTAGGGGCAAAGGAGGGTAATCTGTATTACAAAAAAGTGACTGGGGCAGGAGGGAATCAATCTAGTGACTAGTAGCCAGGAACCAGTACTATCACCTTTTCAGATCAAGTAAGTAACTTTACAAACTTAGGCCTAGATTCATCATTCCCTGCAGAATGATGAGCTGCCGCAGTAAAGGGGGTGGGGGAAAAAAAGGGGTGGGGGCGCTAGTGTGCAGCCGGCCGCATCTTGGCGGTGCGGTTTCACCTGCTGTGGTGTGGTCGTGTCGCACACTGTCACCCCCATAGCACCATGCTAAAAGGTGGTGCTATTTGCCGGCGATAATGTCCAAAACATAATGTCCAAACGTAATGTCCAAAACATTATCGCCGGCAGCGGTGCCACACACCTCATTTCCCTAAACTCCTCCCTAACTCTACCCCTTCCCCTAATTTTAATTTTACCGCCATGATTATCCCATTATCGTGTGTGTTAGGGTGTTATCACGTGCAATAATGCCCTAACGCACGCAATAATAGGCTATCGCACCTTGGAAAATGACCCTATTAAATTCTAACACTAAGTTATATGTAAAGCCTGTTGCTGAATTTCATGTTCTACTGTAAACCGATCAGATGTTCCAAACGATGAGCGGTATATAAAAAACCACAAATAAATAAATAAAATAAATAAATAATACTTAAAAATACTAACCAAAGGCTATTATCCCTAAACACAAACAATTTTTTACACTTCCAAAAACAAGTTCTTGTTGCACTGGAGGTGGACCCTTGGGTCAAGGTGGGGTTGACGCAACCTGTAGGTAGGGACCTACGGGTCCCCACCGTCGGCAGGTGAAGAGGGCTGATAGACAGAGGTCAGCTGGAGCTTCACCAATACCAGCCCTTGTTCCCTGCGGGTTGAGCCTTTGGGTGCCGGGGCCGGCAGGATTTAAGAGGGCCTCGGTGTGTAATCAAAGTAGATATTGGTTCAGCCCAGAGACAGCAGATAAGAAATGGTACAGTCTTACTCTGGACGGGGTAGTGTCCTGGAAACTCAAGCACCAATGGAACGGAGGCAGATAGGGGGCGCTCGAGCAAGAGCAGGCGAAGCCTGAATAAACCACGTCCAGGGAGTAAACAGGAGAGGCGTCGAGAAACAGGTTTGAGTTAGGGCTGGCGGCAATCCGAAGGTAGTGGCAAGCAAGACTGAGGTCTGATCACAGAGATAGTCGAGCGTAGTCAGATGAAGCAGAGGTCTGGGTCTGGAGATAGGCAATAGCGTAGTCAGGCAAAGCCGAGGTCTGGGTCCAGAGATAGGCAATAGCGTAGTCAGGCGAAGCAGAGATCCGAGCTTGGAGAGAGTTAATGGCGTGGTCAGGTGAAGCAGAGGACCGGGCTTGGAGAAATCAATGGCGAGGTCAGGCAAAGCAGAGTCAAAGTCCATGTAGGCAATCCGAAGAATGGAGCAAGGCAGGAACAAGGAGACAGGAACCAGGAATAGACTAGGAACAGGAACGCAGGGATGAGACAAATCTCTAAGAAGCAATGAGTACTCGACCAGCGAGGAGACCTGTTGCAAAGGCAATGCTAGGGAGCGGAGCTTGCGCTTAAATACTGTAGCTGTGTTGACGTCATCATCTGGGGCCGCAGCTAGGTTCCCGCCGTGGTCCCTACTTAAACATCAATGGTGCATGTGCACGCATGCACCTAGGGAGGGGCACAGCGCTGAGTAGCAGCGTCTCCGCAGGCCATGCAGAGAGGCCAGGGCCGGATTTACACATTTCTACGCCCTAGGCCAAAGCACAATTCTGCGCCCCCTCCCCCTCAAAAGTTGATTTATAATTTTCAATTTAATATGTAATAATTTATTTTTGAAACATGTAAGCACTTAATACAATCTTTATAATCTTTGAACCATATATTTTTAATTCAAAACTACACTACTGCACTACTTATGAAATTGCATAACATTAACACATACAAAAAAAACTTTCCATCGAATTTCTTCAAGTCATCTTAAATATCTACTAGAATTTCTTCCTTCGCACTTTTGTCCATGAAAAGGCTTCAATTGTTTCATTGAAGTTGACAGATCTTGTTAAATCTGCTTCAATGCAAAGAAGTGTAAGGGCATTCAGCTTATTTTGCTGCATCATAGATCTTAAATGATCCTTGATTCTTTTCAGAGAAGAAAAAATAACTTTCAGCCGAGGAATTCGTCACTGGCGTGCAGACAAACATTCTTAATACAACGTCAACATTTGGTTAAATTGTTTGTAGTCCTTTTTCTCGTAGCCTCTTGCAAAGTGCTAAGGAGTTTTTAGTCCCAATGTTGCAATCAGTTATGTGAAATTTCAGATGGACAAGTTCATCGCATAGAGCAGGTTCCAGATCATCTTTGAAAATCAAAAGCAGTTTTCTTCCCTTTTCTTCAAGTTCAGGAGAAGTCAGCGATCAGAATGTTGTAATAGCACCAAATCTTTCACCAAACTCTTTGTAAGCAACTGACCTTTTCTCAAGTTCTGCCTTAAGGTTGTCAACTATCATTAGAAATGTATTGATTCGGAAGTTGTCACACCCGCTTAAATGAACTTCACCATCACGTGTCTCATCAGATTGAAGTTTCCTGAGAATCAAAAGCTTTTCATCACGCTCATATACTTTCTTTTCAGAAATGTTGAGAGCTTTTTCCTCATATAAATCAAACTGTTCTTGCAGTTCTATCAAGAACTTTACTAGTGATTGTAGAACTTCGGCAACTTCCAGAACATCAATTTCCATGTTTTGCACATACTTGTTCACGTCGTATAATCTGAGCAGCACCATTCCCCAAAACTGTGCCAAGTCTTCGCAGCTTGATGAGCACACCTCTAGCTTCTGCTTGAGTTCCTGATTTTTATGGTTTCGTCACTTTCGAGGTATTTCAGTGCATCTATGGGGGCAAACCAATCTTCTTTCAGTGCCGTACAGGCATCATATCTTGCCGACCATCGTGTAGTGGAGAGGCTTTTTGCAGTGAGGGTGCTATTTTTCTTCAATGCTTCCCACCTTGCTGGAGATGTAGAGAAGTAATTATAAAGTTCTTAAAGCAAATTGAAAAACGATGTAGCTTCAGTGCAACGATCAACAGCATGCGTACCCACTAAATTTAGCGAGTGTCCTGCACAGGGTATGAAGGATGCAAGAGGACAAACTTTGAGTATTCTAGCCTGAAGACCTGAATAAACACCAGCCATATTAGCTGCATTGTCGTATGATTGTCCATGACATTTCAAAATATCAAGGTGGAGATACTTTAGAGTCTTAGTTACAGCTTCAAACATTTCATGGGCTTTGTGACCAACCTTAGGTAAAAACTTGATGAATCTTTCAACAGGTTCCCCATTTTCCTTAACATAACGCAAGATAAATGACAGCTGATCCACATGCGAGATATCAGGAGTTGAATCCACAACAAGGGAATAGTACTTTGAGATTTTAGCTTCATCAGTAATATGGGTCAGTACTTTCTTAGCTGAGCTCGATGAACTCATTACAAATAGTTGATGAGAGGTACGATGTCTGTCCATTACCTGGATTTCCAAATCTCCTGATGTGATCAGCCAAAAAAGGATCAAACGCAGAAATTGTTTCCAGCATCATCATAAAATTGCCATTATTATTCAACCCAAATATTTCATTTGAACCTCTAAATGGCAAACCTCGAGAAGCTAGTGCTTTTATGATTACTACGACTCTGTGTAACAAATTTTTCCAGTAGTCAATTTCTTGATCAAGCATTTTAGTTAGCTGCAGATCAATTCTTCCCAGTTTGGCTCCTGTTTGTTTTAAAGTAAGGACGTTATTTCTGTGACTAACAGAATTTTCGTGTTCCTTCAGTCTAGACGAAATGTTCTTCCAGTTATTAAATCCATTACTTACAAAAGATGATTCGGTCTTTACATCAGAATGGAAGAGGCAACAAAGTCCACAGAAGACACTTCCTTTCTTTTACGAGTAGATTAACCAACCTCGGTCCTGCGTATCATTGTTTACCAGTTTGTGGATGAAGCAACTGCCATTAAATGACCAGCTCCTGTCACCATACTGCCTCCTTGAATTTGAGAAATCTGCATTTTTATTCTGATTCAGCCCATATTGTTATGCATAATCACGTAATTCATTGTTGATAATCCAACTTGCTGGATCTGGGTTGTAAGAAAATTCTTGAGGCTGTTGGGTTGAAGAAGAAGGAGGCTGCAATGTTGAGGACAGTGGAAGTTCAGCATGTAGAAGCTCCTCTTGATGTACATCTACATATTGTGCAGCTTCTGAAACTTCCTCATTGTTTTCATTTCATTCTTCCATTACAACTTCATATTTTTGAATATCTTCAATAAAATCTTGTGACTGAATTTCAGAATTTCCTTGCTGGAAAATTGATGACAGCCATTGTTTCAAGACTTTGCTGCTTTTCTTTTCATCCTGCTCTTTCAGTTTTGCTCTCTTTCTGAATTCTGCCCCAGATGGTTGTTTTTTTGGCTGATTAATTTCCACTCATGAAAAAATTGTCTTTGTGTAAAAAAGCCATCCATGCCAATTGTTTTTTATTTTTCAGTTATGATTATCCAGTAAATTTGGGGCCATGCGTACTAACCACATTTACAAAAATTCTTTAAAACTATCACGAAGGCAATTTTTCTTCAGAGTCAGAACATGATGCAGGCTTAAATATGAAATATCCTGTAACTATTCCTTGCCAGTTTGATGAGATGAAATATCCTGTAACTATTCCTTGCCAGTTTTAATGAGATTGACATAATTGGCATCACAGAGACTGGGTGCAAGGAGGATAACCAATGGGACAGTGCTCTATCAGGGTACAAATTATATCGCAATGATAGGGAGGATCAACTTGGTGGGGGTGTGGCACTTTATGTCCGGGAGCGTATAGAGTCCAACAGGATAAAGATCATACAAGAGACTAAATGCTCAGTAGAATCTATATGGGTAGAAATCCCATGTGTTTTGGGTAAGAGTATAGTGATAGGAGTATACTACCATCCACCTGGACAAAATGGTCAGACAGATGATGAAATGTTAAGAGAAATCAGGGAAACTAACCAATTTGGCAGTGCAATAATAATGGGAGATTTCAATTACCCCAATATTGACTGGGTAAATGTAACATCAAGATTTGCTAGAGACATAAAGTTCCTGGATGTAATAGATGACTGCTTCATGGAGCAATTGGTTCAGGAACCAGCAAGAGAGGGAGCTATTTTAGATTTAATTCTTATTGGAACGCAAGATTTAGTGAGAGAGGTAAAGGTGGTGGGGCCATTTGGTAACAGTGATCATAACATGATTAAATTTAAACTAACTGGGACAATTAGTAAATCTGCAGCTCTAACACTAAACTTTCAAAAGGGAAACTGATAAAATGAGGAAAATAGAAAGAAACTGAAAGGTGCAGCTGCAAAGGTTAAAGGTGTTCAAAAGGCATGGATATTGTTTAAAAATACAATCCTAGAGGCGCAGTCCATATGTATTCCACACATTAAGAAAGGTGGAAGGAAGGCAAAACAATTACCATCATGGTTAAAAGGTGAGGTGAAAGAGGCTATTTTAGCCAAAAAAAATCCTTCAAAAATTGGAAGAAGGATCCATCTGAAGAAAATAGGATAAAACATAAGCATTGCCAAGTTAAGTGTAAAACATTGATAAGACAGGCGAAGAGAGAATTTGAAATGAAGTTGGCCACAGAGGCAAAAACTCATAATAAAAACTTTTTAAAATAAATCCGAAGCAAGAAACCTGTGAAGGAGTCAGTTGGACCATTAGATGACCGAGGGGTTAAAGGGGCTCTTAGGGAAGATAAGGCCATTGCAGAAAGACTAAATGAATTCTTTGCTTCTGTGTTTACTAATGAGGATGTTGGGGAGATACCAGTTCCTGAGATGGTTTTCAGGGGTGATGAGTAAGACGAACTGAATGAAATCACTGTGAACCTGGAAGATATAGTAGGCCAGATTAACAAACTAAAGAGTGGCAAATCACCTGGACCAGATGGTATGCATCCTAGGGTACTGAAGGAACTAAAAAATGAAATTTCTTATCTATTACTTAAAATCTGTAATCTATCATTAAAATCAACCATTGTACCTGAAGACTGGAGGGTGGCCAATGTAACCCCAATATTTAAAAAAGGCACCAGGGGCGATCTGGGTAACTATAGACTAGTGAGCCTGACTTCAGTGCCGGGAAAAATAGTGGAAACTATTCGCAAGATCAAAATCGTAGAGCATATAGAAAGACATGGTTAAATGGAACACAGTCAACATGGATTTACCCAAGGGAAGTCTTGCCTAACAAATCTGCTTCATTTTTTTGAAGGGGTTAATAAACATATGGATAAAGGTGAACCGGTAGATGTAGTGTATTTGGATTTTCAGAAGGCGTTTGACAAAGTCCCTCATGAGAGGCTTCTAAGAAAACTAAAAAGTCATGGGTTAGGAGGCGATGTCCTTTTGTGGATTACAAACAGGTTAAAAGATAGGAAACAGAGAGAAGGATTAAATGGTCAATTTTCTCAGTAGAAAAGGGTAAACAGTGGAGTGCCTCATGGACCTGTACTTGGACCAGTGCTTTTCAATATATATATAAATGAGCTAGAAAGGAATACGACGAGTGATGTTATCAAATTTGCGGATGATACAAAATTATTCAGAGTAGTTAAATCATAAGCAGATTGTGATACATTACAGGAGGACCTTGCAAGACTGGAAGATTGGGCATCCAAATGGCAGATGAAATTTAATGTGGACAAGTGCAAGGTGTTGCATATAGGGAAAAATAACCCCTGCTGTAGTTACATGATGTTAGGTTCCATATTAGGAACTACCACCCAGGAAAAAGATTTAGGCATCATAGTGGATAATACTTTAAAATTGTTGGCTCAGTGTGCTGCAGCAGTCAAAAAAGCAAACAGAATGTTAGGAATTATTAGGAAGGGAATGGTTAATAAAACAGAAAATGTCATAATGCCTCTATATTGCTCCATGGTGAGACCGCACCTTGAATACTGTGTACAATTTTGGTTGCCACATCTCAAAAAAGATATAGTTGCAATGGAGAAGGTACAGAGAAGGGCAACCAAAATGATAAAGGGGATGGAACAGCTCCCCTATGAGGAAAGGCTGAAGAGGTTAGGGCTGTTCAGATTGGAGAAGAGACGACTGAGGGGGGATATGATAGAGGTCTTTATGATCATGAGAGGTCTTGAACGAGTAGATGTGAATCGGTTATTTACACTTTCGAATAATAGAAGGACTAGGGGGCATTCCATGAAGTTAGCAAGTAGCACATTTAAGACTAATCGGAGAAAATTCTTTTTCACTCAACGCACAATAAAGCTGTGGAATTTGTTGTCAGAGGATGTGGTTAGTGCAGTTAGTGTAGCTGGGTTCAAAAAAGGTTTGGATGTTCTTGGAGGAGAAGTCCATTAAGAGCTATTAATCAAGTTTACTTAGGGAATAGCCACTGCTATTAGTTGCATCAATAGCATGGGATCTTCTTAGTGTTTGGGTAATTGCCAGGTTCTTGTGGTCTGGTTTGGCCTCTGTTGGAAACAGGATGCTGGGCTTGATGGACCCTTGGTCTGACCCAGCATGGCAATTTCTCATGTTCTTATGTTCTAGTTATTCGAAACGTATTTAAACTTGCGACGAGTGAACCCAGAAGCAAAATAAAACAGACCAAAACCAGTAAAAAAAATTTCGGGCCCATGGGACCCGCATCACCCTGTGGAAGTTCTTCTGTCCAACCCGAGTCGTGCTGAAATATTTTGAACTCAACCTGGCCCATGGGTTCGGGTCAGGCCAGCCTGGAAAATGCAGACATCTACCTATATAACCCATATGAGGTACAACGATTACTTCTTTGGTTAGTTCAAATTATTCACCCAGATGGCATATTCGATAAACAAAAACAGCGAATAAAATTGACATAAAATGCAGAAGATTTACATCGATTCTCATCTGACATTATAGAATTTTATTGAAATGTTTTGCATTTTGTATCAAACTTACACTACACCACATTAAATGATGCATAAACAAGCCATAAGTTGTGTAGGTTTCATGTTTTGTAATAAAAATCGCAGCCCCCTTATAATTTGGCGTACACCCCTGTCAACTTTTTCTGCTTATGGCTTTCAGCCCTGCGTTAATAAAACAGTATATAAAATTAGTAATGATATAGTGTACGTACCTATTATCAGTAGATATGTTGAAGACAAGCGATATGAGCATAATGAATTACTTGGAATCACTATAGTAACACCAGATCTGGAATTTTCCTTTAACACGTGGTTTACGCTGAGTGTGTGAGAGAGAAATAGCAAATGCTTTTTGCCTGTGACTGAGCAAGACAGCGCAAACTGTAGAGATGGGCAACGTAAATGTACCGCTCAATTTATTTAAAGTATATGGATGCAAATTTAAAAAACAGCATTTTTATATGGCCTTTTCAAAATAATACTGAAAAATGTGTAAATGTTTTGATTGTTATTTCTGCTGTGTATAAGCCCCCCCCCCCCTGACTGCTGCGCCCTAGGCCATGGCCTAGGTTGGCCAAATGGGAAATCCGACCGTGGGAGACGCCCGTCGAGAAGTGGTGGCTGGACCAGGAACACTAGGGGCTGTGGCAGGGCTGGAGGCACCGGGGGAGGCCCGAGGACTGGGCTGCGGCCCCACCGCCGCCAGTGAGGAGGAACCAGGAGCTGGAGTCACTGTAGAAAGGTGAGGGGCTGTGCCGCAGGTCTGCTGCGGACGGCACACATAACAGTTCTGTCTTTCCCTAGCTCACAAAATTAATCCATATCCCTAAACACAAAGGGCCAGATTTCCAAAGGGGTAGATGCGTAAGATACGCGCTTACCCCCCCCGAAAACCTGCCTGAAGTTCCCCCTGCGCGCGCCGAGCCTATGTCGAGTAGGCTCAGCGGTGCGCGCAAGCCCCGGGACGTGCGTAAGTCTCGGGGGCTTTCCTGGGGGGGGGGCGTGTCGTGGCGGCGCGTCATTTGGGGGCGGGGCCGCGGGCGTGGTTCCAGCCCAGGCAGGCGTAACTTGTGCAACAAAGGTAGGGGGGTTTAGGGAGGGGAAGGGAGGGGAAGGTGTGGGGGGTGGAAGGAAAGTTCCCTCCCGAGGCCGCTCCGATTTCGGAGCGGCCTCGGGAGGGAACGGAGGCAGGCTGCGCGGCTCGGCGCGCGCAGGCTGCCGATTTTGCACAGCCTTGCGCGCGCCGATCCCGGATTTTAACAGATACGCGCGTATCTGTTAAAATCCCGCGTACTCTTGTTTGCGCCTGGTGCGCGAACAAGAGTACGCGTGTGCGCAAATCTGTAAAATCTACCCCAAACAATTCTTAACACTTGCAAATAATACTAGCCTTAAACACTAACACACAATATACAGAGCTAGTGATAGTTTAACCCTATAAGATAAAACCAATTATTTTCAAGATTTAAGTGGGGTTTTTTCCCCAGCAATTCCAACTTACTATCAGCAGATGAAGGTTCTGCTGTCAGTGGGCTGGAAAGAGTCATCAAAGAATACCAGCCACCACTAGACACCTCTTTAACTAATGCAGAGAATCAAAGAATGCTTCCAGCCAGTTAAGCTTAGAAAATCGTATGTCCCTGCTAGGGCATTAAATGAAATAATTCAAATACAGCAATGTCCAAGAAGCACTAGCAAAATTATTTAACCTGATTCTACTTTATGGCCATTTCTCGACCACATGTTCAGAGGGGTTAATTAAACTAATCAGTAAACAAAGGGATACCACAAATCCAAATAATTAAAGACGGATCTGTGTCAACATAACATTAATAAATTGGTCTGTAGTGTCCTCAACAATTTAGTATTACAATTCCTTCTGAACTGTGAGGTGCAGATTGGAAAACAGAACAAGCTAGACTGCTGTAGATACATACACAGAAGCTGCATACTAGCAGAATATCCCGGGTCCTTGCTGGATAAAACATCACCTCTTGGGCACGCATGCTCACAGACTCACAGGCTGACTCAAGACAGTAGCGTGGCACACCCCTCCTTTGCCCCTGCTCCCCCCTCCCTGGGCAATTGCCCTTCTTGTCCACCACTCATGACGACTCTTAATACCTCACCTCGTTTCCACATGCAGATCCTCAGCAACCACAGAATAACTGACCACAAATTAGCATACAGAAATGTGCAGACATAACCTGAATGGGAAACCCCACGAATCCAGACTCTGCCTGTAGTACAACACCAGAGAAGTAGAAACAGAAATGCATTTCCTCGGAGATGTACATTTACCAAAGCTGACAGAGAAAATCAGAGAATCCTGTGATGAACGGCAGCTGTAGCAGTAAAATATGTTGTATCCTGCCACATGACACGTGGACCAGCACCAGAACTGGGAATAGTCCTTCCCATGGCTTTCCGATATTTGCGCCAGTATGCTTAGCTCTTTCTTTCTCCCTTTTCTTTTAACGCGCTTTCAATTGCTTGGAAACCCACTTGCCGGTCTGTATGCCAATAAGCTTTCCTGAAGCTGACCCTTGTTCCTCTGGCTCCAGCAGGGGGCTGGAGGCGACACTGGCGATCTTATTAAAGCCACCCCAGGCAGAGTGAAGCCTTTAGCGCTCTCGCCATGAAGCTCTGCAGACGCCTGCTCCTCTTCCTGCTCTGCCTCCACATGGGTAAGTGCCCTCGCAATTTGGGGCTGCTCCTTTCATGGAGGTGTCCCTAGGACTTCCCTGCTCTAATATAGCAGGCAAACTCGGAGCCACGGGTCTACAGTTGTTCCTAATTATTAACACCTCACCCCTGGGATGCGAGCAAAGTCTAACCCTTTTTTTCATTTTCTTCTGTAAAGGCAGGGACTACTTATCAGAGTGATTTATCCAGCCTTGTACCGTTTTTGTTTATTTTTTTTTCCTCACTTGACCACAGTCTTGGAATCAGGATTTGATTTTTTTTCAAGTATTGTTTGCCCCTCGGTCAGTTTTGTCTGCTCCCCTCCCCCGCCTGTTCTTTTAAAGTTTGTGATTCTTTTTTTTCCCCAAGTAAAAATGTTCAGAGGTCTTCTGAAGCCCTGTGTGTGCTTGTATTAAGTCCCCGTCCCCTGTAGTGCAGCAGAGCTTGTGGAAGCTTATTTGGCGCCCTAGGCAAACCTTTGTTCATTCACCCCCCTCAACTTAGCTACCGGTGGCAGTGGCTCCAGCACAGTGCTCCCTTCTTTGACTATACTGGCTGTGGCAGTGCCTCTTTAGACATCACATTGGCAGGATTTTGCCACCCCCAAAATCTCGGCGTTCTAAGTGACTGCCTAGTTTCCTTAATGAAATCATCAGCCCTGCAGTGGAGAGTTTCATGGAACACTCAATCCTGTGCTTGGAGACTAAGTCACTGAGCAACACACTGAGGCGTGAGTAATGCTCACTTCTGCACTTAGGGCCTGAGTTTAAAAAGTATAATACTCTGTTCTGTACTTAGAAATGAAGGCACTACCTAACGCACATTAGTCCTGCACTTAGAGTGACTGTGCGTAACGCATTAGACACTCAGGGGTGAATTTTCAAAGAGTTACGAGCATAAAAATTAGCATGTACAGGCTAGTTACGTGCATATTTGAATAATAGCTATTTAATAAACATTGAAAGTATACGTGTACTTTATATGTGTGTGCACACGTACAAGCGAAAAAAAAGGGGCAGTCTAGGAGCAGGATGAATGGTTACACACGTAAGTTGCTATTTTGTAAGAGACTTGGGCGTGTATCTTTGGCAGTGTATTCGTGTACTTTTATACTTGCTAGTTATCTGGCATAATTGATATCAGACTTGTTTATTGTGTGGTACTGACTTGGGTGGGAGGTCTGGGTGACCTGGAGGAGTTAAGGCTGAAGAACCAGGAGGGTCTCGATGACCTGGAGAAGGACTGGGTCATTCCAATTATGTGCACGTACCGACTTCCACATGTAAAGTGGCTTTTATGCGAGCACGTCCTGCCTATTTTTCACATGGAAAATATGTGTGCACATATTTTTTAAATTGGTAGGAAACGTTTGTGCATTCAGTGCATTGAAATACTTGCTTTCGAAGCATTGCATGTATTCGTGTGTAAGCATACATAGGGGGGCAGACATACCCGTATTTTATGATGCGCATGGGTGGCCATATACATGTGCTCATGTGGCCGCGGGGAGTTGTTTGAAAGCTTTCCTCCCTATGTGAAATGCATGGAGATGTAATGCTCTGTCCTGAGACTAAGTCGCTGAGTAACACACTGAAGTGTAATGCTCAGACCTGCACTTAGAGAGACTCAGTCTGTAACACACAGAATTATAGCACTCTGTCCTGTGCTTAGAGACTGTCACTGTGTATCATATGCTTATTCCACTGGGCACAGAATGTCTTTGTGCTCAGAGATGGGAGATGTGGACGTGGTTAACTCCCAGTAACTCAAAAAGCCCCCTCTGTTCCTGAGTGGCCGCTAGCCAGATGCCAGGAGAAATGCTGTTTGTAGAGGTCTGGCAAAAGCTGGAAGCTTCCCCTGTGCCTGCTGAATGTATCGAGTTTAACCGGGCGAGGGAAAGCAGAGCATGATGTCACAGGACAGATGTTTAGGTAATTGATTACTAGGAAATAAATCAGCTAATTATGTCAAAATGGACTGAAATTAAAACAATCAACACTCCTTTTGAGAACTGAACGGAACAAGGCTAACTGAAGATGCAGTGTGAAAAGATTATAAAAAGTATGATCTAAAGCAGGGGCAAGCATTCCCGTCTTCAAATGCTGCAAGATATCCACAGTGAATACTCATGAGATGCATTTGCATGTACCTCCTCCTTTGCATGCAAATGCATCTCATGAATATTCATAGTGGATGTCCTGAAAAATCTACTGGTTTGTGGCACTTGAGGACTGGCGTTGTCTACCTCTGCTCTAAGGACATCCTATCTCTTTCTATTCTGACTTCAAAATGGTGAATAGATTTATGACATGTACAGACTAGCACTGCTTCCTTTGTATTTTGGGTATTTTAAAATCCTTTTTTGCTAAGAAATTCTAGGACTGTTTTACCAGGAAACATCTGTTAATACAGCTTCCAGCAGAACTATCTCTGTCTTGGTTGTTACCACCTGGTGTATGCCTTCCTGAGGCAGGACTGTTGATCATGTTACTCTGCGTTATCACCTGGTGTACGCCTTCCTGAGGCAGGACTGTTAATCGTGTTACTCTGCGTTGTTACCACCTGCTGTATGCCTTCCTGAGGCAGGACTGTTGATCATGTTACTCTGCGTTACCACCTGGTGTACGCCTTCCTGAGGCAGGACTGTTAATCGTGTTACTCTGCGTTGTTACCACCTGGTGTATGCCTTCCTGAGGCAGGACTGTTGATCATGTTACTCTGCGTTATCACCTGGTGTACGCCTTCCTGAGGCAGGACTGTTAATCGTGTTACTCTGCGTTGTTACCACCTGCTGTATGCCTTCCTGAGGCAGGACTGTTGATCATGTTACTCTGCGTTACCACCTGGTGTACGCCTTCCTGAGGCAGGACTGTTGATCGTGTTACACTGCTTTGTTACCACCTGGTGTACACCTTCCTGAGGCAGGACTGTTGATCGTGTTACACTGCTTTGTTACCACCTGGTGTATGCCTTCCTGAGGCAGGACTGTTGATCATGTTACACTGCGTTATTCCTACCTGGTGTATAGCTTCCTGAGGCAGGACTATTGATTGTGTTAGTCTGCATTGCCTGAAGCAGGCCCTTACATTTACTGTCACTTTGCAGATTGTGACATCTTTGATTGAATCAATATAAGAATAATCCCTCTGTGAGGTTCAAGAGCTGAGAGCAGCAAGAGCCCTTCTTCAGATGTCTAGAAGCTAAAATTAGCTTAAAAGGAATCAGCAAATTATTTGTGTGGCTGGTACTTTTACTAGGTAAATAAATGTTTAAAAAAAACAGATTCAGTACTGCTAAGCTAAGTTAGAAGATGACCAGTGATTGATTGATTTTTGGTGAATTTTTGTTTTGTGCATAGTTATTTATCTGCCAGGCTAGGTGGTCAGTCCTGCCACACTCAAGACCAGATCTCTGAAATGATCAGGCTCCTGTTGGATTTACTTCCTTTCCATCTTATGTGCCTGTTAACTGAGCTGCCAAGCTACCCAGTTCCTGGTGAGAGACCGCCCTGGGTTTGAACTTGCATCCCACATCATGGTGGTATTTGTAATCTCTGATTCTACCCCCATCTTATTCAAACTGCAGGTCCCACACTGCATGAGAATGGGGCTGTCAGAAATCCCAGGCTGTGCTGAAATCTCCCTCCTAGAACTGGGTAACTTGGCAGCTCTGCATTTATAGCAGAACATCTGGTTCCTGTCAGCTTGTACAGCGGAGCCTGAGCTGTGTTTGGCTTTTCCTTTATTAAATGGCACGTCTTAATCTTAATTGTGAGCGACATCGCAGACGGGATAGAAGGTAAGGTTTGTCTATTTGTGGATGATGCTAAGATCTGCAACAGAGTGGATACGCCGGAAGGAGTGGAGAGAATGAGAAGGGATTTAAGGAAGCTCGAAGACTGGTCAAAGTTATGGCACTGAGATTCAATGCCAAGAAGTGCAGAGTCATGCATATGGGGTGTGGAAATCCGAAAGAATTGTATTCGATGGGGGGGTGAAGGGCTGATGTGCACAGAGCAGGAGAGAGACCTTGGGGTGATAGTGTCTAATGATCTGAAGTCGGCGAAACAGTGTGACAAGGCGATAGCTAAAGCCAGAAGAATGCTGGGCTGCATAGAGAGAGGAATATTGAGTAAGAAAAGGGAAGTGATTATCCCCTTATACAGGTCCTTGGTGAGGCCTCACTTGGAGTACTGTGCTCAGTTCTGGAGACCGTATCTCCGAAGGGACAGAGACAGGATGGAGGTGGTCCAGAGAAGGGCAAGCAAAAAGGTGGATGGTCTTCATCGACCGACTTATGAGAAGAGATTGAAGATCCTCAATATGTATACCCTGGAGGAAAGAAGAAGCAGGGGTGATATGATACAGATGTTCAGATACTTGAAAGGTTTTAATGATCCAAAGTCAACAACAAACCTTTCCAAGATGGACCAAGGGTCCATCTTGGAAAAAAATCAGCAGAACCAGGGGTTACGATTTAAAACTCCAGGGAGGAAGACTCAGAACCAATGTCAGGAAGTATTTCTTCACGGAGAGGGTGGTGGATGCCTGGAACGCCCTTCCGGTGGAAGTGGTGAAGACCAAAACTGTGAAGGATTTCAAAGGGGCGTGGGATAAACACTGTGGATCCATAAAGCCTGGCGGATGGGAATGAAAAGAAGAGGTATGGGGAGGCTTGCGGGATTGACGGCTACCAACTGGTGATTAATACCCTTATTTAATAAACGGTCACACAGTTAATGCGACTCCAACATTGCTCTATGCTTCAACGGCAAGAGGAAATAAGGATAAGAGGATTTGCATTCGGGCAACAATCAACAAGGTAGCACAGACTGGGTAAACAAATAAGCATGGGAGTAGCTTGCTTGTTGCGGCGGTTAGTACCCCAAACCAATTAAGCCTGATACTTCACTTTCAATGCATATGCAGCATAGATCTATGCATCAATGGCAGGGGGGAATGAAGATAAGAGGTTTTACTTTTAGACAACAACCAAAGACAGAATTGCTCAGTCTGGGTAAACAAGTGTGGGATTAGCTTGCTTGTTGCGGAGGTTACTACCCCAAACCAATTAAGCCTGTTACTTCACTTGGAAAGCATATCCAGCGCAACTCACTGTTTCAACAGCAGGGAGAATGAAGAAAAGAGGTTTTACATTCAGACAACAACCAGCAAGGACAGAATTGCACAGTCTGGGTAAACAAATAAGCGCGGGAGTAGCTTGCTTATTGCGGCAGTTACTACCCCTAACAAATTAAGCCTGTTACTTCATTGGAAAGCATATCCAGTGCAGGGGGAAAATGAAGAAATAGGATTTACATCCAGACAACATCTAACAAGGCAGTATGAGTATACAAACATCTGGGTAACTTGCTCAATACGACGGTTACTACCTCAAACATTAAGCCTTATACTTCACTTAGATGCAGCTCTAACACTGCTCTCTGCATCAATGGCGGGGGTGGAAGGAAATTAGAATCTAAAGGTTACAATAGGGGCCCTGAACTCAGTGGTTGGAGTAACAGATAAGTATGAGAAAATAAGTATGAAAGCTTGCTAGGCAGACTGGATGGTCTTCTTCTACCATCATATCATTTCTATAATCTGAGCTACCTGCAAGTTCATCCTCCAAGTCGAAGTGGAATTGGTGGCTTTATAGCAAGCATCCTTCTTGTAATAAGGAATAGGCTTATCCAGTCCTGGTTTTATACTAGATCTGATTTTCTTGGGTAAATCAATGGGACCATCAGAACTACAAGCCTCTGCATGCAATAGGGTAAAGCCAGGATTGGATTAGCTTGTTCCTTATGACATAGAGCCAGGTGACAACCGTACTTTAAGAACATAAAAACATAAGAACGTGCCACCCTGGGTCAGACCAAGGGTCCATCAAGCCCAGCATCCTGTTTCCAACAGTGGCCAGTCCAGGCCATAAGAACCTGGCAAGTATCCAAAAACTAAATCTATCCCATGTTACTGTTGCTAATAATAGCAGTGGCTATTTTCTAAGTCAACTTAATTAATAGCAGGTAATGGACTTCTCCTCTAACAACTTATCCAATCCTTTTTTAAATGCACTAACTACATCCTCTGGCAACAAATTCCAGAGTTTAATTGTGCGTTGAGTGAAAAAGAACTTTCTCTGATTAGTCTTAAATGTGCCACATGCTAACTTTATGGAGTACCCCCTAGTCCTTTTATTATAGAAAGAGTAAATAACTGATTCACATTTACCCGTTCTAGACCTCTCATGATTTTAAACACCTCTATCATATCCCCTCTCAGCCGTTGTTATACTTAATCCCTGGGCCCGGGCCGGGCCCTCCTCCTGCGTGGAGTTCTGAGGTCGGAGGGCCTCCATTGCAGCTAAAGCAGGTGTGAGCCTGCCAGCGTGCAGGACACCACCGGCACCACCCCCGGCTGACTTTCTGTCTAGGTGCGCACACGTGCTTTCTGGGCAAATTGAAAGAGTCCGTGGCAGGAAGACGCTGCCAGCCCTTCCCCCTTGATGTCAGGGCTCTGCCTTGACATTTCCCCAGCGACTGGGCAACAGGTCTGCTTTACTATGCTTTGGTGCTGTTCTTGTCCTGCGTTCCTGCTTCCAGTGCTCCTGTTCCTCTCTCCCGAGTTCCTGTTCATCTCTCCCGAGTTCCTGTTCCGGTCTCCCTTTTGCCTGCTCCTGCCTCCTCGCCCGATTCCCGTTCCTGCTCCCTCTTCTCTTCCTCGGACAGATCTTCCTGGCTTTGACTTCGGATTGGACTTCACGCCTCTTGCTCGCCGCCTGCCCCGGACTTCGGATCGGACCTCACGCCTCTTGCTTGCTGCTGGCCCAGGACTTCTGATCATTGCTCATCGGAGCTTCCTCACAGGGGCCCACCTAAGTGAGGAACAGGGTTGGTAGTGGTGAAGTGTCCGCCTTTGGCCCCTGTCGCCCGTCAGCCTCACCTCCTGACGTTGGGAACCTGTGGTGGGACCTCCTCCCAGGTAGCGACAATCCGAACTCAGGCCAAGGGTCCACAACCCCCATCGGGATCGCAACAGATTGCCAAGTCCAAGGACCCGACAGAGGCCTCTGCCCGACAGGCCATACTAGGTCTCGCCCAGAAGATCCTAGAGCAGCAGAAAGTCCTTGAGTCCCTCGCCTCAGCCAGTGTCTGGAGTCCTCCATCCAACAGGGGGCCTCCGCCCCCCCCCCCCTGCTGGGCATCTCCTGTTCCCTCCACATGATTGGTCCTGCCGCTCCCGGCTCCTCCACACTTTCGCCGGGGACCCTCAGCTGTGTCTTGGCTTCATTAATCAGTGCCACATGCACTTTTGTCTGCAGTCCATTCTCTTTTCCACGGACCTCACCAAAACCACCTACATGCTCTCCCTTTTGGACGGTAAGGCCTTGGCCTGGGCCTCCCTGCTTTGGGAGTGAGCTGATCCAGTTTTGGAGGATCTTCAAGCCTTTCTTTCATTATTCTGAACTGTATTCGATGACCCCAGATGGCAAACAGTCTCCAGTGGAGCAAAAGTACACAATAAGCAACCAAATGTCCGATCTTGTACACCTTTATTATGTGGAAACAAATGTGTGCAAATGAGCCCGACTCCAACCGAGTTTCACCCTTTTTCAATAGGGCTGCATCAGGGGAAGAATTCGCTAGTCAATGCAGTGCAAGGACCATGCCACAGAACATCAACTTCGTCAGAGACAATACTCCGGACCTCAGTAGTGCACATTCGCAGTGGTCACTCTCAGAGCAATTTGGAAACGCAAATTGCGTTTCTAAATTGCTCTGAGAGTGACCACAGCGAATGTGGTCACGGGCACGTCTACCACAGGGTAGACGTGCCCACGGGCACGTCTATCCTCTCTCCCTTACAGAAACCAAAGCCATGTCTGACTACATACAGGAGAATTTGGCTAAGGGATTCATCTGACGGTCTACATCCTCCGCTGGAGTGGGATTCTTTTTAGTGGGAAAAAAGGATGGGTCTCTGCGACTCTGCATAGACTACAGGGGTTTGAACGCCATTACCCTAAAGGATCGCTATCCATTGCCGCTCATATTGGAGTTGTTTGACCGCCTGCAAGGAGCCAGAATTTTCTCGAAGCTTGATCTCCGCGGGGCCTACAACCTGATTCGTATACGAGAGGGCGACGAGTGTAAAACGGCATTCAATACTCGAGATGGGCACTAGGAGTACCTTGTAATGCCGTTTGGCTTATGTAATGCTCCTGCCACTTTTCAAAACATAATGAACGAGACCTTCTGCGATCTTTTATAAGGCTGTGTCGTTACCTACTTAGATGATATCCTGGTTTTCTCCAAGGACTTACAAACACATTGCCAAGATGTCGCCCTCATACTCCAGTGTCTCTGAAACAACCATCTGTTTGCCAAACTGAAGAAATGTTACTTTGAAGTAGAAAGTTTACTGTTTCTGGGTTACATTGTCTCTCCCATGGATTCCAGATGGACCCAGAAAAACTCAAAGCATTCTGAACTGGCCCCAGCCAGTCGGCCTGCAGGCCCTGCAGAACTTCTTAGGATTCACCAATTATTACCGGACTTTTATCCGTAATTATGCAAAACTAGTGGCGCCTCTCACTGCTTTGACCGCAAGGCAGCGAATCCAAAACAGTGGCCTGCTGCGGCCGTATTGGCTTTCCAACGCCTAAAATCTGCCTTCCTCCAGGAACCGTGTCTCCGGCATCCCAATCCATCGCGGCCCTTAGTAATCTAAGTGGACACCTCCTCGGTGGGTGTGGGGCAGTCCTGAGCCAGCATTCTCTGGGCACTCTTCATCCATACTCCTTCTATTCCAAACAATTTTCTCCTGCAGAACGCAATTACGGGATTGGCAGCAAGGAGCTCCTGGCAGTGAAACTTGCTTTAGAGGAATGGCGGCCTTGGCTCGAGGGGGCACAATTTCCCATCACTCTATACACGGACCACAAAAACCTAGAGTATCTACACCAAGCCCAGAGATTGAAACCTCGTCAGGCCCGCTGGGCCCTCTTCTTCGCCCGTTTCAATTTCTGTCTATGTTACCATCCTGCTACTAAAAACCTCAAGGCGGATGCCCTCTCTTGTTCCGGTCCAGGTGATTTACTACTCTTCAATTTTTCAATCAGGCCTTCTAGGTTAACCGTGATTTGATTCTGTCCATTTGAATCATTACCCATGAAAACCTTCTCCAAAACGGGTATCTCCCCAAAATCTTCTTCAGTAAACACCGAAGCAAAGAAATCGTTTAATCTTTCCACGATGGCCTTATCTTCTCTAAGTGCCCCTTTAAACCATCGATCATCTAACGGTCCAACTGACTCCCTCACAGGCTTTCTGCTTCGGATATATTTTTAAAAGTTTTTACTGTGAGTTTTTGCCTCTACGGCCAACTTCTTTTCAAATTCTTTCTTAGCCTGTCTTATCAATGTCTTACATTTAACTTGCCAACGTTTATGCATTATCCTATTTTCTTCTGTTGGCTCCTTCTTCCAATTTTTGAATGAAGATCTTTTGGCTAAAATAGCTTCTTTCACCTCCCCTTTTAACCATGCCGGTAATCGTTTTGCCTTCTTTCCACCTTTCTTAATGTGTGGAATACATCTGGACTGTGCTTCTAGGATGGTATTTTTTAACAATGGCCACACCTCTTGCACACTTTTTATTTTTGTAGCTGCTCCTTTCAGTTTTTTTCTATTTTTCTCATTTTATCAAAGTTTCTCTTTTGAAAGTTTAGCACCACAGGGCTTGTTTCTATTCAGCTCCCATTTTGTGAGGAGAAACATTTCCCCCTATCATGACATTTATTGTAGTAAGGAGGAGACATCCCCTATGAATATATCAAGATTCAAGAAGAGAGCTGAGAATCCAGGATTAGAGATGTTACCCAAGCCTTGATGATGATCATGTCGAGCATCATCTCTGAATATTAGGGGTGTGCATTCGTTTCCAACGTATTGGTAATCCGCAACGTATAGGGCCATATTCGTTGCATTCGTGGGGAAGCGAAACGTATTGCGATTCCCCACGAATACAATGAATCTTCACCGAATTATTCAGCCGTCTAAAGGAGCGAACCCCCCCACCCTCCTGACCCCCCCAAGACTTACCAAAACTCCCTGGTGTTCCAGCGGGGGGTCCAGGAGCCATCTCCTGCACGCATGCCATCTGCTGCCGGTATTCAAAATTGCGCCGATAGCCTTTGACCTTACTATGTCACAGGGGCTACCGGTGCCATTGGTCGGCCCCTGTCACATGGTAGGAGCAATGGATGGCCGGTAGCCTCTGTGACATAGTAAGGTCAAAGGCTATCAGTGCCATTTTGAATATCGGCAGCCAACAGCGTGAGTGCAGGAGATGGCTCCTAGACCCCCTGCTGGACCACCAGGGAGTTTTGGTAAGTCTTGGGGGAACAGGAGGGTGGGGGGTTGCAGTTAATTCAATTTTAGCCGGGAAATGAATAAGAATGAATGCATTAACGTATCGGGGTCCCCCTTGCCGAATGCAACGTATCTGCCCCCCGACCAATACGAATTACGAATGCAACGTATGCCGTCCCTCTGCACATCCCTACTGAATATTCCATTAAGACTGTATACCCAGTATAGTAGGTTTCTGCTTCATTTTCACTTTCCATAACATATTTTTGTAATTTGAGGAGTAGACTAGTGGTTACATCAGCGGGCTGAAAACCACGTGAGCCAGGTTCAAATCCCGCTGACGATCAGCTCATTGGGTAAGTCACTTCAATTTTCATTGTATCAGGAACAAATGTAGGGCCTGATTTGCTAAGGCTTTTCTCCCATCCTGTGAAAAATGCTTAGTAAATGAGGCCCTTGGATTGTAATCCCTCTGGGACAGGGACAATGCCTGAATGTAACTGACCTTGAGCTACCAATGAAAAGGCATGAGCTTAAATCTAAATAAATAATTTCACAATTCTGTCTCGAATCAGTCTTGGCCTAATGCTGGGCTGCAGTACTATTCTTGCTGTGTACGCAGTGGAATGAATAATGTGCATTTGGTTTATGTGATGCAGCTCATTTACAAACCAGGCTCACCGCAGTAACCTGAGTAATGGGCAGGCTGCCTTCCCCATGCACGTTCAGAGATCCTCAATCCTACAATGTACAGCAGAATGTGTGTTCCAGAAGAGAGCCAGCTTTACCTTTTGTACAGAAAAACAGAAGTGCTATGCTGGGTCAGACCAAGGTCCACCGAGCCCAGCATTCTGTCTCTGACAGTGCCCAACCCGGGTCCCATAAAATACATCCAATTCCTGTTACTCACTCCCAGGGATAGCAATAGCTTACTTTAGGTTAGCAGGCTAATAATCAGGGAACTTCATTTTCCGTTTTTATATTTTATTTTCCATGGGAGATTATCAGAGTTTATTATAACCACAAAAATGGCAGAAAATCAGTTGGGAAAAAAAGTCCTTATTTTCCCCAGCGAATCTCTTCCACTAGAGAGATAACGTTCCTGGATGGAATAAATGATAGCTTTATGGAGCAATTGGTTCAGGAACCGACGAGAGAGGGAGCAATTTTAGATCTAATTCTCAGTGGAGCACAGGACTTGGTGAGAGAGGTAATGGTGGTGGGGCCGCTTGGCAATAGTGATCATAATATGATCAAATTTGATTTAATGACTGGAAAAGGAACAGTGTGCAAATCCAAGGCTCTCGTGCTAAACTTTCAATAGGGAAACTTTGATAAAATGAGAAAAATTGTTAGAAAAAAACTGAAAGGAGCAGCTACAAAAGTAAAAAATGTCCAAGAGGCGTGGTCATTGTTAAAAAATACCATTCTAGAAGCACAGTCCAGATGTATTCCACACATTAAGAAAGGTGGAAAGAAGGCAAAACGATTACCGGCATGGTTAAAAGGGGAGGTGAAAGAAGCTATTTTAGCCAAAAGATCTTCATTCAAAAATTGGAAGAAGGATCCAACAGAAGAAAATAGGATAAAGCATAAAACATTGGCAAGTTAAATGTAAGACATTGATAAGACAGGCTAAGAGAGAATTTGAAAAGAAGTTGGCTGTAGAGGCAAAAACTCACAGTAAAAACTTTTTAAAATATATCCGAAGCAGAAAGCCTGTGAGGGAGTCAGTTGGACCGTTAGATGATCGAGGGGTTAAAGGGGCACTTAGAGAAGATAAGGCCATCGTGGAAAGATTAAATGATTTCTTTGTTTCGGTGTTTACTGAAGAGGATGTTGGGGAGGTACCCGTAATGGAGAAGGTTTTCATGGGTAATGATTCAGATGGACTGAATCAAATCATGGTGAACCTAGAAGATGTGGTAGGCCTGATTGACAAACTGAAGAGTAGTAAATCACCTGGACCGGATGGTATACACCCCAGAGTTCTGAAGGAACTAAAAAATGAAATTTCAGACCTATTAGTAAAAATTTTTAACTTATCATTAAAATCATCCATTGTACCTGAAGACTGGAGGATAGCAAATGTAACCCCAATATTTAAAAAGGGCTCCAGGGGCGATCCGGGAAACTACAGACCGGTTAGCCTGACTTCAGTGCCAGGAAAAATAGTGGAAAGTGTTCTAAACATCAAAATCACAGAACATATAGAAAGACATGGTTTAATGGAACAAAGTCAGCATGGCTTTACCCAGGGCAAGTCTTGCCTCACAAATCTGCTTCACTTTTTTATTTATTTATTTATTTATTTTTAATTTTTATATACCGGAATTCCTGTATGCAATACAAATCAATCCGGTTTACAAGTAACGAAAAGGTTGCCCTGGTCTGGGAGGTTAGACTGGGGTTTTTTACATAGAACATTGAACAATAACAATCAACCATTGAACGTTATTACAAGGAACAGTGAAAGTAACAATAGTATTTAACAAATAAATAATATTATTATAACGTTAACATTATTCGTGTTGTGAGCTGAGTGTGTGTGTTCACATTTTACAAGAACTTTAGTAGCGTATATAGTCTGCAAGTAATCGGTTAAATAATATGATATGAAAAGGATGACTGTTAAATAGATATTGCGAATAACCAAGTCCGTGTATGAAATTAAGTGTCAATGTGTTAGTGACACCTTGCAAAGGTTGGATCTGAAAGACAGGAGGAGGTGCCTAGTTACACTCCATGTTTTTTGAAGGAGTTAATAAACATGTGGATAAAGGTGAACCGGTAGATATAGTATACTTGGATTTTCAGAAGGCGTTTGACAAAGTTCCTCATGAGAGGCTTCTAGGAAAAGTAAAAAGTCATGGGATAGGTGGCGATGTCCTTTCGTGGATTGCAAACTGGCTAAAAGACAGGAAACAGAGAGTAGGATTGAATGGGCAATTTTCTCAGTGGAAGGGAGTGGACAGTGGAGTGCCTAAGGGATCTGTATTGGGACCCTTACTGTTCAATCTACCTTATAAATGGCCTGTGACCGACGGCCCGCAAATGCGCTGTAGAGCACAGCTCTACTGCGCATGTGCGGGCAAGGACGTCGGTCAGAAAAAAAAAAATGGCGGTGGGGCCGCAGGAGCGGGAGGAGAAGCAGCGGCGCGCGCGTGGCGTGCGGGTGCCGCTACTTCTCCTCCCCAGATCTGCCGGCAGATCTCGGGGGGGGTCCCTGCCGCGCGCGCGGGAAGTGACACACCCCCCCCCCCCCGAGATCTGCCGCAGGAGCGGGCGGAGTTAATGGAGCCGGGGAGGGTTGCGGGAAGTCGCGCTTACGGCGCCGGGAGGAAATTGAGGTGGGGTGTGGGCTGCGAGGATGTCCGCGAGTACGGCGTCGGAAGGAAATGGAGGCGGTGAAGGGAGGGACTGAGTGTGAGGGAGGGAGGGACCTGACGTGGGGAGGAGGGAGAGGGGGGACTGAGTGAGTGGGAGGAGGGAGAGGGGGGACTGAGTGGGAGGGAGTGAGGGAGAGGAGGGGAGTGAGGGAGAGGGGGGAGAAAGGGAGGGAGGGAGGGACTGAGTGAGAGGAGAGGGAGGGTGGGAGGAGGATGGGTGGGGGAGAGTGAGGGGAGAGAGAATTAGGGGGAGGTGAGAGACAGAGGGATGTAGCCCGTTTTAACGGGCTTAACGGCTTGTATATTTATAAATGATCTGGAAAGAAATACGACGAGTGAGATAATCAAATTTGCAGATGACACAAAATTGTTCAGAGTAGTTAAATCACAAGCAGATTGTGATAAATTGCAGGAAGACCTTGTGAGACTGGAAAATTGGGCATCCAAATGGCAGATGAAATTTAATGTGGATAAGTGCAAGGTGATGCATATAGGGAAAAATAACCCATGCTATAATTACACAATGTTGGGTTCCATATTAGGTGCTACAACCCAAGAAAGAGATCTAGGTGTCATAGTGGATAACACATTGAAATCGACGGTGCAGTGTGCTGCGGCAGTCAAAAAAGCAAACAGAATGTTGGGAATTATTAGAAAAGGAATGATGAATAAAACGGAAAATGTCATAATGCCTCTGTATCGCTCCATGGTGAGACCGCACCTTGAATACTGAGTACAATTCTGGTCGCCGCATCTCAAAAAAGATATAATTGCGATGGAGAAGGTACAGAGAAGGGCTACCAAAATGATAAGGGGAATGGAACAGCTCCCCTATGAGGAAAGACTAAAGAGGTTAGGACTTTTCAGCTTGGAGAAGAGACGACTGAGGGGGGATATGATAGAGGTGTTTAAAATCATGAGAGGTCTAGAACGGGTAGATGTGAATCGATTATTTACTCTTTCGGATAGTAGAAAGACTAGGGGGCACTCCATGAAGTTAGCATGGGGCACATTTAAAACTAATCGGAGAAAGTTCTTTTTTACTCAACGCACAATTAAACTCTGGAATTTGTTGCCAGAGAATGTGGTTCGTGCAGTTAGTATAGCTGTGTTTAAAAAAGGATTGGATAAGTTCTTGGAAGAGAAGTCCATTACCTGCTATTAAGTTCACGTAGAGAATAGCCACTGCCATTAGCAATGGTTACATGGAATAGACTTAGGGGCGGATTTTAAAAGGCGCGCGCGAATAGCCTACTTTTGTTTGCGCTCCAGGCGCAAACAAAAGTACGCTGGATTTTAGTAGATACGCACGGAGCCGCGCGTATCTGCTAAAAACCTGGATCGGTGCGCGCAAGGCTATCGATTTTGTATAGCCGGCGCGCGCCGAGCCGCGCAGCCTACCCCCGTTCCCTCCAAGGCCGCTCCGAAATCGGAGCGGCCTTGGAGGGAATCCTCTAACGCCCTCCCCTCACCTTCCCCTCCCTTCCTCTACCTAACCCACCCCCCGGCCCTGTCTACACCCCCCCTTACCTTTCTCCGGGGATTTACGCCTCCCGGAGGGAGAAGTAAATCCCCGCGCGCGAGCGGGCCTCCTGCGCGCCGGGCCGCGACCTGGGGGCGGGTACGGAGGGCGTGGCCACGCCCCCGGACCGCCCCGGGCCGTAGCCACGCCCCCATACCCGCCCCCAAAACGCTGCCGACACGCCCCCGAAACGCCGCGACGACCGGGCCCGCCCCCCCGACACGCCCCCGACACGCCCCCCCTCGGAGAACCCCGGGACTTACGCGAGTCCCGGGGCTCTGCGCGCGCCGGGAGGCCTATGTAAAATAGGCTTCCCGGCGCGCAGGGCCCTGCTCGCGTAAATCCGCCCAGTTTTGGGCGGATTTACGCGAGCAGGGCTCTGAAAATCCGCCCCTTAGTTTTTGGGTACTTGCCAGGTTCTTATGGCCTGGATTGGCCACTGTTGGAAACAGGATGCTGGGCTTGATGGACCCTTGGTCTGACCCAGTATGGCATTTTCTTATGTTCTTATGTTCTTATTTTTATTGGCAATAATTCGGGACCTTCATTTTCAGTTTTGTTTGTTTTTTTTTTATTTTCCCAGGAATTTATCAGGGTTTATTATGACAAGAAGAAAAAACAGGAGAAAATCAGTAGAAAAATGTAACATAATTTTTCTGGGAAAGTATCAGAGTTTATTTTGGTGGACAGAAACCAGGACAATAAAACAATATTAGGTAGATTCTCCCACCCACTCACTCAGCAGCATCCCTATCTCTACCCCCATCTCCTGCTTAGTATGTCTTTCTCTCTTCTCACACCGTCAAGAATCTCCCTCTTTCCCCCACGTCCCAATTGCAACAGAATTCATCCTTACTAATGCTGGCTTCAAATATCTCCTCTCTCCTTTGGCAGCATGCTTACTGAGGCTTCCGTGCTCTGCAACACTGCATTTCTACTTTTGTGAGAGGTCAGGGAGCCTGCCAGGAAGTGCTTCTGATGGGCGTGGCCATCTTCAAATGGTGCATTGACGGCACCATGGAGCAGGCGCTTTGGCTGCTTGGTGGGAGGGTGAAGGGAGTCTTGAAACAGCACATCAGTGTGCCAGCGCTTTTGCTGGTGGGGAGCAGGACTTAAAAAGTTGCAAGTGTTTTGGCCTGCAGTGGCTTCCAGCAGTTGCTGGAGCCCTTGAGATGCTGCATCTACAGCTCTGGAGCTGCTTTTTTTATCATCCTAAAATTATGATGGAAATCTTTTTAAACCAACTGTCACTTTTGGAAACATCTGGGAATTTATGGGTGAAAAATCTGCTTAAACTGAAAACCAATGTCCCTAGTTATAATAAACAGTGATAAATTAACGTAGTAACATGGTAAATGACAGCGGATAATGTCCAAATGGTCTTCCCAGTCTGTCCCGCAAGTTGCTCACAGTAGTAACTGCCGCACTCTGCAGGTTACCCCATGCCTTCTGTCAAGGGGAGTAACTGCCACCCCATGCAGGTTTCCCCCATGCAGAAATGTTACACCCAAAGTTAACGTAGGTCACACCATTTCTTAATTTCTAGCCTCTAGGGATCCACAGTATTTGTCCCATACCCTCTTGAATGCTGTTACTGTTATCGTCATCCACACTCCTCCGGGAGGGCTTTCCAGGCATCCACCACCCTCTTCGGGTAGAAATATTTCCTTATGATGGTTCTGAGTTGTCCCCTCTGGAGTTTTATATCATAACCCCTAGTTTTACAATTTCCTTTCCAACAGAAAAGGTTTGAAGTTCATGTATTATTAAAACCTTTCTTAAGAACATAAGAAATGCTATACTGGGTCAGACCAAGTGTTCTGGAACCGATGGAGGGAGCGCTAGGGGGCACTCCCGATTCCGAGAAGATGTACCCTTGGGCCACGATGCCCCTGCAGAGGGCTCCGGGAAGCACTGAGACAGGCAAGGAGTGCCCAAGCATGGGCGGACAGGCTGGAGACGAGTGGCCCTGGCCTCTGCCGAACCTGACGCATCAAAGAGACCCAGCAAGACAATGCTGGTCTCTGGAGTAGCCCTCCTGCTACTTGATAGCCCTTTTGTACCTGCCGCATGGGAGCAGCAAATGCGACAGGACGGACAGTGGCTAAAGGGCGAAGACATCAGACGAAGACTCAGATGAAGTTGTAGACGAAGACTCAGACGTGGATTCAGACATAGACTCAGACATGGATTCAGACATGGACTCAGACGTGGGCTCAGGAAGGAAGAAGGATTTGGAAGGAGTGCTGCCACGCCACGCATCCTACACAGCCAGTTAAAGCAGGTCACGGACCACATTGGAGGCGAAGAAGACACTGACATCGACTCAAATACATTAGAGTTCAAGATGGCGATGAGTACTGAAGGAAAGGAAGACGGACATCTAGAAAACTGGGACGAAGGACGTCAGGATAGATGGATGAAGGTAACCAGCCACGACTCCTGGTAGCCATGTCCTGGACTGAGCCTCGGGAACCCAGCGTGATCAACACACCTGACAGGTCAGTCGATGGAGGACGAAACCTCCGACCCGGTGTGGAAGATGCATCTGAAGGTATCCCAAGGTTGGACTGAAGACAGACCACAAGGAGGTAATATCTGGAAGCAGGAGCATGATGATGATCAGATGGAAGACATGGAGAATCCTTGGCTATGACAGATGGACTAGTTCCACCAAGCGCCGTACACATCCCAGCCGGAATGGTCGCAGACCACTCTGTCCTCTGCGCGCCCTATACAACCCAGCCGGGCTGGTTGCGGACCACACAGGGATGGGACAAGCGAAGCCTCGGAGACTTGGAGACATCAGGACATGAAGACATGGGAAGAGACAAGAGACCAGGTCGAAGACACAGGATCCCACGAAGAACAGAGTGCCAATGAGGAGCTGGGTTCGAGGAGTCCAAAGGTAGGACTGACTCCTTGCAAAGGCAAAGTTGGAATGACAACTGAGTCCTTTTGTAGGGCTGGACAGGAAACACCCATGTGATGTAATCCAGATGGAGCCAATCCCTTGCTGGCCCTTTAAAACAAGGAGAGAAGCGCGGCCCCGCACTTATGGAAGGAAGCAGGAAGTGCAGGACCACAGACAGCTGCCCTGCTGACGAGGCTGACGCAGGAGCCAAAGCAGGAAGCTGAACGGGCAGCAGACAGGCCCCGACGTGGAAGGCAGCATCTGAGCCGTGAAGAGAAGCTGGGAGCGGCTCCTGCCATGGAGGTGGAGCTTCAAAGCGGCCTCCAAGCCGCGACCAGGCCCAGGGATTTCGGTGGCTCCCTGCCACCATGGAGGAGGCGAAAGGCGGATCCTGCCACGGGACAGCCTGCCACGAGTGGCTCCATGCCGCAAAGAAGATGACGTCATTGGCTTCCTGGTCGGAAGTAGGAGCAGCGGCGGTGGCAGGCCTGCTGTGGAACACTGCGGCGGCTCCTGCCGCAAGAAGACAGCGACGGCGGCCTCCTGACTGCATTGGAGTACAGCGGACATCGGTGGCAAGATGGCGGCCTCCCGGCCGCGGAGGTAAGAGGCTGCCCGTAGCTCTGGCTGCGGGCAGCATCGTAACACCAAGGGTCCATCAAGCCCAGTATCCTGTTTCCAACAATCCAAGTCACAAGTACCTGGCAAGAACCCAAACATTAAATAAAACTCAAGCTACTATTGCTTATTAATTAATAGCAGTTTATGGATTTTTCCTCTAGGAACTTATCCAAACCTTTTTTAAACCCAGTTACACTAACTGCTGTAACCATATCCTCTGGCAATGAATTCCAGAGCTTAACTATGCGCTGAGGGAAAAATAATTTTCTTTGATTTGTTTTAAATGAGGTACTTGCTAACTTCATGGAGTGCACCCTAGTCCTTCTATTATCTGAGAGAGTAGCTAACCAATTTAAATGAACTTGTTCAAGTTATTTTATGATTTTGTAGACCTCTATCATATCCTCCAAACTGAACAGCCCTTACTTCCTTATCCTTTCCTCATAGGGCAGCCATTCTATGCCCCTTATCATCTTGGTCGCCCTTCTCTGAATGTTCTCTTTCCTGGGTGACATAGTGGATAATACATTGATAGATAATAGATAGAACCTAACATTGTTTAACTACAGTAAGGGTTATTTTTCCCTATATACATCACTTTGCACTTGTCCATGTTAAATTTCATCTGCCATTTGGAAGCCCAATCTTCCAGTCTCGCAAGATCCTCCTGCAATTCATTACAATCCGCTTGAGATTTATTTATTTACTTACTTACTTAATTGTTTTATATACCGCCATTCCATGTGAGAATCTCTAGTTTATAACGGTGTACAGTTTTAACACTCATAAATAAATGATGAAAAGCAAAGGTGGGCAGACATACAGGTAGTAAACTAGGTAAACATTTAGAGACAAAGGGTGCATTTCAAGGACTGATAGATTAAGGAAAGCATAACTGGTTTGGAGGGAGGTTAAGTGAAGGGAGGCATTGTTCAGAACCCATTAGGATATTTGAGTCATGGCGCTGAGTGAAGAAGAACTTTCTCTGATTAGTTTTAAATGTGCCACATGCTAACTTCATGGAGTGCCCCCTAGTCTTTCTATTATCTGAAAGACTAAATAACAAATTCACATCTACCCATTCTAAATCTCTCATGATTTTAAACACCTCTATCATATCCCCCCTCAGCCGTCTCTTCTCTAAGCTGAAAAGTCCTAACCTCTTTAGTCTTTCCTCATAGGGGAGCTGTTCCATTCCCCTTATCATTTTGGTCGCCCTTCTCTGTACCCTGTCCATCGCAACTATATCTTTTTTGAGATGCGGCGACCAGAATTGTACACAGTATTCAAGGTGTGGTCTCACCATGGAGCGATAGAGAGGCATTATGACATTTTCCGTTTTATTCACCATTCCCTTCCTAATAATTCCCAACATTCTGTTTGCTTTTTTGACTGCCGCAGCACACTGAACCGACGATTTCAATGTGTTATCCACTATGACACCTAGATTTCTTTCTTGGGTGGTAGCACCAAATATGGAACCTAACATTGTGTAACTATAGCATGGATTATTTTTCCCTATATGCATCACCTTGCACTTATCCACATTAAATTTCATCTGCCATTTAGATGCCCAATTTTCCAGTCTCACCAGGTCTTCCTGCAATTTATCACAATCTGCTTGTGAATTAACTTCTCTGAACAATTTTGTATCATCTGCAAATTTGATTACCTCACTCCTCATATTTCTTTCCAGATCATTTATAAATATATTGAAAAGTAAGGGTCCCAATACAGATCACTGAGGCCCTCCACTGCCCACTCCCTTCCACTGAGAAAATTGTCCATTTAAATCTTTGGACACATGTTTATTGACACCTTAAAAAAATGTAGGATATGTGTGAGGCAAGACTTCCCTTGGGTAAATACATGCTGGCTGTGCTCATTAAACCATGTCTATCTAAATGTTTTGTGATTTTATTCTTTATAACAGTTTGCACGATTTTTCCTGGCACTGAAATCAAGCTCACTGGTCTATAGTTTCCCAGATCACCCCTGGAGCCCTTTTTAAATATTGAGGTTATATTGGCCATCTTCCAATCTTCAAGTACAATAGATGATTTTAATGATAGGTTACAAATGAATTGAAATAGGTCTGAAATTTCATTTTTTAGTTCTTTCAGAACCCTGTGTACCATCTGGTCCAGGTGATTTACTACTCTTTTGTTTGTCAATCTGGCCTACCACATCTTCCAGGTTCACCGTCATTTGGTTCAATTCATCTGAAACATTACCCTTGGAAACCATCTCCGTAATGGGTATCTCCCCAACATCCTCTTCAGTAAACACCAAAGCAAAGAAATCATTTAATCATTCCGCGATAGCCTTATCTTCTCTAAGTGCCCCTTTTACCCCCTCACAGGCTTTCTGCTTTGGATATATTTTTAAAAGTTTTTATGTGAGTTTTTGTCTCTATGGCCAACTTCTTTTCCAGTTCTTTCTTAGCCTGTCTTATCAATGTCTTATATTTAACTTGCCAATGCTTATGCTTTATCCTATTTTCTTCTGATGGATCCTTCTTTCAGTTTTTGAATGAAGATCTTTTGGCTAAAATATTCTTTTTCACCTCACATTTTAGCCACGCTGGCAATCGTTTGACCTTCCTTCCACCTTTCTTAATGCGTGGAATACATCTGGACTGTGCTTCTAGGATGGTGTTTTTTTAACAATGCCCACACCTGTTGCACACTTTTACCTTTGTAGCTGCACCTTTCAGGGTTTTTTTTTAACTATATTTTTTTCATTTTGTGAAAGTTTTCCTCTTGAAAGTTTAGTGCTAGAGCTGTGGATTTACTTACTGTCCCCCTTCCAGTCATTAATTCAGGTATCTGAAGGTCTGCATCATATCTCCCTTGCACTTCCTCTCCTCCAGGGTATACATATTCAGATCCTTCATCCTCTCCTCATAAGTCTTTGGATACAGACACCACACCATTTAGTCATCTCTCTCTGGACTGCTTCCATCCTGTCTTTAACCCCTTCAGATACAGACTCCAGAACTGAACACGTTAATGCAACTGAAGCCTCACCAAAGACCCGTACAAGGGTATTATCACCTCCTTTTTCCTGCTGCTTATTCCTTTCTCTATACAACCCAGCATCTTTCTGGCTTTGGCTACAACCTTGTCATATTGCTATGCTGCCTTCAGATCATCAGGCACTATTGCCCCAAACTCCCTCTTCTAGTCCGTCTACATTAAGTTTTCAACCCCCATCGCATACGGTTCTTTTGGACTGCTGCATTGAATCCCAGTTGCCAAACCTTTGGCCACTCTTCAGGCTTTCTTAAATTGCTCTTCATTTTCCTGGAAAAAATAAAATAAAAACTGAAAGCAAGGGTCACTTGTGTTTTGAACTTTTTTGTCTTTTAAACCCTGTTATGCTAGTCATTTTGGTCACATCCGCTGGCAACAGATTCCACAGCTTGATTATGTACTGAGTGATAAAATACTTTTCTATGATTTATTATGAATCTGTTGGCTAATAGTTTCATGGACTGACCCCTTATTTTAATATTTTTTGTAAAGATAAACATCCTTTAGTTACCCATCCACCCCACTCATGATTTTATAAACTTCTGTCATGTCCCCTCCCAGTCATCTCTTTTCCAAGCTGAAGAGCCCTAACTTGTGTAGCCTCTCATCGTAGGAGAGATGGATGTCGTCATGTATCAGAACCAGGAAAGCGACATGTTTATCAACAAACAGACCAGCATTTGTGCATTACGGAAACTTTTCAGGAAGAAGCAGGGGAAAGAAATCTAAAGTGACCAGAGTGTTCCAGCCTCCGTCACTGGGAAGAATGAGTCTCCTTGTTCTTTGTCTGCTGGCGAATCTCTCACCTAAACATTTCTGATTCCGTTACTCTGTTCCTTATCTTTCATTTTAGTCAGGCCCCAACTCTCCATCTCTTTCTACCTCCATCTCCTCTCTGTCTTTCATGTTCCTTTTTTCTGTTTTCTTTCTTTCTCTCTCTGCTTTATAGGCTAAAGACTTGTCTCTTTGAAATTTATCTCTAACATTTTTTACTGGTTAAAAACTACTGGGGTCATTTTCTATTGATATCGCACGTGAAATGTCCCTTTTAACACGCGATAGCTTCATAGGAGTGGAGTCGGGGCGGCGGCGTCACTGGAAGAGGAGGAGTCAGGACGGCACCGGGGTGGACGCGGCGGAAACATCGCTGGTGGCGAAAAGGTAGGAACCCTTATCGCTGCCAGTAGCTCGCCCAATAGCACCACCTTTCACGGTGGCGCTATTGGGTGCGAAAGCCGGCAGCGATAACACCGCGGTGGTGCGATCGCTGCCGGCTTTCACAGGCTCACCTCCCGCTTCGCCCCCCTGCCCCCCGTTACCTCGAAATTCATAGAGCTCTGTGTCGTTAGAAAATCTAGCCCACTGTTTTTGATAAAGTTGTATATTCTATATAACATATGACCAAGTTTGCTGTTTCTAAATACTTGGCTTTTTCTAAATACTTTCTAAATACTTGGCTGTTTCTAAAAACTTGGCTTTTCAAAAAAGCATTTCCAAGCCCTGAATAAAACTTCACGCAACAGCACAATTGGATCCAAATTCTGTGTCATATTTATTCATATTCTGTGTCATACTTAGCCTTCTGGTTACATATGTTCCATCTCACAGTGATGTACCGCCACATTTATTCGCATAGTCTTATTTACTCATCTTGCTAATTTTTTACATTAATTGGCTGAAATGTAAATATTGCTCTGTTCTTTTCTCTCCCCCCTTCCAGTTCCAAGTTAATTTTTCCCTGTTTTATTGTAACTTTCTCACATCCTTTTTCTGATTCCCTGTATTTAAAGTTCAAGGTTTTTATTGAGAATATTGTTTACTACGCTACGTTATGCTTTTCACACTTTGTTAATTGTAAACCGGGTTGATGTGATGCCTGTCATGAAACTTGGTATAACAAAAAAAATAAATAAATAAATAAATAAATATTTATATATATATATATATGCAGCTATGAGACTTATTTTTAAGTGTGACCATATAAAAATATCTTAGGGCCCTACCAAAATTGTGGGCTGAACTTCAAATAATTTCAGCTAACAGGCAAAACAGACAAAATTGTGAAAAAGTAATGTTGATTTTTATAAATTTTTATTTTATAATTGAGTCCTTGCCTTTCCAAACCTAAGCTCAAGGTAAATTACAGTGAGGTACAGTAGGTATTTCCCTATTCCCAAAGGACTTACAATCTAAAGTGTAGAGCAAGTGACTTGCCTAAGGTCAGAGGGAGCGTGAGTGATAGAAGCAGGGTTTCAACCCTGCAGTCCAGCCCGCTGCTCTTATCAAGTGCTTCTCAAACTTTTTTTCCATTGTGACATACCTAATGGACGATTCTCACGTGCACAGTAGAATCGACTGAACTAAAAAAAATTAAAATACTAATTATTACTGTTTAAAAATGACTACAATTGATTCATGCCAACGCATGAGATTCATATCATACTGTGTTTGGTATCTGAATGGAAGTGAGGGATGTCACAGTGATACCAATGAGCATATACTCAAGAACCCCAGAAAAAGAGTGCAAGCCTCCGAAAGTGAGTTGCCTTAGGGGTAGATTTTCAAATAGCGCGATTTGGCGTACTTTTGTTAGCGCATCAGGCGCAAACAAAAGTACGCTGGATTTTAGTGGATACGCGCGTAGCCGCACGTATCCGCTAAAATCCGGGATCGGCGCGCGCAAGGCTATCGATTCCATATAGCCGGCGGGCGCCGAGCCGCGCAGCCTACCTCCGTTCCCTCCGAGGCCGCTCCGAAATCGGAGCGGCCTAGGAGGGAACTTTCTTTTGCCTTCCCCTCACCTTCCCCTCCCTAACCCACCCGCCCGGCCCTGTCTAAACCCCACCCTTACCTTTGTCGGGGGATTTACGCCTCCAGGAGGGAGGGAGACGTAAATCCCCGTGCGCCAGCGGGCCGCTAGCGCACCGGGACGCGACCTGGGGGCGGGTCCGGAGGGCGCGGCCACGCCCCGGTCCGCCCCGGGTCGTAACCACGCCCCTGGGCCCACCCCCGAAACGCTCCTGACACGCCCCGAAAACGCAGCGCGGATCGGGCCCGCCCCCGACACGCCCCCTCTGAAAACCCCAGGACTTACGCGAGTCCTGGGGCTCTGCGCGCGCCGGTAGGTCTATGTAAAATAGGCCTACCGGCGCGCAGGGCCCTGCTCGCCTAAATGCGCCCGGATTTAGGCGGATTTAGGCGAGCAAGGCTCTTAAAATCCGCCCCTAAAATTTTAAGATTTGTGCATATGAACCACATATTTAAGTATTATCAGTCTCTCTCTCTCTCTCTCTCTCACACACACACACACACCCCTGAGAAGGGAATCGCATCCTGCCTGCTGGTATAAATTTACCATGACTCGCCTCCTGGGTCCTCGTGACTGCATTGATTTATATTGTAAGAAATGTAGTTTATCAAGAAGAAGAATAGACGAAATAATAAACTAAAGAGTCTGAGAACAAAAGCACTGAGGCGACCTGCCTAGAGCGGTGGTTAAAACCTTAAACAGCACCGATATGACTGCATTGGGCTTCCAAGAAGGATGGAGGATTCATGGTTAAAACCCAAACTTCAATGAGTATGGGAGGGAGACCTGAATTTTTTTTTTTTTAACAGCCTCCTCACTATTTTAGTGGCTGTGAGGATTATTACAAAACTTGCTAATAAGATATAGGCGGAGGAGGGGTGCTGAGCATTGCATTATGTATTGGGCTTGTAACAAACAAAACTAAAGATGGGCAAAGCCTGAATGGCCTGCTAGCCAAGCTGGTGGAGGCCCAACACTTCTGACAGTTTTTGGACATGCGTGGGACAGATGTGGAGGGTACTGGGACGTAAAAGTTGGAGAAGTCAGGTAAAAGACTAGATTAGGCAAGGGGGGGAGGCAAGTTGGTGTTGGCTTGCATATGGAATTTCGTAAGCTCATCTGCCCAAAGCAGAATAATCTCAACTAGGCAGACTGGATGGGCCATGTTGGTCTTTATCTGCTGTCTTCTATTTTTTTTATTTATTGATTTGTTACCTGCCTTTTTGAATAAGAAATTCACTATATTATAGAACAATACATAGTAACATAGAAAAAAATGGTCCATCTAGTCTGTCCAGCATTCACACTAGAGTTCCATATTCCTCTTCCATACTTTTTCTGTCTCCATGGGTTGAGGCCAGTAACAGGTCGGTACCTTAGAAGGGGAGTCATCATGAAGCTTTTCCTTTGGAGAACAGCACCGGTAGGTGTAAGGGCAAAAGGACTGAACCCGGAAGAGTGGGCGATTCGACTCCGGCCCCTCCTCCCGACGTCATCAGGGAGTGACTTCTGTGCTATTTAAATCTGTGCACAGTGGCGTGAAGCCACCTGCACGCAGCCAAAGCCACGCGCCAAAGGGGTGAACCCCCTGGGAAAGATTTTGGAGAGAAAGATTTTTCATCGAATTCGATGGGGAAAAAGAGAAAAATGAAGATTACTGCATCTACACCAGTGGCAAAGGAAGTGAGAGGCCCTATGGATAATCATCTAGTAAGAAGGGTGAGTCACACCTCGAGAGAGGCTATCCCTGATACGTCTTTCTCATCGGGGGCGTCTGTGAGTCCCACCCAGAGCCATGTATCCAAAATGCCCACTAGAAGTAATGGGGTTAGTGGAACTGTAACTACTCCATCTATGTTGGATTTAACATCTTCTGACGTCAGAGGGAATACATTAATGGATCAGGTATCAGCTGTTAAGGAAGCCGGTGAAAGCAATACAGAATTGTGTGCAAGTAACACGCTTCCTGAATTAGAACTAGAAATGACTGAGCCTGAAAATATTTCCTTGGTCGATCTGTGGAGAGCTGTAATGAAAATGGAAAGGAGGTTAACCCAATCCATGTCTCATTCCACCAATTTTGCCTCTGAAACTAAGAAAACCCTAGAAAACCATGGAAAACGACTAGAGCAACTAGAGTCATCTAATACAGCTGCAGCTATGCAAATTACTTCTTTGCAGTCAACAGGGTCCGTGTTTATTTATTTATTTATTTATTTATTTATTTAGTATTTTTCTATACCGACCTTCATGGTTAAATACCATATCAGGTCGGTTTACATCGAACAAGGGGATAGTAACAGAGAATACATATTTAAATAAGTGGATAAACAGAAGAATCAAAGTTACATTCAACAGGGATGGTAAAAACTTGGAAGCTTAAGCAGCTGGAAAGAAAGGCCTAAGAAGGCATAAAGTTAAGTAAACATAAAAGCATAAAAACCAACACGGTAACATGGTTAGTGCTAGATTAAGTGGTTAGAAGAGACTTGTGCTTGTGGGAGTTAAAGGATGTCAAAGTCCATAGGTCTTGGGAAGTGTTAATCATCTATTGTGTGTCCGATGGATCTGGGAAGGCTTGTCGGAACAGCCAAGTCTTGAGTTTTTTCTTGAATGTAAGTAGGCAAGGTTCCAGCCTGAGGTCTGAAGGGATGTTGTTCCACATGGCTGGGCCTGCTATTGAGAAGGCTCGGTCTTTGGTCGAAATGAGGCGCGTGGCTTTGGTAGGAGGGGCTTGTAGAGTGCCTTTATGGTTTTCTCTAATCGGTCTGATTGACGTATGAGGTTTGAGTGGAATTTCGAGATCAAGTTGCAGGTGATTATGGATGGATTTGTGTATTATAGAGAGTGATTTATGTAGAACTCTGTAGTTAACTGGTAACCAGTGTAGATAACGGAGGATGGGAGTAATATGTTCTCCTCGCTTGGTATTGGTCAGAGTTCTGACTGCCGCGTTCTGTATCATCTGTAACGGCTTAATAGTTGAGTTGGGGAGGCCTGTGAAGAGAGCGCTGCAGTAATCTATTTTGGAAAATAGTAAGGCTTGTAGAACTGTCCTGAAGTCGTGGAAGTATAGTATAAGTATTTATAAAGGACATTTTGATTATATATAAACAAATAGAAAGTTTGGAAAATGTTATGAGAAGTAAGAATTTGTGTTTATTGAATTTTCCTGTTACAAGATTAATGTCAGCACAAGAGCTGTTCAAAAAATACGTGAAAGAAATTTTGTGTATTTCAAATGAATTGCTTATTTCAAATATATATTATGTATCTAATTTAAAGAGAACTATGGCTGCATTTGAGGGGGGTATGGATGTTTTATTACCTGAAAGCCCCAATTTAACATCCTTTTTGGAGGCTTCAGCAGATAATATTCAAACTAGATCCATCTTGATTATGGTTTTTAGTCTAGAACAGCAAACAAACTTAGTCCTACAGAAGTATTTTAAAAATAAGGGCTTTAGTTTTTGTGGTCAACCGGTGCAGTTATTTCCAGATGTTTCCAGGAGTTCACAACTAAGGAGAAAACTGTTCTTATTAATGAGACAGAGAGTATTGGCCCTAGGGGCCACTTTCTTTCTCAACTTTCCCTGTATATGCTTAATTACATACCAAAAGAATACATTTGTTTTCACTGACCCTGGGCATCTGGAAACGTTTCTTGTAGATAAAGTGGATAGGGCCATAACAGCTCTCTAACTGGATACTATAATTGGCAAAAAAAAAAAGTATATCTCCTAAGTATATTATTATTGATATTTTCCTGCATTTTGTTATGTTGTGTTTGTGGCATTGTGTGGACCCTTAGTCGCAGTGGAGGGGCCCTGTGGGAACCACAGAGAGCAGACACTTGTAGGTGGAAAGCTTTATTGTACTGCTGTAGATAGATGGTATGAGGCAGGAAAGAAAGGCACTGACGTCCGCAAGGTGCCAATACGTTCAGAAAGTCTCAGATGTAGATGTCTCACCCAGATGTTCAAAATAGCTAGGATCCCACAGGAACCCACCAGGCCGAGCCTGGTGGGTGGAGTTGGAGCACCGGATCGTAGAGGTACTCACAGGAATGTAGTGCGGCATCTTCCTGGTAATGAGGATGGTGGGACCAAAGGTCTATGTGCAGGATACACAGACTGGTAGGCCCTCGAGGAGCGAGTACCCGATAGTCCAGAAGATCCTGAAATAAATAGAGAGAGAGACCCCCAAGGAGCGGTTGTCTAGTTAGTAGAAACCCCGGAGAGTGATTGGAAGCGAGAGACCCCCGAGGAGCGGGTGCCTAGAGCTTTGTAAGGAGCGAGATCCCCGGAGGGTAGCGAGGCGTCTAAGCGTCCAGCTTAGAGCGGTCAGAGTACCTTAAACCGAAGTCCTTGCTAACTCAATGATGGTAGCGTAGTGGAGGCTTTAAATACCTGGAGGTATCGACGTCATGCGGTGGGGACGCCCCCGAGGTTCCCGCCATGATGTGTATTTGAGCGTAGGCAACGTGTGCGCGCGCCCTAGAACGCCACAGGAAGGAGCATGGCAGGACGCCCATGCTGAGTTGGAGATGCCGAGGGTTTCGGCACTCGGCACCGGATGCAGCCATCTTGCCCAAGGAGGAGGAAAAGGGAAGAAAAGAGGTAGGGCAGAGTGGTCGCAGCCATCTGTGACCGACGTACGCAACATGTTAATAATGGCTTCTCGTAAAGTGGACTGAATTTGTTGATAATATACTTAGTTTTTCTTCCTTTTATATTTTACGGATGTAAGTATGCCTAATGTATTTTTGCAATGTAATTCACAATATTCTTATTTTCTTATTTCATTTTTCATTGGAAAAATATTTAAGAAATTTAATAATTATAAATTTAAAAAAAAAAAAAAAGGGGGGAGTCATCATCTTGCTGCTGTTCCAGTTGGAGCAACTGTGAATACCTTTAGCAGATGCATAAAACTGAATAAGCCTAGATAGGTCAGATGAATCTGACCTATCTAGGCTTATTGTGTGACCAGAGAATTTGATTGGGTGGGTCCTGGATATGGTGTACCTAAATTTCAGAAAAAAGTTTGATACTCTCTCACATAAGAGGCTCTTAAATAACCTGTGTGGCCTAGGGTAGTAGGACAGAAGATGGCTGACTTGATTATAATATAAACTAGTAGAGGGATAGATAGAGCATGTGGTAAATGGAGTTCTCAGAAGAAAGAAAGTTGCTCAGTGGAGTGCCTGGGGCCAATTCTGTTCAGAAGAGCTAAGAGGAAAAGTTTTGTTTGCAGATGACGCTAAGACCTACAACAAACTGGACATGTCTAAAAGACCAGATGGTATAAAAACTAAGGGCCGGATTTTAAAAGGGTTACGCGCATAACTTATGCGCGTAACCCTTAAAACCCACCCCTGCGCGCGCCGAGCCTATTTTGCATAGTCTCGTCAGCGTACGCAAGCCCTGGGACGCGCTTAAGTCCCAGGGCTTGCAAAAAGGGGCAATCGGGGGTGTGGCCAGGTGGCGTGGTGTCGGCTTGGGGGCGTGTTCGGGTCGTGGGGGCGGTCCGGGGGCGTGGCCGAGTACCCAGACACAGCGGGCTGTGTTGGGGCCTGCTGCGGCAGCAGACAGCCGACGCGCATAAGTTACGACTGCCCGGAGGCAGGTGTAACTTCGTGGATAAAGGTTAGGAGGGGGATTTAGGTAGGGCTGGGGGTGGGTTAGATAGGGGAAGGGAGGGGAAGGTGGGGGGAGGCAGAAGGAAAGTTCCCTCCGAGGCCGCTCCGATTTCAGGAACGGGCAGCACACGCAGGGCTTGGCACGCGCAAGTTGCATAAATGTGCAACCCCTTATGCGCGCCGACCCCGGATTTTATAAGATATGTGCAGCTACGCGCGTATCTATAAAATCCAGCGTACTTTTGTTTGTGCCTGGTGCACGAACAAAAGTATGCGTGCACGCTGTTTTTTAAAATGTACCTCTAAGGGATGTTTAAGGCTAAGTCGTCCCCCACCCCCCCTGCCGCCATTAACATGGTGGAGGGAGGGGCATCGGTTCCTTATCCTCGTGGTTGTGTGGGTGGGGGGGTTGGGACACTACACCTCAGGACATTGCAGTATTTATAAATAATTTTGAAATGCTGAGTAGCCGTTGGTTTCCTGAGGGCAGTGCGAAGTTTCTTTTTGGTTATTGTAGGTTTTCTGGTGCAGTGGGGTGGAGACTGCCCGCATATCGGTGGTTTTCCCTCCCTCCATCTCTCCCTACGTTAGGTGTTATGTGATTGATTGTTTTCATGAGGGCGTAATGTCACAGTTTTGGAGTTGGAAACTCGAGTTATGTTGTTAAGGGGATGGGGAGGGGGTAGGACTCGAGTAGCCAGGGGGGGAAGGGGGGCTGCTTCGTGAGGCAGCTGGTGAGCAATGGGGGCTGATCAGGCTGTAGACTCACCCTCACCTGGATGTGGCGGGGTGAGGAATAATGAAGGACTGTATGTCACTGAGGGCATGCGGTCAGGGAGGGGCTAGGGTAATTATTGTTTATGTGATTGTTGTTTGGGCTCAGGTTATGTTTTATTTCACAATAAACTGTGGCCTTTTGTAAGGCTATACCTTGTGTATTGTGTTTTTGTGGGGGAAAGGGGAAAAGCAGACAATGCACAAGTCCCGCCTTGCACATGTTAGTGCCTTCATTTTATTTTCTTTTGTAAACAAAATTGTTTTAGTTTCCAAAAAAGCAGCAACCACCAGCACCGGCTCCAGCCATCCCCCCACCCTAAAAAAACACTGGCCCTGGTGCAATCAAAATGTAATTACTCCAGTCCTCCAGGCCTTCCTCTATTGAAATCCCTACCTCTCCTCTTGACTCATTTTACCCTAACTATGGGGTCTATATGCCCAAATCGGGCAGGAGCAATTCCTATCCAGATGGTGGACCAAGAGCAATCTTATCTAGATAAAGTTATCTGGATAACTTGGACTTTATCCTGCTTTATTTAGCAGAATGCAAAAACGATTGCACTGCAGAATGTGTGTGTGTAAAGTTAGCTGGCTCGCTTTACACAGATAATTTACCTGCTTGCCGGCTCTCTGAATATGGACCTTTAGAAGTCCTAGTGGAAATGCAGTCTGTTTGGTAGGCTACACATTCCTCATGTTGACTAGGTTAATGCGGCAGGTTGGTGGTGGGGGAGACTCTTTCTGGAAAGGCCATATGAACCTGGGAGACTGGTTGCTTGGGTAACAGCCTGTGGTGGTTGATTGGACATGGGAGGGGGAAAGGTACTGAGTGAAAACTAAAAAGGGGATCTTGCATGCAGAGCTACCCAGAAGATGGAGATACAACAGAGGAAAATGACAAAAAATGCCTTGAATAAGGAGTGATGATATGCAGGTAATCATGCTCTGTGATTGGCAACTGGGATGTATCTTTGGCAGTGCAGATAGGATAACTGGGCAGACTGGATGGATCAGTTGGCCCTTTTTCTGCTACCAATAACTGACAGCAGCTGGGCATGGTCACTACCTAACCAACAATTTTCAGATGGCCCTGGGTACCTCCTTCCCCTGTGAAAGTGGTGCCCCTTCACAGACATCTAATCATGTTGTTATGGAAGAACTAGTTTTCAACTGTTCTAGTAACATATCTCTGTTCAATGATCTGGCTTTATTCTGGTCCTTGTGAAATAGGACTGATTTTTCTGTAATATAAATATATATAATAAATATTTTCATATGTGTGTATGTAGCTAGATAGATAAATGATATGATAAAAATGATGGGAGAACCCACTAAGATCCCTCATCAAAGAAGAATATAGAGTCCTTGCCCAGGTGTGGCGCACAGGTTCCCTGGAGCTGTGGAAAGTGCAGGGTGATCTCTGGTATTACCTGAGAGTCGCTGGCAGTAGTGTGAAGTTCCATTTTCCATGGCTGCAATGAATTTCATAAGGCAGAAATGGAGGGTCAGGGCTGTCTTACTTTTTAAGTCTTACCTAAACGTGAACGGATATGCATGCAACAGATTCACCAACCCGTGCCCTAGACTGGGGAGTGCATTTCTCCGTTTATCTCGGACAGAACTGACCTTGATATTCTAGACTTGTTACTCTACATAAGAGAGACTGATTAGCAGCAACGTAATAACCCGAGTTCTCCTCAAAACATTTTCTGATCCCCCTGTATCATATTTGATGATGCTCAGAGCTGCCTCTTCCTTAATTTAACCCCACCCTACTTTAAAGCGTCTTAGGCATGGCCTGCTGCTCTCCTATCTTAAAGCCTCTTATTTGTTTTGGTGTATGTCTTGTTTGTTGGTCTTGACTAGATTGGAAGTTCCAAGTATGTCTATATAGCGCTGAGTATATCTGACTGATTAATAATAATGATGATAAAGTGCAGCTGGGGGATTTCACTTCTGAAGCTGTTAGTGACTGTCCCAGCCACCTCTATACTGCCATCATTAATTCTTGCAGAGCCTTCCCTGCCTTGTGTTGACTTACAAGGAAACATTTCTTGCCTTTTCTCCCAAGAATATTTTTGACTCCCTAACTCCAATCCCATTGTAGAATTCTGTTTCCATTTTGAAAATAAGGTGAACTTGACCAATAAACCTGAAGCATCGGTCAATGAACTCAAACTGCCACCTACTGGTGACTGTAGTGAAGTAACGCAAAAAGACTTCATCCTGTTATAAGAGGACCATCATGCACCTTGAACTGAAAGTGTGAGGAAACCTGGACTCTGGTCTGGTCAAAACGGGCCAATTATCAGGTTGATAACCTGACTTTGTGTCAGTCCTAGCAAGGGGTTTCAAACTGGGGTTGACCAAGTCTCTTGTTGTGATAAAGCTGCTTATATTTGGCGTTACACTAGAATCACCAGCATGCTCAGTACATCATCACCAGGTTCTAATGAATTTTCGTCTTTTATTGGCTGTAGGCATCGGTGAAGTCAGGTGGTGCACCACCTCCGAACAAGAGACCAAAAAATGCAGTGCTATGAAAACAGCCTTTGCAGGAGCCGGCATCACTCCCTCCTTGGCCTGTGTGCAGGGCAGCTCTGCCATAGACTGTGCCCAAATGGTTTCTGTAAGTGCGAAATTAGCCTATGTGTGCATGCAAAATGTATATTTGAAAATGAATGGTTTAAATAGAGGGCTGCACTTGGTTGAGAGATTTCTTTACTTGAAGGCAGGCTCACTTGTTGCTTCTCTCACTGTAATAGGGTCACACTCAGATATTGGAATCGCTTATGGCCCTTGGGATCTGAGCACTTTTTAAAATGCAGCAGTTTCTCCATTAGTTAAAACATATCCATCTCCTTTAACTATGAAATGGAATGAACAAGTATTTCAGGCACAGATTGTTTTATTAGGTTTATGAGACCCAGCTGCTGAGCGTGCCTGTGCTATTAGCCAGGATGCCCTTTCCTCACATAGCTAATGGCAGTAAAATTCCTCCCTTAGTGAACTGCAGTTTACATTAGGTATTTTATAGAAGGCAGAATGTGAATCAGACCTTAGACTTTGGCCAGGACACCTGATTCAACACCATGTCTCATGATTTATATGCTTGTTTGAAGGACGACAGCACCAGCATTGCTCAACTCCCTTAGTATTGCTCTGCAAGACTAGATTCCAGTGTCGAATTAGGTCCTTATCTTTCTGGCCCCGACAGGAGAGCTGAGAACCAACAGAATAGTAATACCCCATGCAACAAAGAGTAAGGTGACATAAGGTACAATGTTCTATTAGTACATCTTGTTTCTTTATTGAGTTTATCACCCAAAGAATTGAACCAAAATGTCATGCACAAGGAAATGACAAAAATATGTAAGTGTAGCCATGCTATGAGGCAAATAAGTGGAAAACAGACTCCCAGTATAGCCACATTAAAAAGAGAATAGCCTTACCATTATTGTAACCAGCTTAAGATGTTTGAAGGTTTCCCATTGCACAAGGCTTTTATATGCTCCGTGTCCTTGCTGGCTTAAAAAATTGCTTCACAATACAGATTTTTGCACTGTATTACAAGCATCCATCTTTCCGATCATTGACTACTACAACAGTTTGCATCTTGGAATTCCCTACTCTATCCTCCGTCCACTTCAGTTTTACTAAATGCTGCTGCACGAGTACTCTCGGGTTTAAAGAGGACTGATCATATTACGCCTACATTGATTGAACTGCACTGGCTATCAATCCAGGAAAGAATCAAATATAAGATTGCAATGTTGATTTTTAAACTATTAAACGACCAGACATGCCATTGGGCTAACTCAATGTTAAAAGTTTACCAGCCTACAAGAGTCCTGCGTTCCATTCAATGAGATCTACTTGAAATTCCATCCCCGAAATTAGCACGTTTACATACAACCTGTGAGTGCGCCTTTTCTATGGCTGGACCTGTTGCGCCAGGAGGTGAACCCTTGGCCTAGTGCAGGATTGGTAGGCTCCCTGGTCAGACCCAGAGAGCGCCTGCCACCAGGAGGCGGAGCACAGGAGGAGACAAAGGCTAGCTGGAGCTTCGCCACTAGCAACCCTAGATACCCCCGGGTTGAGCCTTTGGGTACCCGGGCCGCCTGGTCTTAAGTGGGCCTTGCAAGATCTCCTTGACAGGACGTTCAGGAGTGTGCCCACTATGATCAAGGGTGCACAGTCGATACTCAGACCAGAAGTCCTGGGTGCCTAAGAAGGCCAGAAGAGAGTCTCTGAATGTATGGCAAGGATCAAGGCCAGGTTCAAGGAAATGTGGTCATCCAATGCAAGGGTCAGAGCCAGTAATCAGTCCGTGGATAGTCAAGCAAAGCAGGGGTCAGTTACCAGTAGTCAGTCCGTGGGTAGTCAGCCAAAGCAGAGGTCAAGTTCCAGGAGACAGTAAGACATGGTCGAGTTCAGGCAGAGGTCAGTTCCGGCAGCATGCAGACGTGGTCGGTAATCAGGCAGAGGTCAGTTCCAGGCAGCGTGCAGATGTGGTTGGTAATCAGGCAGAGGTCAGTTCCAGTCAGCGTGCAGACGTGGTTGTAGAACAGGCAGAAGGTCAGAGGCAGGCAGCGATCAACGTAGTCAAAGGGAAGCCGAGGTCAGTACCGAGAAGGCAGTCCGAAAGGTACTACTTGGGGAGATGAGGAGACAGAAGGAAGCTGGAACAGGACTGGAATGAGACTGGAACAAAGGCTGGAACGAGACTGGAACACAGACTGGACCCGATTGCCAAGGCAAGGAAGTCAGGGCAGGAGCTTTCTTTTATAGGACGGTCAATCAGGGCGTGCCACGGAGCTCGGATCCGCCCCATGAGGCCTGGCTGGAAGACGAAGGCCCAGCGACTGCTGCCGCGGGATGCGGAGGCCTAGCTGTGCTTGCCACCACTGCCAGAGAGGACGACCCGGGGCCTTTGGGAGAGTTAGAGAGGTGAGCAGGCCCAGGCGTGGGCCGAGCGTGGACAGGACGTGCAACAGTATCCCCCATTCTAGGCCTCCCCCTCCTTGGGTGAGGTTTGTCTGGGTGCACCCCATGGAAAGCCCTGAGGAGGTCCTTGTCCAGCATGTTCTGTTAGGGTTCCCAAGAGTTCTCCTCGGCCCTGTACCCCTCCCAAAATAGTAAATACTCCCAACATCCTCGACGCCGACGGACATCGAGGACCTCTCTTACCTGGAGGGTATGATCTGGCTCGGTGGACACTTGAGGCAGAAGTGGAGCTTTGCGGGAAGGCCAAGATAGCACGAGTGGTTTCAGTAGAGAAACAAGGAAGGTATTGTGGATACCCATGGATCGCGGCAACGGTAATTGGTAGGTGACTGCTCCTACTCTCTGGAGGATGGGAAAAGGTCCAATGTACTTGGGTGCCAGGCGGTGAGGGGAGACGCAGCCTAATGTGCTTGGTATTTAGCCATATCTTTTGACCGGGTCTGAAGAGTGGGTCTGCTCTTTTATGGGTGTCAGTGAACTTCTTGGAACGTTCTGCGGCTTGGGTGAATCGTTCTTTTACTTGGTTCCATACATTACGGATACTTTGCGCCGTGATCTGCGCTACTGTCGAAGGCACAGAGAGTGGTACCGGCAATGGTAGTTGTGGATGGCGCCCGAATACCACAGAAAATGAGGAGACGTCTGTGGCGGCAGCAAGATGTGTATTATTTATTTATTTGTTTGTTTGTTTGCTTTTGTATACCTACTTATCAAAAAAACAAGAGAACATAAGTGTTCTGCTCACCTATTTATCTATCTATCCTTGTATACTGTATCATGAATGAATCTTTTATTTCAAAATCATATATAAAATTTCAGCTATATCAAACTTTTCTTCTGTTTAGATTGACACACCTGTACCTCACTCGTACTATTAAATATCCCTTGCTTACACTATCCCATCCCACTGAATATATTGATTTATTCAAAATCAAACTACACCCCTTATTCATACAATCCCGCCCCAGTAAAAATATACTCGTCTATTGAAAACCCACTTTAAAGACTTATGAAAGACTTATCAAATACCCCTAACTATTTGTCAATGTTTTTAACTTTTTATTTTAACATAAAAATCTTGCAAAAAAAACCAGTTGTTATTACAGAATACCTTCTTATTTTAAAAGACATCTTTTGTTATACAGTTCCCAATGATGAAAATATTAAGATGGTGTTCCAGAGAACCAGTTCTATTCCAGATAATGAAAATGAACAAATTTTATTTCAAAAACACTCTTTTTTCTCAAAAACCAATTCCCAATGGTGGAAATATCCAAACAGTATTCCAGAGAACCAGCTAGATTCCCAAAAAGTAAATGTGTCCAGGTTTTATTTCCAAAAGTCCACAGTATTCCAAAGACCCAGTTCGATTCCCAAATGGTGAATGTGTCCAGGTATTATTTCAAAAGCCCGACACCATGGCATTTCGGCAGAGTCCCGCCTGCATCAGGAGCACTTCAACCAGACGTAGACATATATATCCACCAAAGAAGATTTTTAAACCACCATTTCCACTCTTTTTAAACCACCATTTCCACTCTTGCTCAGAGTTATTGTAAAATCTTCTATTGCTGACTCTACACAGATGTGCATCCACTGTTTTTTTACAGTTGCATTAAAAATGATTTTACTTTTGTACCTTTTGTGTTCAATGTTCTCCTTTTGTATACCGACATTCATTGGGGTACATTACATCGGTTTACATGTTAGTGTGGAGAAATAGTAGGACAAGTGTGCCTTACTATTTTACATGGAACGGAGGCAAATCAACAGATAGTACAATTACATTTTAGCAGTGGTGAACATTGAAAAGGAATTGATTCAAACAGCTTAACAGGGCGATTTGATTCAACAGCTCAACAGGTCAATAACTATAGTTACATAGGGAGGTAGGCATCTCTAGTTATTTACAAAGGGGGGGAATCTGTACATGGGAGGCAGGATGGGGTTTATTGAGGTACGCAGGCATGTCTAAAGGTTAATTGGGATTGTGACGTTTCTCTTTTATTGTGAGGTTGGGGTGGGTATGAGGGGGGGGGGGGGAGTTAGGCTTGAGGGCTGAAAGGCTTTTTGGAATAGCCAGGTTTTTAGATTTTTTTGAAAGACTGGGTGGAAGTCTCCAGTCTGAGCTGTTCAGGGAGTGTGTTCCACAGAGAAGGGCCAGCTATTGATATGGTGTGATCTCTGATTGCGGTTAGGTGTGCTTGTTTTGCGGAGGGTATGTTTAGCAGGCCAGTGTTTTTAGATCTGAGGTTTCTTTGCGTGTGGTGGTGGTGGAGGGCATCTTTAAGCCATTCGGTGTTTTTATTGTGTATTGATTTGTGTAGTAGGGTAAGGGTTTTGTATTGAATTCTGTGGGATATTGGGAGCCAGTGAAGTTCTTTGAGGATGGGTGTGATGTGGGTGGAGCAACTGCTGTTTGTTAGGGATCTGGCTGCTGCATTTTGGAGTAATTGCAGGGGTTTGAGGGTGGATGAGGGGAGTCCAAGTAGTAGGGAGTTGCAGTAGTCCAGTTTGGAGAAAAGGAGGGATTGAAGTACTGTCCTGTAGTATTGGTTGAAGAGGAGGGGTTTGATTTTCTTGAGGACTTGTAGCTTGAAGTAGCCATCTTTTATTGTGGCGGTGATATGTTTTTTTAGGTTGAGCTCGGAGTCCAGTGTAATACCTAGGTCTTTTACTTCGGTAATGCATCGGCTGGGTGGGTGTGGTAATTTGGATGTTCTTTGTGCGGTGCTTGTTTACTATGTGTAGTATTTCGGGTTTTGAGTGATTGAGTGTGAGGGAACATTGCGTGCGGAGGTTATTTATTTGGGCTGAGTAGGTTTCCCATTGTAGTAGGGTGCATTGTAAGTTTTCTTTCATGGGGAGTAGTATTTGAACGCCATCTGCGTAGATGAAGTAGTGGAGGTTTAGGCTGGAGAGGAGTTTGCAGAGGGGGAGCATGTATATATTGAATAGGGTGGAGGATAGGGAGGAGCCTTGAGGGACGCCATGAGGGAGTGGGAAGAGTTTTGATTCACAGTTGTTTAGTCGCACTTTATATGATCTGTTAGATAAGTAGGATTTGAACCATTTCAGGGTTTTGTCGCCAAGTCTGATTTCTGTTAGCTGTGATAGTAGAGTGTTGTGGTTGATGGTGTCGAATGCAGCAGAGATGTCCAGTAGTATTAGGAGGTAGGAGTGTCCGGCATCAAGACCTCTCAGGGCGGTGTCTGTGAGGGATAGTAGTAGGGTTTCAGTGCTGAGTGATTTCCTGAATCCGTGTTGAGAGGGGAAGAGGATTTTGTGTGTTTCGAGGTGTTCCGAGAGTTGGCGGTTGACAATTTTTTCTAGGATCTTCTAAATGAAGGAGAGGTTTGAGATGGGTCTGTAGTTTGCAGGGTCGGAAGGATTCAGTTGTGGTTGTTTTTAGAATGGATTTAATTACGGCGCATTTGAGCGCATCCGGGTAGAGATCTTGGTTGAGGGATGTATTTATTATGTTGGTTATTGGTTTAGCGATAACTTCAGGGATTAGCTTGAGAGATTTTACTGGGATAGGATCAAGGGGGATGAGACAATTATGAGACAATTCAGCCAAGGGGGATGAGACAAATATGGGACAATTCGGCCCAAGGGAGCAAGTCGGCCCAATTATTTTGCTGGTCGTTTATGTAAGATCTGAGAAAGTCTTTCAGGGCCCAGTTAGTTCTTTCAGCTTGGCTGTTCGCCTGAGGATGGTATGCTGAGGTAAAGCTTAGCTGAATATTAAACTTTTGACATAAGGACCGCCAATACTTTGCAGTGAATTGTGGGCCTCTGTCTGATACAATTTCCTTAGGTAGCCCATGAAGTCGAAAATATGAGTCAAGAACAGCTTGGCAAGTTTGGCAGCCGATGGGAAGCTCTGGAATGGGATGAAATGTCCCATCTTGGAAAACGGTCAATGATGACCCAGATGAGTGTTGTTTGCAGAGGGTCGAAGATCGGTGATGAAATCTGTAGATATGCTGGCCCATGGTTCAGTGGGCACTGGTAGTGGCTGCAAGAGTCCCCATGGCCAGCCGGTGGGCGGCTTCTATTGTGCACATATTGGGCACATATTGGGCATGAATCCACATAGTTATGAGAGTCTATCACCACGCTGGGCCACCAGTAATAACACCTCAGCATTTCTAAGGTTCATGCTTGACCAGGATGTCCAGCTAGTTTCGAATCATGGGCCCAGCGGAGCACGCATTCAAGTAACCAATGTGGGACGACTGTTTTACCAGTCAATGATGTGCCTTGGGATGTCTGGGGTATCTTCAGACTTGAGAACATAAGAACATAAGAAGAACATAAGAAAATGCCATACTGGGTCAGACCAAGGGTCCATCAAGCCCAGCATCCTGTTTCCAACAGTGGCCAATCCAGGCCATAAGAACCTGGCAAGTACCCAAAAACTAAGTCTATTCCATGTTACCGTTGCTAATGGCAGTGGCTATTCTCTAAGAGAACTTAATAGCAGGTAATGGACTGCTCCTCCAAGAACTTATCCAATCCTTTTTTAAACACCACTATACTAACTGCACTAACCACATCCTCTGGCAACAAATTCCAGAGTTTAATTGTGCGTTGAGTAAAAAAGAACTTTCTCCGATTAGTTTTAAATGTGCCCCATACTAACTTCATGGAGTGCCCCCTAGTCTTTCTACTATCCGAAAGAGTAAATAACCGATTCACATCTACCTATTCTAGACCTCTCATAATTTTAAACATCTCTTAGGGATGTGAATCGTTTTTTGACGATTTAAAATATCGTCCGATATATTTTAAATCGTCAAAAATCGTTAGAGCCGCGATACAATAACAATTCCCCCGATTTATCGTCAAAAAATCGTAAATCGGGGGAAGGGGGAGGGGAAGGGGGAGGGCGGGAAAACCGGCACACTAAAACAACCCTAAAACCCACCCCGACCCTTTAAAATAAATCCCCCACCCTCCCGAACCCCCCCAAAATGCCTTAAATTACCTGGGGTCCAGAGGAAGGGTCCCGGTGTGATCTTTTACTCTTGGACCTCCGGTGCTTGTAGAAATGGCGCCGGCGCTACCTTTTGGTTTTTCCGTACGGAAAAACGATTCGCGGCAGGAGATCGCTCCCGGACCCCCACTGGACCCCCAGGGACTTTTGGCCAGCTTGGGGGGGCCTCCTGACCCCCACAAGACTTGCCAAAAGTCCAGCGGGGGTCCGGAACGACCTCCTGCAGTCGAATCGTGTTGTCTACGGCCGGCGCCATTTTGCGCAAAATGGCGGCGCAAAATGGCGCCGGCCGTAGACAACACGATTCGACTGCAGGAGGTCGTTCCGGACCCCCGCTGGACTTTTGGCAAGTCTTGTGGGGGTCAGGAGGCCCCCCCAAGCTGGCCAAAAGTCCCTGGGGGTCCAGCGGGGGTCCGGGAGCGATCTCCTGCCGCGAATCGTTTTTCCGTACGGAAAAACGATTTGCATGCAGGAAGTCGTTCCCGGACCCCCGCTGGACTTTTGGCAAGTCTTGTGGGGGTCCGGAGGCCCCCCCAAGCTGGCCAAAAGTCCCTGGGGGTCCAGCGGGGGTCCGGGAGCGATCTCCTACGCTCCTGACCTCGGGGGACAAAAAACAAAATGGCGCCGGCGCTACCTTTGACCTGTCATATGACAAGGCAAAGGTAGCGCCGGCGCCATTTCTACAAGCACCGGAGGTCCGAGAGTAAAAGATCACACTGGGACCCTTCCTCTGGACCCCAGGTAATTTAAGGCATTTTGGGGGGGGTTCGGGAGGGTGGGGGATTTATTTTAAAGGGTCGGGGTGGGTTTTAGGGATGTTTTAGTGTGCCGGTTTTCGATTTACACGATTTTCACGATATTTAAAAAACCCAAACGGCGACGATCCGATTCCCTCCCCCTCCCAGCCGAAATCGATCGTTAAGATGATCGATCACATGATTCACATCTCTAACATCTCTATCATATCCCTCCTCAGCCGTCTCTTCTCCAAGCTGAAAAGTCCTAACCTCTTTAGTCTTTCCTCATACGGGAGCTGTTCCATTCCCCTTATCATTTTGGTAGCCCTTCTCTGTACCTTCTCCATCGCAATTATATCTTTTTTTGAGATGCGGCGACCAGAATTGTACACAGTATTCAATGTGCGGTCTCACCATGGAGCGATACAGATGCATTATGACATTTTCCGTTTTATTCACCATTCCCTTTCTAATAATTCCCAACATTCTGTTTGCTTTTTTGACTGCCGCAGCACACTGAACCGACGATTTCAATGTGTTATCCACTATAATGCCTAGATCTCTTTCTTGGGTTGTAGCACCTAATATGGAACCCAACATTGTGTAATTATAGCATGGGTTATTTTTCCCTATATGCATCACCTTGCACTTATCCACATTAAATTTCATCTGCCATTTGGATGCCCAATTTTCCAGTCTCACAAGGTCTTCCTGCAATTTATCACAATCTGCTTGTGATTTAACTACTCTGAACAATTTTGTGTCATCTGCAAATTTGATTATCTCACTCGTCGAATTTCTTTCCAGATCATTTATAAATATATTGAAAAGTAAGGGTCCCAATACAGATCCCTGAGGCACTCCACTGTCCACTCCCTTCCACTGAGAAAATTGTCCATTTAATCCTACTCTCTGTTTCCTGTCTTTTAGCCAGTTTGCAATCCACGAAAGGACATCGCCACCTATCCCATGACTTTTTACTTTTCCTAGAAGCCTCTCATGAGGAACTTTGTCAAACGCCTTCTGAAAATCCAAGTATACTACATCTTCTGGTTCACCTTTATCCACATGTTTATTAACTTCTTCAAAAAAGTGAAGTAGATTTGTGAGGCAAGACTTGCCCTGGGTAAAGCCATGTTGACTTTGTTCCATTAAACCATGTCTTTCTATATGTTCTTTGATTTTGATGTTTAGAACACTTTCTACTATTTTTCCTGGCACTGAAGTCAGGCTAACCGGTCTGTAGTTTCCCGGAACGCCCCTGGAGCCCTTTTTAAATATTGGGGTTACATTTGCTATCCTCCAGTCTTCAGGTACAATGGATGATTTTAATGATAGGTTACAAATTTTTACTAATAGGTCTGAAATTTCATTTTTTAGTTCCTTCAGAACTCTGGGGTGTATACCATCCGGTCCAGGTGATTTACTACTCTTCAGTTTGTCAATCAGGCCTACCACATCTTCTAGGTTCACCATGATTTGATTTAGTCCATCTGAATCATTACCCATGAAAACCTTCTCCATTACAGGTATCTCCCCAACATCCTCTTCAGTAAACACCGAAGCAAAGAAATCATTTAATCTTTCCGCGATGGCCTTATCTTCTCTAAGAGCAAGAGAGTGCGTCAACACAAAGGTTTTTGGAGGCTGGTCGGTAACACAACTCAAAGTTGAATCATTCGATGAATAATGCCCAACAGGCTTGTCTCGGATTTAATAATTGCGCTTCCTTGAGGTGCTCCAGATTCTTGTGATCTGTAAATATAGTAAATCGGTGTTGGACACCCTCCAGCCAGAGGCACAACTCCTGGAGTGCAAGTTGAACAGCTAGGAGTTCGCAATCACCGATGGTGTAGTTCTACTCCGCAGGTGAAAATTTATGAGAATAAAAAGAGCACCTTACCAATGTACCCTTGGAGGAGTACTGGCTTAGTACTGCACCGGCTCCGATAGCGGATGCATCTACTTTGACGACAAATGGATGACTGGGATCAGGATATCGCAAACAGGGTCTGGAGCAGAATGCTTCCTTTAGGCATGGAATGCTGATTGAGCTTGAGGGCTCCAAACCCGGAGATTGGTCCCTTTCTTAGTCATTACGGTGAGTGGAGTGGCTAATGTTGAGAAGTTAGCTATAAAGCTTCTATAATAATTTGTGAATCCAAGAAATCTTTGCAAGGCCCGGAGGCTGACTGATTGGGGCCAGTTATGAATTCCCTGAAGTTTTTCGGGATCCATACTAAATCCTTGATTAGAAATAATGTAACCTAAGAATGGTAGATGATTCTGCTTGAAGATGCATTTCTCAAGATTTGCGTAAAGGTGATTTTCTCGGAGGCGTTGGAGAACAGTTCTGACATGAGAGTGATGGGATTTCAAGTCTTTTGAAAATATCAGGATGTCATCTAACTACACCACCACGAATGAATAAAGGAGATCTCTAAGAATTTCATTCATCAGGCGTTGGAACACCGCAGAGGCATTGCAAAGGCCGAAAGGCATCACTATGTACTGTAGTGGCCATCCCTGGTGTTAAACATAATTTTCCATATGTACTCAGGCTGGATGCGCATGAGGTTGTACACTCCTCGCAGATCGAGCTTCGTGAAGATCTGGTCTTGTAGACGATCGAATAATTCACTGATGAGAGGTAATGGGTAGCGATCTTTACAGGTGATGGCATTTAACCCTCGGTAATCGATGCAAGGACGAAGTCCTCCATCCTTCTTTTTAACAAAGAAGAAGCCTGCTCCTGCTGGAGAGTCAGAATGTCTAATGAATCCTGTCTCGGTTTTCCTTTATATATTCAGACATCGCCTGGGTCTCGGGGAACGAGAGTGGATAGGTCCTACCCTTGGGAGGAGTAGTACCAGGTAGAAGTTCGATAGGACAATTATATTTTCGGAGTGGAGGTAATGTGTCTGCTTTCTGTTTCGAGAAAACGTCCTCAAAGTCAGCATACTGAGCCAGTAGGCCGGCGAGGGTGGTGGTCTTCAGGACGGTCACTGCTGGGGATACTTGTTTCAAGCAGTGTTTCGACATTGTGGACGCCACTGAACTAGCTGGAGGGATTGCCAGTCAAATTGAGGTCCATGAGTCTGGAGCCAGGGGAGGCCCAGTATAACTGGGTGTGTGGAATGCTTTAGAATATAGAGGGATATCTCTTCTTCGTGTAGAGTTCCCACTGTGAGATAGAAGGCCACCGTGCGGTGCGTGATACGTCCGGGGAGATGTTCCCCTTGAATAGAGGTTATGCAGAGAGGAACTTCCAGGAGTTGTACTGGAATTTTCAGAAGGTTCACTATGTCATCCATTTTGAAGCTGCCACTAGCTCCTGTATCGATGAGAGCAGTGGTGGTAAAGGAGCGGGACTCCATGGATAGTGTAACAGTTAGTAGAAGTTGGGGGCTGGTGACAGTAGGCAGGCAGCGATCAACATAGTCAAAGGGAAGCCGAGGTCAGTACCGAGAAGACAGTCCGAAAGATGCTACCTGGGGAGACGAGGAGACAGAAGGACACTGGAACGAGACTGGAACAGGACTGGAATGAGACTGGAACAAAGGCTGGAACGAGACTGGAACGCAGAGGCAAACTAGAAATCACTAGGATCGACCCGATTGCCAAGGCAAGGAAGTCAGGGCAGGAACTTTCTGTTATAGGATGGTCAATCAGGGCGCGCCGCTGAGCTGGTATCCGCCCCTGGCCCTTTAAGGTGCCAGGCGGTCTGCGCGTGCCTAGGGGCGGGGCCGATGCCATGGAGGATGCCGAGCCCTGCCGTGAGGCCTAGCTATGAAGGCCCTTTGACCGCAGCCGCAGGACACTGAGGCCTAGCTGTGCTTGCCACCGCTGCTGGAGAGGATGACCCGGGGCCCTTGGGAGAGCTGGAGAGGTGAGCAGGCCCGGGTGGGGGCCGAGCGTGGACGGGACACGCAACAGGACCTAGCTTTTGGAACTTACTCCCTTCTGACCTGAGGCAATCAGATTCAATAAAACCTTTTAGGAAACAGGTCAAAACCTTTTTGTTTAATTTAGCTTATTTTTAATTATTTTTATTGTTGAATTTTATTTTGTTTTTAACTCATATATTATTTATTCTGTGATATCATTGTAATATGACTTTATTTCACGCTGAGGCTTAAGATATTTTATGATTTTATGTCTGTTTTTCTGTTTTAACTTTGTCTAATTTTGTTAATTTTATGATTGTATGCATGTTTCCTATGTTCATCGCTCAGGCCTATTTTGTGTTGAGTTATTCGTAAATCCAATAAATGTAAATGTAACCATTTTAATAATGAGACTATTGCCCTTGAGCAGGGCCGCCATCAGGAATTTTGAGGCCCCATACAGCCAAAATGTCTGGGCCACAAGCATTCAGTGGATAAAGTATATGCAACAATGTTTATACCTATGTGTAAACTCCACCATAGGTGTAAAAAAATAAAAACAAGTCAACAAACTCAAATCACTTAGATAAATGCACAGTATCTGAGAAATCCAGTGGGTTCTATCCAATAAAGCAGTTCAGTGTGAGTACTGAATTGTGTCCATCTCGACTCATAGTGGAAATAACAGCAAATTCAGGTTTATGAAGCAATCAGTCTTCTTACTTTCTGATTTGCAAAATCTTTAATTAAGTCTTTGTAACTGAGTTGTCTGGCAAGCTCATGCTCAATAGAGAGAATTGCCAGGCCGTTTAGACGTTGTTCACTCATTGTAGAACGCAGATAGTTCTTGATTGATGAAAGTTTGCTAAATGCCCTCTCTCCTTCCGCCACTGAAAGTGGGAGGGTGGTGAAAATCCGAAGAGCAATACACACCTCTCCGAATATTCCTTGAAGCTCTAGTTTGTAGATTGAGTTAAGCAAATCTAAGGGACCCATGTCTTCTGGAAATGTAGCTTCGTACACTTTCCGAAGATGTTGCAGCTCACTGAGTAAAGATGATGTAAAATCTTCAGGGTATGCTGAGATCAATTCCTCAGTCGATGCCATCAGATCTTCTTCACTCATTGTTCTCACTTTTAAGATTGGAGAAAATAGCTTGCAGACTTCCTCCATAGACTGGAAGCGTTGATGAAGATCATACACATTATGTGCTTGATTACGGAAGCCGAAAATTCAATGTAAACCCTCCCTCATGTGGCCATTCATTCAGCGGTTGACTTGTTAGGCCTAGTTCACCCTAATAAATAGATAATGCACCAGCCCCCCAGTAATAAATAGATAATACACCAGACGTCCCCCCAGTAATAAATAGATAATGCACCAGCTCCCCCCAGTAATAAATAGATAATGCACCAGACGTCCCCCCAGTAATAAATAGATAATGCACCGGCAAAACAAACTTGTTACTTACCCTTTGTGCTCCGGGGACTCCGCGGCTCCTCGGCCTCCAGCTAGCAAGCAGACAGCGACGGCCCGCGCGCTTTGCCGGCGCATACTGTCTGACGCGGCGGTGACGTCACAGCCGCGTCAGACAGTGAACGCTGGCAGGACAGAGCGCGCGGACGAGTCTCTGTCTGCGGTGCTCTGTAAATCAATGCTATGTGTGTCTAAAAGACACGCATAGCATTGATTCTCTCCCTTCTCTGGGGCCCGCACCCAGGGCCGGCTCCAGGTTTCAGTAGGCCCCTGGGCGACAGACTGTCGGAGAGAGCCTCAGTGGGCCTCTTTGCCATGAACTAATACATCCCCCAAGCGCACCTGCCGCCTGGCGGCTGCAGGCCCCCATATGTGGCAGTAGATCCTGGGGCCCCATACTGCAGGCCCAAGAATACTGCCCTGATGGCGGCCCTGCCCTTGAGTGCTGGTTGCCAGTATGGAAGAATCACTGTGGTGCACCCTACTAGTTGCACCTGATGCCTACTTTGTGCCTTGAAGAATTCCCGCACAGGAGAAGCAATCATTTCTGAACTTGTGCTGAAGAGTATTCTTCTTGTCTTACATGACCGGGTACAGAACTGGCACATTCTGCCCTGTATCTGCATAGTAATAGACTGAGGCCCTTGTCATGGAGAAGACGCATTGGAGGAAAGCGAACTAGTTTGAACTCCAAGCATTCTCCAAGTGCTTAAAACTTTAAGAAAAATGCAGGGGCTGGAGATAACCCACTGGTATTTGCTACCTGTAATATTTTTGCCATGGAAATACTTAGCTACAGCACTAGAACCAGGAATATTTAGAACTGCAAAACAAAAGGGAAAAATTGAGTACAAAAAAAAATTGAAAGACCTTCAGTTTAGTGGAAGGTAACAATGAACCATTATCTGCTCTCATTAACAGAACTGTGAATCTGTGAATCTTTAATTGGTTATCTCATTCCTCTCTGCTCACCTGTGCTTGGCGGTTTTATGAGAGAATGGCAGAACAGTAATGTCACGAGGACTGGATATTTTTCTCAGTACTACTGTTACAAATGAACAGAAAGTGTAGCTATACCTGCTTCTTACTTGTACATGAATGGTTTCTCAACGATCACATCCAATTTATCTTACCCTGCAAAACATATATACAACATGATTCTTACAAAAATACAAATGGGACCAGAATAAACAGTCAAATTATGTTTCAGTTATTATTTTTCATTTCTGATCATTTATTATTATTGGAATTAATTTCCTTACTTTTAATTTTGAAATATGGAAGAAATTTCAAAGAAAAAAAATCACTATTTTATGTTAAGTGCCTGACACTATAATTAACACAGAAATGTAATGGCAGAAAAAGATCATATGTGCCCATCCAGTCTTTCCATCCACACCAACTATTCCGCCCTACCTCTCTCACAGTTATCTCCTGTATTTATTCCATGCTTTCTTGACTCCAGATACTGTCCTTGTCTCCACCATCTTCTCTGTGAAGCTGTTCTATGCATCCACCAGCCTCTCTGTGAAGAAATTCCTTAGATTACTGATGTCTTCCCTCCATGACTCCTCATTCCAAAGTTTCCTTTCCACTGACTGGCTCATCTCCTGTGGATTGTACCTTGGAGGTATTTAAGTGTCTCTATCATATTACCCCTATTCCCTCTTTCCTCTAGGGTAAGCATGTTTGGATCTTTAAGCCTATCTCCATATGCTTTAGAACAAAGACCACTGACCATTTTAGTAGCCACCCTCTGGTCCGACTCCATCCTGTTTATATCCTTTTGAAGGTTCAGTCTCCAGAATTGTACCCGGTATTCCAAGTGAGATCTCACCAATGACCTATGCAGGGGAAATATCATCTCCCTTTTTCTGCTGACCATCTTTCTGGCTTTTACCGTCTGTTTATCCACCTGTTTGGCCACCTTTAGCTTTTCAGACATAACTGCCCAGATCCTGTGCTTGTTTTGTGCTTAGAATTTCACTCCATATACTGTACTTCTCCCTTGGGTTTTTGTAGTCCAAATGCATTTATCTGTATTTTTCAGTTTTAAATTTTAGCAGCCAGCTAAGGGTTTCATATGCAAATGCTTTTTTACTTGTGACTATGTCAAGTTATTTTACATAACACAGAGCAACAATATTTAAATCTGCCTCTGCCATTTAGATTTGCAAATCTGGAAGGCTGTTACCTAGATTATGAGCATTTGTGTTGATAGCCATCCAGATACTTCTCCTTGCCTTTTCTTCCCTTTATATAATCTCATACCTGTTATCCTTCTCTCTTGCTTATAGGTCACATTGTAAGGTCCTCACTTTTGAGGTTTTTCTGTTAACATCTTGATTTCTTTTTTTGGGCGGGCGCAGAGGTGACAGTTCAATTTAATTGGCTTCCATTCTCCACCCTCTCCCCCATCCATATCTAGTCTGAATGTCTGTCAGTGTATGATCTGACTCTCTTACCTAGGATCATAATTCTCCTCACAGATAAACATAGGCCATTTTTGCATTATAGTCTTTTGTTCTTCCATGTACAGCCCTAGCCTCCTGAGATATCCAAAACTCTCTTCTTTACATCAGTTCTTCCGCCATGTGATGCAGCTGCAGATGTGACAAGGCCTGACTTTCCTTTTGCCATAAACAAATAACACCTCACTGACTTGGTTTCTGGTCAGATCACTGGTCCCCCAAGTGAACTGTGGCATCAAATTTCAGTTCTTTTGAAATTGATCCATTGAACATATGTGGCTCAGGGTCAGAGAGGGCTGGTGTTAGCTTCATTGCTGCCCTGGGTGAACAATTACTGCGATGCCCCTGTTGCGACCGTCACTTCCTGACGGCTTCACTCTGCCTACCTTTCCTTTTTTGCGGCTCCTCCTACTCTTCACGGACACCTGGTTGCCGCGGCGTCCACCTGCCATCCTCTCCGGCGTTCCCGGACCGGCTTGGGCGCTACCTCCCGCCATGTTCTACAGGTACCTTAGGGCGTGCACGCCGTGCGGCTCTCATTCTTATTTCCTCATTGGCGCGTACCTCAGGAGCTTCCCCCTGTGATGACGTCATGCTGCCCGGATATTTAAGCCTACAGTTTATTGCTAGCCGTTGAGTTAGCAAGGGGATTCTTACGGATGGGATTCGCTCTCCGTACCCAGTTACTCTGCCTCTCCAACTTCTATTGGACTCTTTCTGCTAACAGGGTACCCGTTCCTTGAGGGCCTCTTTGCTTCTTTCAGGCCGCTATCAGGTAACCGGTACTCGCTCCTCGAGGGCCCATGTTCCCTGACCCGCTGCCTGCATCTATCTCCTCTTCTACTTGGAAGAGTTCGCTACAGACACCATCTGTGAGTACTACTATCATCCACTCCTCAGAGCTGTCTCCCTGGAACCAGGTACTCGCTCCTTGAGGCCCTGCCTCCGTTCCAGCGCCAGTGCCATCTCCTACATGGAACCACTGTGTGAGTACTTTGCCAATGAGTCTCTCTGCTCCCAGGGATCTGGTACTCGCTCCTCGAGGGCCAGCTCTCCCTATCCCGGGGCTTCTCCATATTTGGGACTCTGTGAATGTTCTATTGTACTCATTTTCTCAGTTCTCTCCACTACAGCACTGCTACCGGAGGAACCGCTGTTCCAGCGCCCTAGGGAATACTAGCCCAGCCGGGCTACATCTTCTACTCACTTCTGCCACCTCTGGTGGCTTCTCAAATTTCTAAATAAAGAAATATCTGTGTTTGTATGTCCAGAGATGAGCCTGACCTGTGGCCCCTCACGGGACGTCCCCCTGTGGGCGTGGTCAGCTGCCACATTGTCCAAGGGTCCACCCAAACCTCACTAATTATAACAGATTGCTAACTCCATGGATCCGGCACAGCTCAATGCCCTGCAGGCCATTCCGGGCCTGGCCCTGCGCATTGCTGAACAACAAGACGCATTGGAGAAACTCACTTCTGCGTTCCATCAGCTGCACGCACAGAAAAATCAAAGCGCTGCTTCCAGTTATGAAGGTCAGTTACCTGAAGTAACTATAAAGACTACGGTACCTCTGGCTGCTCCAGTTCGTTTCTCTGGAGAGATTCAAAGAACTAGAGGTTTCCTAAATCAGTGCTGCATGCATTTTGCATTATAGCCTTCTCACTTCCCCAAAGCTTACACCAAGACTACTTATATTCTATCTTGTCTTGATGGAAGGGCCTTGTCTTGGGCCTCAACGCTGTGGGAACGTAAGGATCCAATCCTGCAGGATATTGACGGATTTTTGGATTTGTTTAAATCCGTTTTTGATGATCCTGCTTGAGTGACTGTTGCTGGTTCTGCTCTGGTGGACCTGAAGCAAGGCAACCGACCACTGGCTGATTTTGCAATAGAGTTCAAGACTCTTGCTACGGAATTATGCTGGGATCCCAAATGTCTGAAAACCCTCTTCTTCAGAGGTCTGGATACTCGCTTGAAAGACGAGCTTGACCGCTCATGAGACACCTGACTCGCTGGATGAACTAGTGGCTTTGGCTACTAGAATTGACCACCGGCTTCGTGATAAGGTGAAAAAACTCAGAGGTAGGTTCGTGCTAAACCTGCACTTCGGATGGTTCCGGCAATACTTGTCGCCAGTGGAGAGGAACCGATGCAACTTGGTCGCAGTCACCTGACTTCAAAAGAGAGAAGACTTCGGAGGAGGCATGGTCTGTGTATGTACTGTGGACAAGTTGGTCATGATGTCCCAACATGCCCAATTCATCCGGAAAACGGACGGGCCTAGGTCCTGCGGGAGGACTGTTCTTAGGCCTTACTACGCCCTCTCCTCTGCTCTCTCTCCCAGTCTCCTTGATCTGTGGACCGTCCGAATTTCAAACTCTTGCCTGGTGGATTCAGGGGCAGGAGGCAACTTTATACTTCGACGCCTAGTGGAACATTTGAGGATTCCCCTCGTCACTTTGAAGATTCCACTGCTCTTATCATCTATCCATGGAGAGCCTTTGCCGGGTGATGTGACCTGTCGCACTGAACCGGTAACCCTCTGCACCGGAGCCCTCCGTACTGAGTCAATTCCCTTTTTTGTGTTAGAGAAGGCTATGCACCCTATCGTTCTGGGGTTACCCTGGTTGCAGTTGCATCAGCCTCAATTCGACTGGGCCACCTTGGAACTCTCCCGCTGGGGCCCAGTTTGTCATGGCAATTGCCTTAAGGAGGTTTCTCCTGTCCTCTGTATGCCTACAACTCCAGTGATGTCAGGACTGCCACTTCAATATGCATCATTCTGTGATGTGTTCTCCAAAGAAGCTGCTGACATCCTTCCTCCACATAGATCTTACGACTATGCCATAAGGCTGAAACCGAACACTGAACCTCCTAAAAGACATGTCTATCCACTCTCTATAATAGAGAATAAGGCTATGTCCGAGTACATCGAGGACAATTTACAGAAAGGATTCATTAGACCATCAAAGTCTCCAGCCGGCGCAGGCTTCTTCTTTGTGGGGAAGAAGGACGGTACTTTACGTCCTTGCATCGACTATCGAGGTCTGAACGAGATCACGATCAAAGACCGATATCCCCTGCCTTTAATCTCAGAGCTGTTCGACCAGCTTCAAGGTGCCAAGATATTCTTGAAACTTGACCTGAAGGGAGCCTATAACTTAGTTTGCATTCGCAGTGGCAACGAATGGAAAACAGCTTTCAACACTCGAGATGGTCATTGTGAGTACTTAGGAATGCCCTTCAGCCTATAGAAACATAGAAATGACGGCAGAAGAAGACCAAACGGCCCATCCAGTCTGCCCAGCAAGCTTCACACTTTTTTCTTCTTCTCATACTTATCTGTTTCTCTTGGCTCTTAGTAACCTTTTGGTTCTATTTCCCTTCCACCCACACCATTAATGTAGAGAGCAGTATTGGAACAGCGTCTAAGTGAAATATCTAGCTTAATTAGTTAGGGGTAGTAACAGCTGCAATAAGCAAGTTACACCCATGCTTATTTGTTTACCCAGACTATGTAATTCAGTCCTTGTTGGTTGTTCTCTGTATATAGATCCACTAATCTTCATTCCCCCTGCCGTTGAAGCAGAGAGCTAAGCTGGATATGCGTGAAGTATCGGTCTTCCTCCCCTGTCATTGAAGCAGAGAGCTATGCTGGATATGCATGAAGTATCGGTCTTCCTCCCCTGTCGTTGAAGCAGAGAGCTATGCTGGATAAGCGTGAAGTATCGGTCTTTCTCCCCTGCCGTTGAAGCAGAGAGCTATGCTGGATATGCGTGAAGTATCGGTCTTTCTCCCCTGCCGTTGAAGCAGAGAGCTATGCTGGATATGCGTGAAGTATCGGTCTTTCTCCCCTGCCGTTGAAGCAGAGAGCTATGCTGGATATGCGTGAAATATCGGTCTTTCTCCCCTACCGTTGAAGCTGGATATGCATTGAAAGTGAAGTATCGGTCTTTCTCCCCTGCCGTTGAAGCAGAGAGCTATGCTGGATATGCGTGAAGTATCGGTCTTTCTCCCCTGCCGTTGAAGCAGAGAGCTATGCTGGATATGCGTGAAGTATCGGTCTTTCTCCCCTGCCGTTGAAGCAGAGAGCTATACTGTCCTTCACAGTTCTGGTCTTCACCACTTCCTCCGGCAGGGCATTCCAGGCATCCACCACCCTTTCCGTGAAGAAATACTTCCTCATATTGGTTCTGAGTTTTCCTCCCTGGAGCTTCAAATCATGACCTCTGGTTCTGTTGATTTTTTTCCGACGGAAAAGGTTTGTGGTTGTCTTTGGATCATTAAAACTTTTCAAGTATCTGAAAGTCTGTATCATATCACCTCTGCTCCTCCTTTCCTCCAGGGTGTACATATTTAGATTCTTCAATCTTTCCTCATAAGTCATTCGATGAAGACCCTCCACCTTTTTGGTCGCCCTTCTCTGGACCGCCTCCATCTTGTCTCTGTCTCTTTGGAGATACGGTCTCCAGAACTGAACACAGTACTCCAGGTGAGGCCTCACCAAGGACCTGTACAAGGGAATAATCACTTCCCTTTTCTTACTCGATATTCCTCTCTCTATGCAGCCCAGCATTCTTCTGGCTTTAGCTATCGCCTTGTCACATTGTTTCCCCGACTTCAGATCATTAGACACTATCACCCCAAGGTCTCTCTCCTGCTCTGTGCTCATCAGCCTTTCTCCCTCCATCGAATACAGTTCATTCGGATTTCCACTCCCCATATGCATGACTCTGCACTTCTTGGCATTGAATCTCAGCTGCCATATCTTCGACCACTCTTCCAGCTTCCTTAAATCCCATCTCATTCTCTCCACTCCTTCCGGCGTGTCCACTCTGTTGCAGATCTTAGTGTCATCTGCAAAAAGACAAACCTTATCTTCTATCCCGTCCGCAATGTCGCTCACAAAGATATTGAACAGGACCGGTCCCAACACCGATCCTTCAGAGAGAGTTCCATTTACCATCACACATTGTCTTCTGTCCGTCAACCAGTTTGCAATCCAGGCCACCACCTCGGCACTCACTCCTAAGCTTCTCATTTTATTCACCAGTCTCCTCTGCGGGACCGTATCAAAAGCTTTTCTGAAATCCAAGTAGATGACATCGAGTGCTCTTCCTCGATCCAATTCCTTGATTACCCAGTCAAAAAAGTCAATCAGATTTGTCTGACAGGATCTTCCCGTGGTGAATCCATGCTGCCTCTGGTCCAGCAATTCTCCCGACTGTAGATAGTTCACTATTCTCTCTTTCAACAGTGACTCCATTACTTTTCCCACCACCGAAGTGAGGCTAACTGGTCTGTAGTTACCAGCCTCTTTTCTGTTACCACTCTTGTGAAGTGGGACCACCACCTCCAATCACTCGGCACCACTCCCGTTTCTAGGGATCTATTGAACAGGTCACACAGCGGACCCGCCAGCACATCTCTGAGCTCCCTCAGTACCCTGGGATGAACCTCATCAGGCCCCATAGCTTTCCACTTTCAGTTTCCCCAGCTCTTCCCATACATTGTCTACTGTAAATGGAGTTACATCTACTCCACTCCCCTCCAGTTTCTTGTTAACTAGCGACTGTCCTTCTCCAGGGTCCTCTTTAGCGAACACAGAACTGAAGTATTCGTTTAATATTTCTGCCATTTCTTCGTCTCTCTCCACACATTGATCCTTTCCACCTTTCAATTTCACTATACCACTTTGAACTTTTCTCTTTTCACTGATATATCTGAAAAATGTTTTGTCACCTCTCTTCACGTCCTTGGCAATCCTCACTTCCGCTTAATGGCAATCCTCTCACCCGCTGTGTTCCAGAACATGATGAACGACATCCTGTGGGACCTGTTGTACAAGAGTGTCGTAGTGTACCTAGATGACATCCTGATATTTTCTCAGGACTTGTCTACTCATCTAGAGGACGTCAGACAAGTACTACGAAGACTTTGAGAACATAGGCTCTACGCCAAGCTATCCAAGTGCGAATTCCATAAGGACTCTGTGCCTTTTCTTGACTATATTGTGTCTAAAGATGGCTTCCAGATGGATCCACAAAAATTAGAGAGTATTAAAAATTGGTCACAACCTACCAGCCTGAAGACCCTGAGATGATTTTCGGGGTTCACTAATTAGTATAGAAGCTTTATAAAGAATTACTCTTCTTTATCTGTGCCCTTAACTGCAATGACCCGGAAAGGGGTCAACGCTTCTAAATGGTCTGCAGAGGCCATTTCCGTGTTCGAGGATTTAAAGACTGCCTTTTCCACCAAACCATGCCTGCATCATCCAGACCCCAACAAGCCATTCATCGTGGAGGTTGATGCTTCTGATGTCGGCGTATAGGCTATATTGAGCCAAACCGGAGACTCCAAATCCTTACGTGCCTGCTCCTTCTTCTCGCAATGTTTCTCTCCGGCAGAGAAGAACTATGAGAACGTAGATAAAGAGCTCCTGGCTATTAAGTTGGCATTTGAGGAATGGCGGCCTTGGCTCGAAGGTGCTCAACATCAAATTACCGTGTTTATGGATCATAAGAATCTAGAGTATCTCCGCCATGCGCAACGTCTTAAACATAGACAAGCCAGATGGTCCTTATTTTTTAACTGTTTTGACTTCATGCTCAAATATCACCCTGCAGACAAGAATACCAGAGCTGATGCCTTATCACGTTCCTTTCTCTTGGAGGATGTTCTAGAAGAACCTCAGCATATTATCAACCCGAAGAAAACCGTCTTGGAGGCTACTCATACTGTGCCCTCTGGTAAAACCATCGTGCCTAAACACCTCAGGAAGAAAGTGCTCTTTTGGGCGCACAATTCTAAGCTGGCTGGCCATCATGGTCAACACTGTACCCTGCTGAAGCTACAGAATTATTATTGGTGGCCAACTATCAAGGAAGATACACTCTCCTACGTAGCATCTTGCGTCAACTGTGCCAAGCACAAACCTACTTCTGGCCAACCGTGGGGATTGCTGCAACTGCTTCTAGCTCCAGAACTGCCCTGGACGCATATTGCTACTGACTTTGTAGTCGATCTACCCCGTTCTGGAGGTATGAATACCATTTGGGTCACAGTCGACCGCTTCAGCAAGATGGCCCATTTCGTGGCGCTGCCTGGCTTACCTTCAGCCTTGGAGCTTGCGAAGCTCTTCATAGCCCACATCTTTTGCCTTCATGGCCTACCAAAGCACATAGTCTCGGATCGAGGATCACAGTTCACGGCAAGATTCTGGAGGGCTTTGTGCAAGCTTTTCGACATCTCTCTAGATTATACATCAGCCTATCATCCTCAATCAAATGGCCAAACAGAACGGATGAATAGGACCCTGAAATGGTTCATTCGGGCCTATGTGAGTTGCCGCCAGAATAACTGGGCCGAACTGTTACCATGGGCTGAATTCGCCATTAATTCTCATCCAGCATCATCCACTGGATCAACACCTTTTGAAGTGGTATATGGATGTTCACCATCACCGCCACTTCCACTGAAGCTCTCAGTGACGTCCCCAGCAGCTCAATCCACTGCTGATGATATCCATCAATTATGGACTCAGACGAAAGAAATGCTATTCAAAGCGAGTGATCGAGCCAAAAGGTTTTATGATGCTCACCATTCCAAAGCCACCTGTCTTTCAACCTGGTGACAAAGTCTGGCTATCCACTAAGCACCTTAGACTGAAGTTACCCTCCACTTGATTTGCTCCTTGCTACGTTGGACCATTTCCAATCCTCCGACGTCTTGGCAACATCACACAGTCTGAAGCTACCACCTGGATTAAACATCCACAACGCTTTCCATTTTTCACTTTTGAAACCACTCATTCTCAGTGAATTCTCTTCCAAGTCTCAGGAACCATCTCCCATCAATGCAGAAGATGACCTAGAATACAAGGTTGAAGCCGTCCTTGATGTCCGAAGACGAGGCAAGACTTGGGAATACCTTCTTTCATGGGAAGGTTTTGGTCCAGAAGAAAATTCTTGGGAGCCTCTGGCTAATATCCTTGACAAAGAGATGATCCATCAGTTTTATCTCTCACATCCTTGGAAACCAAAACCTGGTACCCGCAGAGGAGTCTGCCCTTTGAATGGAGGTACTGTTGCGACTGACATTTCCCGACGGCTTCACTCCGCCTACCTTTCCTTTTTTGCGGCTCCTCCTGCTCTTCACGGAAACCTGGCTGCTGCGGCATCCGCCGCCTGTCTTCTCCGGTGTCCCCGGACCGGCTTGGGCGCTGCCTCCCGCCATGTTCTACAGCTACCTTAGGGCACGCACACCGCGCAGCCCTCAGTCTTATTTCCTCATTGGTGCATACCTCAGGGGCGTCCCCCTGTGATGACGTCACGCTGCCCGGATATTTAAGCCTACAGTTTATTGCTAGCCGTTGAGTTAGCAAGGAGATTCTTACGGATGGAATTTGCTCTCCGTACCCAGCTATTCTGCCTCCCCAACTTCTATTGGACTCTTTCTGCTAACGGGGTGCCCGCTCCTCAGGGGCCTCTTTGCTTCTTTCAGGCAGCTATCAGGTAACCAGTACTCGCTCCTCGAGGGCCCATGTTCCCTGAGCCCCTGCCTGCATCTATCTCCTCTTCTACTTGAATTCGCTACAGACACCACCAGTGAGTACTATTATCATCCACTCCTCAGAGCTGTCTCCCTGGAACCAGGTACTCGCTCCTCGAGGCCCTGCCTCTGTTCCAGCGCCAGTGCCATCTCTTACGTGGAACTGCTGTGTGAGTACTTTACCAACGAGTCTCTCTGCTCCCAGGGATCTGGTACTCGCTCCTCGAGGGCCAGCTCTCCCTATCTGGGGCTTCTCCATATTTGGGACTCTGTGAATGTTCTATTGTACTCATTTTCTCAGTTCTCTCCACTACAGCACTGCTACTGGAGGAACCGCTGTTCCAGTGCCCTGGGGAATACTAGCCCAGCCGGGCTACATCTTCTACTCACTACTGCCACCTCTGGTGGCTTCTCAAACAGTCTAAATAAAGAAATATCTGTGTTTGTGTGTCCAGAGCTGAGCCTGACTTGTGGCCCCTCACGGGACTTCCCCCCGTGGGCGTGGTCAGCTGCCACAGTGTCCAAGGGTCCACCCAAACCTCACTAATTATAACAGCCCCCTCTATTTGTTTTCTTTGTAATGCTTAATTTGTATTTTTTTCCAATCAGGGCCTGTGCAAAAAGGTATTACACACCCTAAGTGAACCTTACAGCTTTGTGCTCAGCCCTCCTCCCCCCCCCCCCCCCCCAACCACCACGGTCCTCTCCACACACAATTTTAAATGATGCGTTTGTAATAAAAGATTTTACATGGATAAAGGACACAGTCTTTGAGGTACAAATATCACAGCAGCATATGTATTATATTTACATGCCCTACTGTGGTGCCAACCAGACAACCCTGCAAAAAAGCCAAAAAGACACTTGGAACACATATGACATTTGGCCTATTATAACACATGTTGGGTGTGGGTTTGCTCCTCAGAAAGCCGACACAAATAAACTGAATTACATTTACAATATAGTAAAACTTCTATACCAAAACAGCACTAACTGTCAGCATTCAACCAGTAACAATCCTACCTATGAAAAGGCAACCTTGCAAATATCACACCAGGCCTTAAAATAATACATCTTCTATTAGGAAAACAGGCTACTATAGAATAGAAACAGCACGTTAGCGTACTGGGTAGGAAAATTGGTGGATATTTTGTCATAGAATACTCAACATACTTATTTATAAATATAGAAGTTTTACTCTTAAGTCTGAGAATAAGCAATAAAAGCATACAAGATTAGAATTTGCATTAAAGAATATATATAAAGATACTTCCTCTCACAGTTTACAATGTGAGTCTTATATATCTTTGGAAAGATGGAAACACAGCACTGGAGATCAGGAACAGTTCATCAGGCACTTCATTAACCACTGTAATGTCCACCAAACGTTTCCTCTGATCTGATCTTTCTCTGATTTCAAACACTTAGAACATAAGAAATTGCCATACTGGGTCAGAGCAAGGGTCCATCAAGCCCAGCATCCTGTTTCCAATAGTGGCCAAACCAGGCTACAAAAACCTGGTGTTACGCGCACTGCCCCCTCACCTCTTTCAAAGTGATCCAGCACCTGGTCCCTGGTCTCTGGCGGCTGTGGACTGCCGGCTCCGTCCTCGAGCCGCCCCTGGGGCTTCCGGCTCTGCTACAGCTCCTGATGCTCTGCGTCGGGCCTCTCCACATGGTTCATGGAGAGATGCCGTCCCGACCAGCGCCTCGCCTCTCCCTAGGCACGTGCGTGCACACAGCTAATCCTTTAATAGGTCCCGCAGCGGGAACCTGGCCGCAGCCCCAGATAATGATGTTGGCTGAGCTCCAGTATATAAGGCTCCACTCTCTCAAATTGCCTTTGCAACTGGTCCCCTTGCTAGTTGAGTACTCGTTGCGTCTTCTGTTCCTGGTTCCCGATCCTGATTACCTTCGTTCTGGTTTCTATGTTTGTATTCCTTCGTCTCTCCTACGGATTGCTAACCTGCCTGACTACGTCATTGCTTCTCTCCAGCCCTGGACTTCTGCTTCATCTGACCATCCTTTGACTCTCTCCTCATCCAGACTTCAGCCTTGCTTGCCACTGCTTCCAGACTGCCACCAGCCCTGATCCCAGCTTGCTTCAAGATGCCTCTTCAGATTTTGTCCTGGATGTGGTCCATTCAGGCTTCGGCCTGCTCTTGCTTGGGCTCCCTCTGTCAGACTGTGTTCCTATTAGCACCTGAGTCTCCGGGACTCTGCCTCATACAGTACAGACTGATACACTTTGATCCACCCATCGACGACCACTGATGGAGGCCACCTAAGTCTAGCCGGCCCCGGCACCCAAAGGCTCAACCCGCGGGGAGCGAGGGCTGGTATTGGTGAAGCACCAGCTGGCCTCCGTCTGTCAGCCCTCTCTGCCTGCTGACGGTGGGGACCCTTGGAACCCTCCTTCGGGTAGCATCAACCCCACCTCGGCCCAAGGGTCCACCTCTGGTGCAACAGATTGCAAAGGCCATGGACTCGGCAGAGCTGCGTGCCCTCTAGGCTATTCCTGGCCTGCCCTAAAGGTACAAGAACAGCAACAGTTTCTCGAGGCCCTGGCCTCTTCCCTCGATTGTCTGCATACATGGCTAGATGCCATGTCCAGCAACTCAGTTCCAGCGATGGCTTCCTCTCCGCCACAGCCGTCTATTTCCTCCTCCAGAGTCCTACTGGCCCTGCCAGCCCCGCCTCATTTCAACGGTGACTCCAAACTGTGCAAAGGGTTTATTTTTTTTTCAATTTATAATTTTTTATTATCACAATAAACAAACAAACAGGGTTGTGAAAATACACACCACAGCATTGTAACAATTATAACATGAATAACAACATACCCTGTAACCCATATGTCCCCTCCTTCTCTCCCTCCCTCCCCCACCTGTCCATGAGCTCGTTCAATCGTCATACACTATGTGGTAAGTACACTATAAAAATAGTGATAAAGAGAAAAAGTCAACACATGACCCTTGAGGGGTCGGAGAGGTCAATGGATCACAATGTATAAATAAATTAAATTAAATTACTGGTTAGCCTGTTATTTCTCCCATTGTATATATGGTGTCCATATCGCTTGAAATTTTGATGAGGAATCATGTATCTCTGCCGTAATTGCTGCCATTTTACAATATAAATGCATCTTCTGTTGTATCATGCGAAGAGATGGCAATTCAGGCCGCTTCCAGTGGCTGGCTATTGCTATCCTTGTTGCAATAAATGCTTGTTGGCAAAACGATTTTTGTGGTTTATCCAGGGCTGGTTGTGGGTAGTGAAGCAGCATGAAGCCAATGTCCTGGATGCCTTGTACACCTAAGAGGCCTTCAGTCCATAACGTTACCTCTGACCAAAGTCTTTGCACTCGATCACAAGACCACTACATATGAAGAAATGTGCCTATCTGTCCACAGCCCCTCCAGCATAACTCACTGACATGCGGGTATCTGCAATGTAGAGTGTGCGGAGTAATGTACCACTGAGTGATCAACTTATAACAGTTCTCTTGTTGCGTGCTGACACTGAGCATTGATGAGCAGATATATAAATCTGTGTCCATTCAACCAGTTTGCAGCGTTCGGCCCAGATCTGCTTCCCGGTGCATAACATATGTGTAGGACTGATTCTTAGTACCAATCAGCAGGGTGTAAAGCTTGGAGATCATGCCCAGTTTTTTATCAAAATGCTCTAACAATGTCTTACCCTGATGTAAAGATGAGGAAATCAGAGGAGAGTGTAAAAAATGTGAGATCTGGTACCCAGCAAGAAAGTCCCCTCTTGACAGCTGATACGTTTGATGAAGTTCTGACCATGGCAAATAGAAAGTCCCAGGGTGCCTCCCCTCATGAGATGTTCTATATGATGAATGCCCCTTTCTTGCCATGCTCTAAATGAGTGATTTTCACGACCCGCTGCAAATAGAGCATTATAACACAGACGGGTGGAATGGAAATATACTCTAGTACCCACTAAATGTTCTTTCCATTTGGACCACAATGTCATAGTGGTTTCTAAAGCCATGGACAGTTTACCCCATATTATCCAAGTATCTCGTGGTTGCCACACCATCACCGTCAGAGGCATCCCCCCCACTATTTGTTCTTCAAAGTGCACCAATTGCTTCACATATTCCCGTCTATGCAGATCAGTGATTGCAGTCAGCTGTGCCGCTGCGTAGTACCATTCCAGATTAGGGACCACTAAACCCCCATCCCGTGATTGATACAGCAGCTGCCTAGCTACACGGGGAAATCGGCAGTGTATTAGAAAGGTACAGTAATCGGGGTAACTCATTAATTTTCACAGCCTAACCAGGAATAATGTTCTCTGTCCCATTTTTGAAAATTTCTTTTTATGGAGTGCAGTAGTGGGGTGTAGTTAAGATGAAAAAGGTCCTTCACATCTGGGCTGAGGTGTACCCCTAGATATTTAAGGGAAGAGTGTGCGACTTTGAAAGGGTATCGTCCCTTCAATTCCTGAATAGTTGTCTGATCGGCTGAGATATTCAATAATTCAGTTTTATCTAGATTGATTTTAAACCCAGATACAGCACTAAAAGCATGCAACTCTTCTGTCACACCTCTAATAGATTTAATAGGGTCAGTTAGGGTCAGCAGAATATCATCCGCAAAAATTGAGATTTTGAGGTGTAAATTCCCCAGTTTGAGTCCCTCAATCTTTTCCGTGTCCCGAATTGTGGTGGTAAGCGGCTCCAAATATAGAGCGAACAAGAGTGGTGACAGGGGGCAACTGTCGAGTTCCTCGTTGTACATGAAATAAGTCCCCATATCCACCATTAACCTTAATCCTAGCTACAGGCTCGTGATATAAACTTTTTATCCATCCCATAAACTTAGGCCCAAAATGCATTTTAAGTAATATAGCAAATAGAAAGTCCCAGTGTACTAAATCAAAAGCCTTCTCGGCGTCAATGGCTAAAAGGACTAATGGGATCTGTTCTGATTTAGCCCACCATAAGATACCTGTGTCTTTACGGACATTATTCACTGCCATTCTTTGTGGAATGAAACCAACTTGGTCCCTATGAATTAAGTGAGGTAAGATTGTATTCAGACACGCCGCCAGGACTTTTGCTAAAATCTTCAAATCAATATTAAGCAGCGATATCGGACAATAAGACCCACATTGAGTGGGGTCTCGCCCTGGTTTCGCCAGAATTGTAATGCCTGCTATGTTGGTGTGGAGAGGTAAAGGATCACCATTTCTAAGACTGTTAAAAAATTCTGTAAGTGGACCTAAAAGCTGTGCACTACATGTCTTGTAATAACCACCCGTGAAACCATCGAGCCCTGGGGACTTCCCAGCCTTAAGAACATAAGAACATGCCATACTGGGTCAGACCAAGGGTCCATCAAGCCCAGCATCTTGTTTCCAACAGTGGCCAATCCAGGCCATAAGAACCAGGCAAGTAACCAAAAATTAAGTCTATCTCATGCTACTGTTGCTAATAATAGCAGTGGCTATTCTCTAAGGGGTAGATTTTCAGAGCCCTGCTCGCCTAAATCCGCCCAAAACCGGGCGGATTTAGGCGAGCAGGGCCCTGCGCGCCGGGAAGCCTATTTTACATAGGCCTCCCGGCGCGCGCAGAGCCCCGGGACTCGCGTAAGTCCCGGGGTTCTCGGAGGGGGCGTGTCGGGGGCGTGTCGGGGGGCGGGCCCGGTCATCGCGGCGTTCCGGGGGCGTGTCGGCAGCGTTTTGGGGGCGGGTACGGGGCGTGGCCGCGCCCTCCGTACCCGCCCCCAGGTCGCGGCCCGGCGCGCAGCAGGCCCGCTGGCGCGCGGGGATTTACGTCTCCCTCCGGGAGGCGTAAATCCCCCGACAAAGGTAAGGGGGGGGTGTAGACAGGGCCGGGCGGGTGGGTTAGGTAGGGGAAGGGAGGGGAAGGTGAGGGGAGGGCAAAGGAAAGTTCCCTCCAAGGCCGCTCCGATTTCGGAGCGGCCTTGGAGGGAACGGGGGGAGGTAGCGCGGCTCGGCGCGCGCAGGCTATACAAAATCGATAGCCTTGCGCGCGCGGATCCAGGATTTTAGTGGATACGCGCGGCTCCGCGCGTATCTACTAAAATCCAGCGTACTTTTGTTTGCGCCTGGAGCGCAAACAAAAGTAGGCTGTTCGCGCTCGTCTGAAAATCTACCCCTAAGTCAACTTAATTAATAGCAGATAATGAACTTCTCCTCCAAGAACTTATCCAATCCTTTTTTAAACATAGCTACACTAACTGCACTAATCACATCCTCTGGCAACAAATTCCAGAGTTTAATTGTGCATTGAGTGAAAAAGAACTTTCTCCGATTAGTTTTAAATGTGCCACATGCTAACTTCAAGGAGTGCCCCCTAGTCTTTCTAATATCCGAAAGAGTATATAACTGATTCACATTAACCCGTTCTAGACCTCTCATGATTTTAAACACCTCTATCTTATCCCCCCCCTCAGCCGTCTCTTCTCCAAGCTGAAAAGTTCTAACCTCTTTAGTCTTTCCTCATAGGGGAGCTGTTCCATTCCCTTTATCATTTTGGTCGCCCTTCTCTGTACCTTCTCCATCGCAACTATATCTTTTTTGAGATGCGGTGACCAGAATTGTACACAGTGTTCAAGGTGTGGTCTATCGCTCTATGGAGCGATAGAGAGGCATTATGACATTTTCCGTTTTATTCACCATTTCCTTTCTTTTTTGTAATTGAAATATTTTTATTGAAAACCAAATAGGACAAATGGAAACATAAGTCAGTGCCCCATGTACATACAAATAAGTAAACAGTGTAACAGGCTCGAGGAAAAAAAACATCAACAAATAATAATATCGAAATGCGAATGGAACCTCAGCATCACCGAGCAAATAAAGATATTATCATATTCCATATGTCTCATAATACATCCATTGTTTACATTATACCCCCCCAAACCCCCCCCCCCCAAAGATGCTATTGGTGATAATGTCAATGTTAATGGTAGGACAGTGAGTATATCATACAATGACAGTTGATAAGATGGAGATACTTGGCAAGCAATACCCCTCACCAAAGACTAAAGAGCCAGCAGAATATACCTCAGCTTTCCCCTGCACAGCAGGATTGCAACTTCCATGTGGAGTAGCCTGACCAAATATCTTGAAATCGTTTAAGTTGTTTCCTCAACCTTGCAGTGATCTCTGACATAACATACAAATGATTCAATTTAACTTGTACTTCGGCCAATGACGGTGTATGAACTAATCTCCATTTTCTGGCAATTTCGATCCGAGTAGCTGTACAGACATATGTGATTAGTCTATTTGAACCAACCTTGCCTGGGATCATATCCATTCGCAGTAATGCATGTTGTGGTTTTAGCCCCACTGAGACCCCGCACATCTGTTGAATCCAAAGTTCAATGGCCGCCATTTCCTTTCTAATAATTCCCAGCATTCTGTTGGCTTTTTTGACTGCCATAGTACACTGAACCGACGATTTCAATGTGTTATCTACTATGACGCCTTGATCTCTTTCTTGGGTGGTAGCTCCTAATATGGAACCTAACATTGTGTAACTATAGCATGGGTTATTTTTCCCTATATGCATCACCTTGCACTTATCCACATTAAATTTCATCTGCCATTTGGATGCCCAGCTTTCCAGTCTTAGATGGTCTTCCCTCAATTTATCACAATCTGCTTGTGATTTAACTACTCTGAACAATTTTGTATCATCTGCAAATTTGATTACCTCACTTGTCGTATTTCTTTCCAGATCATTTATAAATATATTGAAAATTACGGGTCCCAATACAGATCCCTGAGGCACTCCACTGCCCACTCCCTTCCAATGAGAAAATTGTCCATTTAATCTTACTCTTTGTTTCCTGTCTTTTAGCCAGTTTGTAATCCACGAAAGGACATTGCCACCCTCCAGTCTTCAGGTACAATGGATTATTTTAATGATAGGTTACAAATTTTTACTAATAGGTCTGAAATTTCATTTTTGAGTTCCTTCAGAACCCTGGGGTGTATACCATCCAGTCCAGGTGATTTACTACTCTTCAGTTTGTCAATCAGGCCTACCACATCTTCTAGGTTCACCGTGATTTGGTTCAGTCCATCTGAATCATCACCCATGAAAACCTTCTCTGATACAGGTATCTCCCCAACATCCTCTTCAGTAAACACTGAAGCAAAAAAATAATTTAATCTTTCCGCGATGGCCTTATCTTCTCTAATTGCCCCTTTAACCCCTCGATCATCTAATGGTCCAACTGACTCCCTCACAGGCTTTCTGCTTCTGATATATTTTTAAAAGTTTTTACTGTGAGTTTTTGCCTCTATGGCCAACTTCTTTTCAAATTCTCTCTTAGCCTGTCTTATTAATGTCTTACATTTAACTTGCCAGTGCTTATGCATTATCCTATTTTCTTCTGTTGGATCCTTCTTCCAATTTTTGAATGAAGATCTTTTGGCTAAAATAGCTTCTTTCACCTCCCCTTTTAACCATGCCGGTGTTGCGTCCGTCGGTCTTCGACGGCTTCACCCCGCCTACCTCTCTCTACTTGCAGCTCACCTTGGACTGATGGCCACCGCAGCGTCTGCTTGCTATTCTCTCCGGCGTCCCCGGACCGGCTTTGGTGCTGCCTCCCGCCATTCTCCTTCAAGTACCTCTAGGGTGCGCGCGTGCACGCCGCCCTCATCTTTAACTTCTCATTGGCATGAACCTCAGGGGCGTCCCCCTGTTCTGATGCCTACAGTATTTGCTAGCTCGTTGAGTTAGCAACAGGATTCATACGGATGGGATTCGCTCTCCATTCCTAAAGCTACTCTGCCACTCCAGCTCTATCTGGAGCTCTTACTACCCTTCAGGGTCGCTAACGGGGTACCCGCTCCTCGGGGATCTCTCTGCTTCTTTCAGGTGCTATCAGGAAACTGGTACTCGCTCCTCAAGGGCCCATGTTCCCTGTGTCGCTGCCTGCAACCTCTACCCTTCTACTTGGAAGAACTACCTTACAGTCACCATCAATGAGTACAGAAGACATCTCTCTCCACAGTACTGCTTCGCTGGAATCAGGTACTCGCTCCTTGAGGGCCTGCTCTCTGCTCCGGTGCCAGACCTCTCGTCTAGTGGAATCTCTGCTAGTGCGTACAAACACCACTGAGTCTCTCTGCTCTAAGGGATCAATTACTCGCTCCTCGAGGGCCTGCTCTCCCTGTCTCGGAGCTCTCCTATTTCTATATGGGACTCTGAATGCTAATCTTATTGTGTGCTCATAACTCTCAGTCTCTTTCCACTACAGCACTGCTCTACAGAGGATCCGCTGTTCCAGCGTTCTGTGAGAGATGCGCCCAGCCGGGCTCTACAATCACTACTCACTACTACCACCTCTGGTGGTTCCATAAATTGTTTAATAAAAGATTCAAATCTGTGTTTGTCTGACTGGAGTTTAGCCTGACACTGTGGTCCCTCACGGGACTGCCCCCCGTGGCGAGGTCAGCTGCCACAGTGTCCAAGGATCCCCCCAAACACCATTAACCATAACAGCCGGTGATCATTTTGCCTTCTTTCCACCTTTCTTAATGTGTGGAATACATGTGGACTGTGCCTCTAGGATGGTATTTTTTAACAATGACCATGCCTCTTGCACACCTTTTACCCTTGTAGCTACTCCTTTCAGTTTTTTTCTAAATATTTTTATCGTTTTATCAAAGTTTCCCTTTAGAAAGTTTAGCACGAGAGCTGTGGATTTGCTTACTGTCCCCCTTCCAGTCATTAATTCAAATTTGATCACTATTGCCAAGCGGTTCCACCACCGTTTTGTCTATCACTAAATCCTGTGCTCCACTGAGAATTAGATCTAAAATGGCTCCCTCTATCGTTGGTTCCTGAACCAATTGCTCCATAAAGCTGTCATTTATTCCATCCAGCTGTCTACATTCCTAATAATCGAATCTCCAACTATGACGGCCGACCTAGCCCTTCCCTCCTTGGCAGTAGGCGTTGGAGACACATCCTTGGTCTTGTATTGCTGCTTGTACTTCCATTATGTTGATGGGGTTGTCTAGGTATTGTTGTTGGGTCTCCATAAGATTAGGTAGAGTAACCAATCTTAAATATTGGTCTATAGCTTCAGTAGTGATAGTCTGGGCCTTACTAAATAATAAGGAATAGAAATGCGTAAAGCATTCTCGTATGTCCTGCGTAGTAGTCAATATCTTGCCCATACTATTCTTAATCTTCGCAATATTGTTCTGGGCAAGACGTTGTTTCAATTGCCTGGCCAGAATACGGTCTGCTTTATTATGTCCCTCAAAGTACCTCTGGTGTGTACGATCTAAATCGTGAGCTATTTGAGATGAATCTAGCAGTTTCAACTCAGTGTGTGCTGCTCGTAAAATTTCAGAGTGATAGCACAAAGAGTGTGGGAGTGTTGTTGGGCCAATAAGCTTATGGGACGTGTTAACTCATTTCGGTTTTTTTCCCTCTGTTTTTGTAAAGCTGAGGCTAATGCGATAATTCTCCCTCTAATCACTAGTTTTGAGCATTCCCAATGTAATAATAATGAATTGCATATATCCTGCACATGTGTCACTAGCACTATGGAGCACTATGATAGCTAAACTTACCAGAGAATCAGCCAGCACAGATGACATCATTCCTGGGAAAACGGATGTTAACTTGGTCTTATTCTCTGCTAATGATAACAAGAGGCTCCTGCCCATAGTAAGAGCACACACACACACATGCTAAAATTTATTGATTGGCTATAAGGGAATGGGCGGGTTTTTGGAGACATCTGTTAATTGGTTGGATGAGACCCTTATATTGTTGAACACGCACGTCAGATCTTTGAGCAGGCTTAGAATTATATTCCACTTGTTTTGTGTTGCTTCTGCTCCTGGAGGAATCCCGCCTTCCTCCATGAATAAACCACTTACTTCTATGACCTTTTTAGAGCTGGTATTTATTGGGTCAATTAGTCAGGGGTTGCTGCCCTTTTTAACACCATATTAAGCTTAAAATAGTCCTTAAGTGAGGCAAAGATCACATTATGGTTAGCAGGGTTCCACAATAAATCTTCACAAAGCCGCCAATAAAGGAGGCCCAAATCCTGGGCAGTTACCATAACTGAGGATCATACCGGTGCATGATCAGACCAAGTAATGTCACGATGCCTACATCTGTGACCTGATTTTGCATACTTTTATCTATGAGTAGGAAATCTATCCTTGAATAAGAATTGTGAGGATTTGAAAAAAAGGTGTATGTCCGAGAAGTTGGATACCGCTGCCTCCATATATCTACAACACCCCAATTGCACATAAGAGTAGATAGTTGTAATGTAGCCTTCCAGGCTCCTGCGTTTCTATAATTAGATGTGTCGAGTCTTGGATTGCGTACCAGATTATGATTCCAACCCCCCCCCCCCAAATTAGGTTACCTTCTGCAAAAGTAGTGAGTACATCCGCTAAAGAGCGAAAAAATGTGCCCTGATCAATATTTGGGGTATATAAATTCACAATAGTGAGTACCTTTTTATCAAATTGTAATTTCAATAAAAGATAACGTCCTAACGGGTCTGCTAAATGGGACCTATACTCGAAAGTTACCTGTTGTGCAATGAAAATACCTACCCCAGCATATCTGGAGTTTTTTCTACTAAATAATAGTGGGGGTACTCTTTAAAATGTAATAATGTTTCATGGCGCTTGCGAACATGTGTTTCCTGGATCAATGCTATATCCACATGTTGACACTTGAGATCACGCAACAAATATTACCTTTTGGTATGCGAGTTAAGACCCTTAATGTTAAGGGACCATATTTTCAAAGCCATCTCATACTCCAAATATGCCGCAGAGTGGACGGCCGGCGCCATCTTTAAAAATGTCACCGGCTGTCCAGTGCTCCTACCATGTGACAGGGGCCAGCCAATGGCACAGTTACCCTGTCACATTGTAAAGGCAAAGGGCCATTGGCGCCATTTTTCTTAGTGGCAGCCAACGGCCCGAGAGCGGGAGATTGCTCCCGGGGCCCACTGGACCACCAGGTAATTTTTAAATGTTTTTGGGGGGGGTCGGGAGGGTGGTGGAGGCTAAGGGAGCGGTTTGAAAGGGTCGGGTTTTTTGTTTATTGGCCGAAAGCCTGAGCGCAAGAGAACGCTCCTGGGACCCCTGCTGGACCACCAGGTAATTTGAAAACGTTTTTGGGGGGGTCGGGAGGGTGGTGGAGGCTAAGGGAGCGGTTTTAAAGGGTTGGGGTGGGTTTTTAGGTTGTGTCCTAACTCCCATTAGTGTGCACTAACCCGATTAACGATTTTTTCACGATAAATCGGTGGAATTTCTATTGTATCGCACTCTTTAACGATTAATGACGATTTAAAAAATATCGAACGATATTTTAAATTGTCAAAAAACGATTCACATCCCTATTATACAGTAGTGTCTTTTCTTGATATGACTGTAAACAAACCAGCATGTCTCTAGGCTTCTCTGCTACTCTTGGCCCTAGTGTTCTGTGAGCCTGTTCAATATGAAATGCTGGCATTTCCGCCACGCTCTCCTTATCTTTGGGACTCTGCCTCGTCCAGTACAGACTGATACCTATACTAGTTGCTGCCTCTGGGCTGACTACGATCCACCCACTGACGGAGGCCACCTAAGTCCAACCGGCCCCGGCACCCAAAGGCTCAACCCGCGGGGAACGAGTGCTGGTATTGGTGAAACAACAGCCGGCCTCCGTCCGTCAGACCTCTCTGCCTGCCGACGGTGGGGACCCACAGGATTCCTCCTACGGGTAGCATCAACCCCACCTTGGCCCAAGGGTCCACCTCCGGCGCAACACCTAGCAAGTACCCAAACACTAAGAAGATCTCATGCTACTGATGCCAGTAATAGCAGAGGCCATTTCCTAAGTCAACTTGATTAATAGCAGTTAATGGACTTCTCCAAGAACTTCTCCAATGACTTAGGCCATTTTCTAATTCAACTTGATTAATAGCAGTTAATGGACTTCTCCAAGCACTAACCACATCCTCTGGCAACAAATTCCAGAGCTTAATTGTGCATTGAGTGAAAAAGAATTTGCTTCAATTAATTTTAAATGTGCTACTTGCTAACTTCATGGAGTGCCCACTAGTCCTTCTATTATCTGAAAGAGTAAACCGATTCACATCTACCCGTTCTAGACCTCTCATGATTTTAAAGACCTATTTCATATCCCCCACCTCTGCCGTCTCCAAGCTGAACAGCCCTAACCTCTTTAGCCTTTCCTCATAGGGGAGCTGTTCCATCCCCTTTATCATTTTGGTCGCCCTTCTCTGTATCTTCTCCAGTGCAACTATATCTTATTTTTTTGAGATATAGTCACCAGTACTCAAGGTGCGGTTTCATCATGGAGCGATACAGAGGATTTATGACATTTTCCGTTTTATTCACCATTCCCTTCCTAATAATTCCTAACATTCTGTTTGCTTTTTTGACTGCTGCAGCACACTGAGAATTTCAATGTATTATCCACTGTGATGCCTAGATCTTTTTCCTGGGTAGTAGCTCCTAATATGGAATCTAACACTGTGTAACTTCTGCATGGGTTATTTTTCCCTATATGCAACACCTTGAACTTGTCCACATTACATTTCATCTGCCATTTGGATGCCCAATTTTCCAGTCTCGCAAAGTCCTCCTGCAATTTATCATAATCCACTTGTGATTTAACTACTTTGAATAATTTTGTATCATGTGCACATTTGATAACCTCACTCATTGTATTCCTTTCCAGATCAAGTACAGATCCCTGAGGCACTACCCTTTTCCACTGAGAAAATTGCCATTTAATCCTCTCTGTTTCCTGTCTTTTAACCAGACGTATTAGGCTGAAGTTACTGTAACCGGTGCTAGGGCAGTTTGTATGTATGTTAACTGGTTAATTTGTGGTTTGCAATCCCTAAGGTTGGGAATGCTGAAGCCATGTAGCCAAAGTTCATTACTTTGGAGCCATGCTTGATCAGCTCTGTCCTCAAATGCTTTTGGGGAGTCTGTGATGTTTAGAAAACCGTGAACACTTAAGTTTGAAATCGGAGAAAATTCTTTTTCACTCAACGCACAATTAAGCTCTGGAATTTGTTACCAGAGGATGTGGTTAGTGCAGTTAGTCTAGCTGGGTTTATAAAAGGATTGAATACGTTCCTGGAGAAGAAGTCCAGTGACTGCTATTAATCAAGTTGACTTAAGGAATGGCCTCTGCTACTACTACTGGCATCAGTAGCATGGGATGATCTCAATGTCTGAGTACTTGCCAGGTTCTTGTGGCCTAGATTGGCCACTGTTGGAAACAGGATGCTGGGCTTGATGGACCCTTGGTCTGACCCAGTATGGCAATTTCTTATGTTGTTATGTATATACAGCTTAGTCTTTCTGCTGCCTCTTATATTGAGCTTGTCTCTCTCTCTCTCTCTCAAACTATGTTCTAGCCAATACCTTAAAGTAGAAAAAACATTCCTCTCCTTGTTTCATCTCTTTTCCTTTTAGAGCTGTCACTCTGACTTTCTCAGGAGTTATGCAATATCAGAGCTAGTGTGCCATAGTGACTTCTATTACAATGATGCAAAGTCAAACCATCTGCTGCTTCCTTAATATGTTCCAAAAATCCCTAATAAAATAGCCACAGTTTCTCTGCTGTTTTCTGGGCAAGGCTTAGAAATGGGAATCTCCATCTGGTTCTGTCTCCTCCTCATCAGCATTGTACTTCATTATTAGCCTGGTGCCCTTCTCTGTCTCTCTCTCTCTACCTCCTTCCTTAGTCTCCGTCTCTGCTTGCTGTTCCCTTCTGGTTCCTTGTCTTGGAACTAGTAGCCTATTGATAAGCTGAGGGAGCCTCCCTCTGACTCAGCCTCTTTTTCACACCACCTTTCTCAAACTAGGTGATTGGAATCCTGGGATTTGTAGTCCTAGCCCACTTAACCCCAGTTCTAAGCTGTTTCTGCCTTTTGTTAAAGGCTATCCTCTTGTGCAGAGATCTATACTAATATGACTATATCATCACAGAACACAAACACATAAGTGCTCCTTCTCTCTCAGGTGGGTGCAATGGGATCCCCAATCCCCTGGTGGCTGTAGCTGGGCCACTAGGTAGGATGAGATTACCCCAGTGATTGTGTATTCTTTCTTCTGCTGATTCAGTCTCCAGTGTGATGGGCTCGGATAGTGGTCCCCAGGTCACCGCTCCCTCAGAGCCGCCACTCTATGCAAGTGCACAGAGCTTGAAGTCAGGAAGCCATGGTCTGTGCTGACATGACACAGGGAGTCAAGTGTAGTCCCTGCTACTTTAGGTGTACAATGAATATCTGTACTTGAGGACTCTCTAAATCAGAAAATATGCCTCACAACTCTCTGCCTGACACTGTGTGCCCTTGCACCAAGCTAAATAATAATGCCCTAAGGAGATGTCCAGTTTTGTGAAATATAGTAATGAATAAAGTACAGAATGAAGTAAGAGTTCACATAGTGATTCTAGTATAATGTAGAAAATGCTTTTACTTGGTGGTAGCAACTCCCCAAACTTTAAACAGTGCCTTATAGATTCTTAGCAGGTCCCCCAACACGGAACCCGTGTTTTGCCGCGAGGCTGCGTTAGGAGGGACAGAGCAGTAAAAGCATTTTCTGCATTATACTAGAATCACTGTGTAGACTCTTACTTCGTTCTGCACTTTATTCATTACTGTGTATTATTCAAGTGCAGCACTTGCTCTCCTTTGTTGTTTGCAGTTTTGTGATATATACACCACATCCTGTTATTTGTTTTTCAAAAAGGGGCCAATATTTTAAACAAAAATGACAACACATTTTAAGGCAAAATAAATTAGAGATTTTTAAATGTTAAAAATTAAATTCGTTCACTGAATGCCTAGTGAGTGTAGCTTCTGCTCCTGCTCTGTGAACTGTTCACATTATTCATATTTATATATGGCTGGAGAGAACCAATTTAAACACTTGTCTTATAGTAGAAGTTTTAACTTGGTTTATAATCCAGTATGCCCTTCCACAAGTGCCTAAAACAGGCTCCCAGCATTGCTCTAAAAATTTGCCGCAGCCTGCAGATGTTCCCCATCATGTACATCAGTAACTATCCATTAAAAATGAAAGCTGCTTTCCAGTATCATGCAAGATGCTGTGCACAGAATTAATAGTCTGAAGAGTCTGCCCTTCTTAAGGAATCTCAATTGTGAAAGGACTGTTGTGGGTTGAGTAACGTTGTGTATACTTTATTTTCCTCCAGGATCACAAGGCAGATGCAGTGACGCTGGATGGGGGCATCATTTACCAAGCAGGGAAGGACTACAGCTTAAAGCCGGTAGTTGGAGAATCATATGGACAAGGTACTTGAAGATAAAACAGAAAAGTGAATAGATCATGTGTTCAGCTGATTCCTCATGTATTGGACCTGGAGAAAATAGGAATGCAATCACAACATGCTTTAGTTTAGATGTAACTGTGTCACAGTGCAGCCCTGCAAAAATTAACCAGAACCTGAGCTATGTAAAGAATTGCTTTACATGTGCTTACTTAATGAACCTTTGCTGATCTTTGAGCCTGGATAGTGATGTGCTGTTCACAATGATACGGTAATTGTAAAGGTCCTGTGGTGCTAAATGCAAGCAGAAAATGTGGAAAACCTGTAGTAATATAGGCAGAAGTCCTGAGAAGACTGGCAGAGATGCAGATGAAGCCCCAAGATGGAGGCACCATCCAATGATTTAACAGCAACAAACAGTGGGACAAAAAACATATTTTTCTAAAAGTGTTTTTAACACATCAGCGAAACCGTTGAGGAAAAGAGACCCTATAAATATTGGTGTGGCCCATGAAGTAGATTGGGACATATGTTCCAGAGAATCTAAAGTAGAGAGAGGAGCACGAACACCAAGAAAAAAAGGAGAGCCAAGAAGGAAAAAGTGGTACAACCAGTAAGCAAATAGCACAAGAAATAAAAATTCTAAATAAAATGCATCTATCAACCTCTATTTAATTGATACATGCATTGTATTTGTATTTTTATTTCTCTGCAGACAAGCAGGACAAAGATGCAGAAAAGCTCTCTCACCTTCTAGATTTTTCTGAGCATACACAGCCATTTCTACACAGTCGCAGCCACCCAAATTCCCCCATTGTTTTTCTTCTGCCTACTGTGCCTCAGGTACCACTGCTTAGCCTTTCATCTTGCACATTGTGCAAAGGTAAACACACAAAGAGAAAACCCCTAATGGGTGTATCTGGGGGATAAAGTGCTGGGAACGTTTACAGTGCTGGACAGTGTTAGACGTATGGATGACATGAACAAAATTTATAATCCAGTGCTGTGGGCCACTAACCAGATTTGATGAGAGGTACACAGAGCAGCAAAGATCTCACATGAATTCTCACTAGTGGCACTACTGTGGAAGAATTCAGCTCTGAAAATAAATGGTAAAAGTCTCCTTTGAAAGAGTGGGATCAGTTTGGAATCTTTATATTAAACAGCTTTTCCAATGAAAGGTCCTGAAATCATTTCTGGCGTTGCAAATTGAGTATGGCCTACATAAAAGTTTTTTTTAATTATTTTCAATTTCTAAAACAATTAAATAGGCCTTTCTGTTTGAGAGAATAGAGTAGAATAGAGTAGAATTAGCACTTTATGTTTCTATGTTTCTAGAGTAGAATTTCTAGAGTAGAATTAGCACTGTTTCTATGTTTCTAGAGTAGAATTAGCACTTTATGTTTCTATGTTTCTATGTTTCTATATTGTATGTTCATTAAGAGTCATCTTGAGAAATTGGAAGATTATCCATAATAATTTGTTTAGGGAATGGATGGATTTGATTTCTCTTATGGCATCTTATGAAGACATGATTGCCAAATTTTGGGAGGAATCCACAAGTTTTCAGAAATTGTGGGGCACATTTTTAAAGTTTATGAAAGTTAATTTTTTTTGGGTGTTAAGGAGGTATGCATGAAGGGTACTTATCTAAAGATAGGTCGATAAATGTTCTAATAAGTTTTCTCTTGAAAGTTGGGTGGGTAGGTGAAAGGGTTAAAAATGGATAGGAGAACTTTTGCATTTGTCAGAAATTATAATTTATTTTGTGATTACAAAAAATGTATTGAACCTCCAACACAAGTTGTAGCTGTACCAATACAACCGGAGTTTGACAAGAGCGTGGCAGCCAGAATTGTCATTGCTACCAATGTGAAACAAACCTAGATATTAAATATAAAGTTCAATCTTGTCCAAGTCATCAGAAATTCCAGCTGCCCAACCAACCAGTGGTCATGGAACCAGCCTGCAAAAAAATAAAAAACTCATTCTAATACTCCACTGCCTTGTGGATGCCACAACTAAAGATATTCCAATCAGCTATGTTAAGTTCCAGCAGGTGCTATCAACCCACCTCTTGACCAATGCAGTAGAACCTGTTCTGTCACAGGAAACCACATGCATTTCTCCTCCATGTACTTCCCAATTCCAAAAAAGAAAGAAGGACCTCATCCCATCTTGGACCTCTGAAACCATAACAATCATCTCAAGAAAGATAAGTTCAAGATGAACTCCTTAAGCATCATCCTCCCTCAATTGGAGATCAATGACTCTCTATCTACTTTAGGGGGTCATTTATCAAAATGCTATAAGGCGTTTTTGCATGTGTTAAGGGTTTATTGCATGCGAAAAGCGCTAACTCATGTAATAAGTTCTTAATGCGTGTGAAAACGCCTTTACTGCACGCGATTGCACCATAACGTATGGATGTGGTGCAAATCTGAAAAAGAGGAGGAGTTGGGGGTGGGCTTACTGTTTTGTGAAGCACTATTGCACAGCTTTAATGCTGATGTTAGCTACACCTTTTTCAGTAGTGTTAAGTTGTGTGATAGCTTATGTTACTCAGGTAGAGAGTCCATCAAGCTAGGTTGAGAGAACATTGCACAAATCTCATCTTTGGGTGAGTTTCCTCACTCCGAAGGTAATCAAATCTTCACAAGAGAGCACTGTTCTGTTCGTACGTCTCACTTTGAATGTCAAAGTTGCCCCTAACCCCTACACTAATACCTAAACCTCACGTCGAGTGACTAGGTGGGCCTCCCATAGAGATATAAATACCTATCTAGGGTGAGGGCATCATGGCTAGTCTCTCTCTCTCTCTCTCTCTCTCACAACATGGTCCCCCCAGTGACTATATGCAGGAAATACCACATTCTGGCACTTATCAAAAAGTAATCCAATTTGTAGTAACTTAGCTCTTTGCATAGGTATTAGCACAAAGTGCCTATTACCATAAAACATGCCCCTTTTTCTATCTCAGGTGATATTTAGTGCATTTTGATAAATACAGGCCTTAGATCTCAAAGATGCTTACATATGCATTCCAGTTCACAAGAATTACAAGAAATTTCAGCATTTCACCAGAGAAAATAATCACTGTCAGTATTGAGTTCTTCCTTTCGGTCTCTCATTGGCTTCCAAAATCTTCATGAAATGCTGCTCATTTAAGACTGCACAATGTATTTGTTTTCCCTAGACATCTGGCTCATGGGAGGCCAAATCCGTCTGCAGCCCTACTCTTTACTTTGTACAATGGAAATTAATCCCTAAATCTCCCAAAATCCAAGGTAGAACATTCTCAAGTAGTACAGAGAAGGGCGACCAAAATGATAAAGGGGATGGAACAACTGCTCTATGAGGAAAGGCTAAAGAAGTTAGGGCTGTTCAACTTGGAGAAGAGACAGCAGAGGGGGGGGGCGGGGTATGAAAGAAGTCTACAAAATCATGAAAGGACTTGAATAAGTTAATTTAAATTGATTATTTACTCTCTCGCATAATAGAAGGACCAGGGGGCACTCCATGAAGTTAGCAAGAAGCACATATAAAACAATTCAGAGAAAATTATTTTTCACTCAGTGCATAGATAAGCTCTGGAATTCATTGCCAGAGGATGTGGTTATGGCAGTTAGTATAGCTGAGTTTAAAAAAGCAGAAGTCCATAAACTGCTATTAATCAATAAGGATTAGTAGCTTGGGATCTATTCATTTAATGTTTGGTAGGTTCTTGTGACTTGGTTGGCCACTGTTGGACACAGGATACTGGGCTTGATGCTCACTTGGTCTGACACAGTATGGCATATCTTATGTTTTTAAGTAGTAGACTTTATAGGAGCTAATCTTGACACAACTTAAGAGAAAGATTTCTTTCTCAAGAAAGAATAAATATCTTGATGAGGATAATCTTGACAATCTTCAAATGGAGATAAGTCACCAACTGGCTGATTATGCAGATATTGAGACACATGGCAGCAACAGTCCATGTCACTCCTTTTTCTCACCTTGCCATTAGACATGCTCAATGGCACTTAAAATTCCAGTGGAACCAACATTTTCAACTGCTCTCTCACAAAGTGAAAATATCTATCACTCTTAATTCTCTGACATGGTGGTTAAATTCTTCCAAACTATGAAGAGGTAATTTTTTTTACCAACTCCAGTTTTAGGAAATAATAACCACAGATACTTCCAATCAAGACTGAGAAATTCATTTCAGCCACTTATATTCTCAAGGAACCTGGTCACCAATAGAACAATTACTTCACATGAACCATCTAGAACTGAGAACCTCAGTGCTCTCAAAATATTCAGTCCTTGGTTACAAAACAGAGTAGTCTTAATTCAAACAGGCAACCTAGTGGTCATGCTCTATATTAATAAACAGGGAGGGGATAGGATCCACCAACCTTTGTTTGGAAGTCTGCAAGATTTGGAAATGGGCAATTTCCCAAAGAATCTTCCTTCAAGCAGTCAGTCAGTTAGGGAAAGAAAATCATATAGCAGACAAATTAAATCTCCAAATGCTACCACGCAAATAGTCAGTAGACAGTTAAATAGCTCAGGAACAGCTTGCATCTCTGGTGTATCCTGATCACAAATTTATTTGCAACACCATTAAACAGACTTCCAATAAGCTTCTCTAGGATGACAGTGGAGGACAGTCTGGCAGCAGATGCCTTCTCAATTCCTGTTATGCTTCCGGGATGTGAACCCTTGGTCCAGCGAAGAACGAATGTTCAGTCGCTGATTGGCGAAACCTCGACTCGGACTGTCACGAAGATCTGGATGCAGGCACCTCCAGCAGGACGAGGTATAAAGCTGAGCTGGCGCCTCCAGCAGGTCGTGGACTCAAAGGTGGATGTCCTCAGCAGGTCGTGAAAAGTAAAGCTGAGCTGGCGCCTCCAGCAGGTCGTGGACTCGAAGGTGGATGTCCTCAGCAGGTCGTGGAAAGTAAAGCCGAGCTGGCGCCTCCAGCAGGTCGTGGACTCGAAGGTGGATGTCCTCAGCAGGTCGTGGAAAGTAAAGCCGAGCTGGCGCCTCCAGCAGGTCGTGGACTCGAAGGTGGATGTCCTCAGCAGGTCGTGGAAAGTAAAGCCGAGCTGGCGCCTCCAGCAGGTCGTGGACTCAAAGGTAAAATAGTTCAGGGAATGAGAGTTTGAGGGAGTTCCACAGCCAGTCCAAGGGTCGAGAGCCAAAGAGTACCTCGCAGCCGGTCCAGGGGTCAGATGCCAGAGAATACGCCAAAGCCAGTCCAGAGGTCGGAAGCCAGAGAAGATGCCGCAGCCGGTCCAGGGGTCAGATGCCAGAGAATACGCCAAAGCCAGTCCAGAGGTCGGAAGCCAGAGAAGATGCCGCAGCCGGTCCAGGGGTCAGATGCCAGAGAATACGCCAAAGCCAGTCCAGGAATCAGGAACCAGAGAATACGTGACAGCCGATCCAGGGGTCAGGAGCCAGAGAAGAAGCCACAGCCAGTCAGAAGTCACTACCGAAGATCAGGAACCACAACAGGAACAAGCCAGGAGCCGAGATGAAGTCAAGGCAGAGTCTGAGGTGCAGGACCTGCCTTTAAATAGCTCCCACCAGCTGGCACACCAGGGAAGAGCCAATCCTGATGCAGGAGGCATCCTGCAGCGAATCAGAGGCAGCGAAGTAAGCCCCTGAAAGGGGGCGGAGCCAGCAACCCGGAAGAGGAGCCGAAATGGCGCGGCCATGTTGTGCCGCGGTCCGCGGCCCCGGACCCAAGACCCAGCACCTTCTCAAAGTAAACGCGGCGGTCTGCCGCGCTGGTAAGTGGCGGTTTCCGGTCGCGGCTCGCCGCGAGCGCGGCTCCTAACAATTCCATGGAATCAAGGACTGTCGTACCCCACCCCCACCCCAATTCCTCTAATAACCAAAGCACTTCAGAAGTTAAGAAGGGAAAGTGTAAAATTCTGTATCTGATTTTATATTCCTCTTTTGCGTACTTCAAAACATATTACATTCAGGTACTATAGGTATTTCTCTGTTCCCCAATCTGAGGCAACAGAGGGTAAAGTGACTTGCCCAAAATCACAAGGAGCGGCAGTGGATTTGAACTTTGGTTACACTGGTTTATAGCCTGCTGCTCTAACCATTAGGCTACTCCTCCATTTTGGCCCCCTTTTGGCCTTGCCAAGTTTTGGTTTCTATGGCTACAGTGCTTAGTGGTGCATATTCCCATCCCTGATCACAAAGAACAATGGAAATTTCCTACATCTCAACCTTCAATTATTGAATCTGCAAGGATATTGAAAGCAAGTTAATATCATCTCTGAAGTTGTCTTCTGAAGTAGGCAAAGTTCTCCTAGCACCTAGAAAATGCTCAATGAGAACATCGTCAGCAACAACCCTTTACATGTCCTGTTCTCCTGTTACTTCCATACTTGTTAAGTCTTCAGTCCTGACTGAGAAAGGCTTAACGTTGTCAGAGTCCATCTGCATGTAATGAAAACTTAAAGGGTCTTCCTGTTTCTCATCAATTTACAGGTATCAGATTCATGAAAAACCTAAATCATTTTAAATCCTCCCATTCAATTTCCTCCTTATACCCTTGGATCTAAATGTAGTTCTAGCTCATCTCATGAAACCACCATTTGAACTTTTGGTGAAGGCAGAACTAAGGTTCTTTTCTTGGAAAATGTTATATTTAATAATAGTGGCATCTGCCCAAAGAGTAAGCGAGCTACAGGCCTTAATATTTTACTCTCTTTATACTCAAATTTTTAATTTTCCATAAAAGTAGAAACTCATCCTAACTTTCTGCCAAAAGCTCTCTCTCGCTTTCATTTAAATCAATCCATTGTCCTGCCAAAATATTTTCTAAGACTACACGCTAAGCCTTGTCATAGAGTGGACTGCAGAAGAGCTTCGTTGTTCTATTTGGAAATAAAAAAGTCCTACAAAGTCTTCACAATTGTTTGTCACCTTCAACTCAGTCAGACAAGGTTCTTCAGTTTCAAAAAGAACTCTTTCAACTTAGGTATCTGATTGCATTTCAGGACAACATCAAAGTAAAGTGAAAGCCCATCAAGTCAGGACTACAGCAGCTTCCTTGGCAAGGCTGGCACTTGGCCTTCCATCCAAACTTTTACTTCTCTCTACTGACTAGAAAAGGAAGTAGTTTTGGAGAGGCAGTTCTAAAGAGCTTTTTTGACTTTGGAAAATAGTTTATAGCAAGTGTTTGTGAACTAGTTATCTAACAAAGGAGAAAGCCTTTATTCCCAACCTGCTCACTTTCATTTATAGGGAATAATTATCATACTTTACCTCATCTGTAATCATAAATATACTTTTCATGTTGCCATTTCTGACCCTTGACTGTCACTTGTAGTCTTATTAATGTCAAAAGATCCCATACTGCCAGGAGTCTAATTAGAGCAATGGTGGTTAGAGCAGTAGCTTCACGCTCATGCATTCCAACTATCCCTGTATAACAAGGTAGCTCTTTGTAGCCTCATTGAAATAATGAAATGCTAAACCCAAGAAGTTATTGATGCCTTTAACCCAGTGAACAGAAACAAGAACTACTCAGAACAGCTTGTGGCATGGGCATTGTTCTCATTGGCTGTCTCGGTACAAACTACCTTCTCATTGGTTTCTCAGTAATCCATACAATAAGCAGTAGAATGTTATGTTTTCAAAACCATTTCTCTGGAATAGATACCCTTGATTCCTATTTAAGAACAAAGGACACAGGATACTATGATCACCTACTGGCAGAATTGGGCTGTATCTGAAAAAATTGTAGCCAATGCTGAGAACTGCATTAAGTAATTAATTACATTATTAGCAAAGTAAAGAATCGAATGTACTGAGGCTGATGAATACTAAATTGAGCTTCTACCCGAAAACAAGAACAGACACTTCTGCTGTTTAACTATTTTCAAAAAACACTCATGGGATGCTACAGCACGAAACTCTGAGGTTACCAACAACAAACTGTTCACTATTTCCTGAATGGGACTGAAATAGAGAAGGTGATGGAGGAAATGACCAGATGCTGGAAATCTGTGTATTGAAGCAGATAGGACACAACTGAGATGCATATAGGAGCAAATGAGGGAAGGGAGCAAGTCACACTAGGGCAGGGGGTCTCAACCCAGTGCCCCCTAATCAGTCAGATTTTCAGTATATTGTTCAGTATGCGTTCATTCAATACTGACTCAAAAATATTTGTGAAACAAAATCTTTATTATAACAAGAAAGGCAAGTAATGCAGTTTCTTGGGAGCAGCACACTTCACTAGCAAAGGGGGGAAGTCCCAAATCTACTGAGTTCTACCTCCACGTAGCCTTTACTTATATGTAACATATCTCTACAGTTCCTTTGTTTTGCACTCATCACGCCTTGGCTGGTTTCGACATCTCTCTCCAATCACAGGCTGCCAGCGTTCAACTCAGGGTTCTGTATATGTACAGCTTTCTTCACTTCAGCTCAGGTTAATGTGTATAGGGCAGCTCTCCTGGTTCTAGCTTGTATCATTCTTTATCATGATCAGTGTACAAAATCCAATACTTTGAGTGAGGTTATCAAATTTGCGGATGATACAAAATTATTCAGAGTAGTTAAATCACAAGCGGATTGTGATACATTACAGGAGGACCTTGCAAGACTGGAAGATTGGGCATCCAAATGGCAGATGAAATTTAATGTGGACAATTGCAAGGTGTTGCATATAGGGAAAAATAACCCTTGCTGTAGTTACACGATGTTAGGTTCCATATTAGGAGCTACCACCCAGGAAAAAGATCTAGGCATCATAGTGGATAATACTTTAAAATCGTCAGCTCAGTGTGCTGCAGCAGTCAAAAAAGCAAACAGAATGTTAGGAATTATTAGAAGGGAATGGTTAATAAAATAGAAAATGTCATAATGCCTCTATATCGCTCCATGGTGAGACCACACCTGGAATACTGTGTACAATTCTGGTCACCGCATCTCAAAAAAGATATAGTTGTGATGGAGAAGGTACAGAGAAGGGCAACCAAAATGATAAAGGGGATGGAACAGCTCCCCTATGAGGAAAGGCTGAAGAGGTTAGGGCTGTTCAGTTTGGAGAAGAGATGGCTGAGGGGGGATATGATAGAGGTCTTTAAGATCATGAGAGGTCTTGAACGAGTAGATGTGAATCGGTTATTTACACTTTCGAATAATAGAAGGACTAGGGGGCATTCCATGAAGTTAGCAAGTAGCACATTTAAGACTAATCGGAGAAAATTCGTTTTCACTTAACACACAATAAAGCTCTGGAATTTGTTGCCAGAGGATGTGGTTAGTGCAGTTAGTGTAGCTGGGCTCAAAAAAGGTTTGGATAAGTTCTTGGAGGAGAAATCCATTAACGGCTATTAATCAAATTTACTTAGGAAATAGCCACTGCTATTAATTGCATCAGTGGCATGGGATCTTCTTAGTGTTTGGGTAATTGCCATGTTCTTGTGGCCTGGTTTGGCCTCTGTTGGAAACAGGATGCTGGGCTTGATGGACCCTTGGTCTGACCCAGCATGGCAAATTCTTATGTTCTTATGTTCAGCAGTTCAGTGTCTTTCAGGTTTGCAGCATATACAGTTATATACATTCCCCTCTTGGAGGATTCTTGCCTAGAGATCCTTCACAAAAAGTCTTGGCCCGTATCTGGCTGTCTTAGGTTGTCCCCTGCAAATATTCTAATAATATTCCCAAGAGATCGTACCCGTCATAGCCTAGCATACTGTTTATACCGAGTCTTATATGACATAATAGGGGTCTGTATAAATCGCAATTTCATTTTCCAGACAGGGCTGCATAGGTTGAAGTGATCTGTGTTTCCACAGTGTTTGCATACATCACTTTACCAGGTGACACTGATGAAGTTAAACGATGTTGATATTGTGAAATAAATGACATATACATGGCGTACACAAACAGCCAAGCAACAAAAGTCCACCTAAGCCAATGGTGAAACTTACAAAGCCCTTTAGGCCAGAACCTAAACCTGCAAATCACGAAGTAACCGTGGACCACCAATTAATATCTAAACCACCCTGAAAATCTTCTACCTTCAATCTCGCCAAGTTTTGGATTTTTTCCATGGCATTCTTCACAATCTCTTAACGATTAACCACTACAGTGCAACATTATGTGCTAGTAAGCATAGTACATAATTCTCCTTCGTTGGCAAAAATATAATCTAGTCCTTGTCTATTATATTTGGTAACAATATTAAGCTCATCAATTTGTGACTGAAGAGCTATCATTGCCTTATTCATTTCAAAAGTCATAACATGGAATAATGATTGCAACCTTCGGATTGCCATTCCCAACTCAGCAGCTATTGCAGGAGGCTGAAAAATGGGAATCCAGGCTGTCCAAGATAATCCATCTAATCGGGCTTTAGTAAGAGGGTATGTGGAATTTAGATATATAAGAGACATTTCAATCGCCTCTCCTTCAGATATTGCTGATGGAATGCTCCTACGTATACGATGTTGAAGGTGAGCTGTGTTTGCAAAGTTATTATCCTAGTGAAATAGTTAAAAGTCACTAGAACACAGAAATAATAATCCTCAAGCAAAGAAAGATACACCGATTCGTCACATACCCATTAACTAATAGTGTCCTACAAACAAATTAGTAAAATTACTAATAAAAGTTGCATTACCACTATAAGGTCCATATATAAAAGGACTAGCAAGCCCATCTCGGTCTGCACGTTGTATAGAAGAGGTCAAAGTCAAATTGATTTCATTACTGTTCCTAAGAACGCTACAGGCTATATAACTAGATTTAAATCATACGGTCGCAAAGGTCTCTTTTGCTCTTTTAACAGTATTTGCAAGGCTAAGAACACACTGTAAACAACCATCAGAACCATTGGTATCATTTGCATTAATAACTACAATAGAGTTGGGATGCTGGGCTTGATGGACCCTTGGTCTGACCCAGTATGGCATGTTCTTATGAGTTGGAACAATTACACTGCTGTAATTGGGAATGGCCAATTGGGGGTCTGGACAGAACTGTACCTTCAGTTACCACCCATAAATTATTAGTTCTACAATATGTATAATTACATGGAATAGGATTAGACTCTGTATGACTGTTAGTACAGAGGTATCCTCTAGGTGGCAAACTAGCCGACAATGGTGGGAATTTCGTTCTCCCTACATATTCTGACCATAATTTACCTGCCAAAGGGTCCAATGACACATTTGCTTGACCGCACGCATTAAATCCTATAATCTGGCATAATCCTACAGGTGAGTCAACAGCTGGCAAATGATTCATAGCAATTGGAAAAGGGGTACAAATAATACAATTTGAAATATTCTCAGGTAAAGCTTTAGTCAATTCCTGGACTGTTTGAACCCACATTCCACGTCTTGTGTGTAAAATGTGTGCGCCAGACTAGATCACCAATCTTGATAGTAGTCTTCCCCTTCTCCTTAAGTGGGGATTCAGGAGCTGTTAGAACAGAAGAAATATATTTCAAAGCAGATAAAACATTTGGAATGGCCATGGGATATCATTCCCTGGCAAAGGGGCATTAACATACATCGCATGTTGTAAATCCTGTAAATTCCTTCCCTCCAGTAAATCTTGTTTAGCCACCGTAGCAGGAGACTGTAAAACCCCATTGTTTGCAATTTGTAAAGAACATAATTTAGTTTGCGATTTAACTAACTGATCTCCTGGTTTTGTAACCCCTTCTTCGTATTTCTGCAAATAATGAAGGAAATGACTATTCATAGTGGGCCAATCCATGTTCTGCAAACCTACAACATTTAAAAGAGGAGTCTGCATTTTCTCTGGTAATGATTGCACAAACATATGACAAAAAATTGGCAATTGATTAGTAGAGCTGAATGGCTCTCCCATTTCCTGCTGATAAATAGTTTGAAACCCATGCAAATGCTCATCAAATGTTTTTAACTTTGGATTCCAGCGTGCTGCTGTTAAACGGGCAAAATCACGCTGCTGTGGATATAACTGGTGCAGGCTCTGCCATAAGGCAGCTCAGTGCTAGTTAAACCCATCCCCATCATATAAATTAGAATCTATAACTCTCGACCTCCCAGCGGATGTCCACACAAGTGTCGGATTCAACCCAGGAGTCTGTGCCAAAACTGCCTTTAAATTTCCCACTGCCAATTAATATCCACTTGTATGTTTCTCAAATTCACTTACCCATGGCCCTGCACCTCGCAAAATACTGGGTAACTTATCTAACAATGTCTGCAAATCAGTAAAAGACCACAGGGAATATACATTCATAGTTGGCTGTACTGGAGAAGTTTTATCAAAATAGGTAAAACTTTAACAGATTCTGACACACCAATAGGACTAGTGGACGGATATTTACCCTCATATTTTTCCCAGACAACCAATCCCTTATGCATATATGATTGCAACTTATGCGACCAGCCAGGATTGGGCATGCCCCAGATAGCACTACGGGCAGTATTCATTCCTTCATGTGTTAAATCACCTTCTAAGGGGTACGTGGACATCTGGTGGGACAATTGTGATGTCCACATATTTAGGTGAGTAACCCATGGCACAACATAAAAGTTTGATGATTCTTCCCTAGCAAAATAATCATGGGGAAGGAGGGGCTCTCTCTGGGCACACGTAACTCCTATGAATTCCTTTTCAGAATCCTGCAAAAGAGGAACTGCTCTGGGTCCCATCCTATCTCACAGCTCTATAGAATGTGTTTTCAATGGCTTAGATTTTGATATTTTGGGTACAGCGCCAGAGGTAACAGGCGCTGCAGGAATATGCATCTGTGTTATAGGGGTATTCATCTGTGACTTTAAACAATGTTCCAGCAATTCTACCTGCTTTTCTAACTGCTGAAGCTCCAATGCATTACTCAAATGAATCCTTTCTACAGCAATTTGATCTTCCTTTATCTTATCCCAATCTTCTTTGGTAGGCATATTAATACTGCGATGGGATCTCTCTTGACCATGCCTTACATTAACATTAAAATTATTTATCCCCTTAATCTGCTCATCCAGCCCACAGTCTGGTTCCACAGGCATACATTTCACTCGTCCTACAATATCTGGGTAGCACTATCTTGCCCATATGTCATGATCACGTCGGGGTCACCAAAATGTTCAGTATGGGGCGGATTTTAAATGCCCTGTGCGCGTAAATCCGACCGGATTTACACTCGCAGGGCCCTCGCGCGCCGGCGCGCCTATTTTGCATAGGTCGCTGGCACACGCAGAGCCCCGGGACTTACACTCGCAGGGCCCTCGCGCGCCGGCGCGCCTATTTTGCATAGGTCGCCGGCACACGCAGAGCCCCGGGCTTCATAAAAGGGGCGTGTTGGGGCATTGCGGAATGACGCGGCATTTTGGGGGCGGGCCTGGGGGCGTGGTGCTGGCCCAGGGGCGTGGTCGAGGCCTCCGGACCAGCCCCCGGGTCGGGTGATGGCGCGCCAGCAGTCTGCTTTCAGCAGGCGTAAATCTGCCAACAAAGGTAAGGGGGGGTTTAGATAGGGCCGGGGGGGGGGGGGGTGGGTTAGGTAGGGGAAGGGAGGGAAAGGTGGGGGGAGGGCGAAGGAAAGTTCCCTCCGAGGCCGCTCCGAAATCGGAGCGGCCTCGGAGGGAACAGGCAGCGCGCGCTGGGCTCGGCGTGCGCAGGTTGCACAAATGTGCACCCCCTTGCGCGCGCCGACCCCGAATTTTATAAGATACGCGCGGCTACGCGCGTATCTTATAAAATCCAGCGTACTTTTGTTCGCGTGCGTGTATGTTTTTAAGATCTACCCCTATGTGTTCATTCAATACTGACTCAAAAATATCTGTGAAACAAAATCTTTATTATAACAAGAAAGGCAAGTAATGTAGTTTCTTGGGAGCAGCAGACTTCACTAGCAAAGGGGGGAAATCCCAAATCTACTCAGTTCTACCTCCACGTAGCCTTTACTTATATGTAACATATCTCTACAGTTTCTTTGTTTTGCACTCGTCACGCCTTGGCTGGTTTCGGCATCTCTCTCCAATCACAGGCTGCCAGCTTTCAACTCAGGGTTCTGTATACGTGCAACTTTCCTCACTTCAGCTCAATGTGTATAGGGCAGCTCTCCTGGTTCCCGCTTGTATCATTCTTTATCATGATCAGCGTACAAAGTCCAACAGTTCAGTGTCTTTCAGGTTTCCAGCATATACAGTTATATACAATATCCACAATGAATATGCATGAGATAAATTTGCATGCACTGCCTCTATTGTAATCATATTCATTTTGGATATCTTGCAAATCCAATTGGTTTGAATGCTCAAGGACTGCCCCTGTCCTACGGTGAGAGATCCTAATGTTACTGCCTTCTCTTTCATCCTGCAACAAGATGAATATTCAATGCTGGACCATGGCTGAGGTCTTCCACCTTGTTAGCTCTTTGGGCTGCAAAATTCTTGCTCCTTAACTGCACCTTGTATTTTATCTAGCAACAGCATGGAAAAATTACTTAAAGATGGTATAGAAATTGAATTACTTAAAGATGGTATAGAAAATGTATTTATTGTATTTATATACTGCTGTTCTGTAATCAATCACAACGGTTTACAAACTAAAATAAATAATATGATACAATAAATAACATCAGTATAAAACAAGCAATGGAAAGGTAAAACATTATGAATTCAAAGGTAAAAAATAAAATCAGATTTGGATAAAAGATTAAGATAAAAAACAAGATAAAATAAAAAGTAAAAGTTAGCCTCACTCAATAATCCATTTTCCAAGGCAACATGCCAGCCAGTGTCAAAAACTGCCTTATTTTAAACATTAGTCTCATGGGCTAGTTTAAAAAGCCAAATCTTCAATCCTTTCTTAAAAACAGAAAAGTCTTTTTGCAGCCTTAATTCCGCGGGCAGAGAATTCCACAGATTAGGACCAGCAATTGAAATAGCTCTCACTCTTACTTCACTCAGATGTGCAGTTCGAACTGAAGGAACTGTCAACAAGCCTTTATTTGCGGATCTTAAATTCCATTGAGGGGTTTGCAAATGATCGGCTGTATTTAGCCATTCAACCTTATTGTTATGCAATGATTTGTGGAATAAGCATAAGACTTTATAATCAATCCTAAATTTTATTAGTAACTGATGTAATTAATATGGGAATGATATGGTCATATTTTCTTCCACCTGTTAACTCTTGCTGTGGAATTTTGAAATAGTTGTAGTGATCTCGGAGAACTCACTGGAAGACCCATTAAAAGGGCATTGCGTAATCTAAATTAGAAAAAAGTTAATGTTTGGAGCACGGACCGAAAATCATTATGATTGTGAAGAGGCTTTAGTCATTTTAGCATGTGCAATATATTGTAACCTTCTCTGATTCTAAGGTTAATGTGCTTTTTCATATTAAGGTCAGAGTCAATTATTACTCCAAGATCCCACGCATAGGTAGAAGATTCAATTTGTGTCAAACCATAATTAAAAATAATAGGTGTATTCAAAGAGACTTTTCTGTTTAGTAATAAAATTTCAGTATTTTCAGTATGTGGTTTGAGTTGCTGAATAGTGGACATATATACCTCTGTGAGTTTCAAAGTTTTTTCTATAGCTTCATTAATCGGAATCAGTATTTGAATGTCATCCGCATATATATAATAAGTAATCCCCAATCCTTATAATAATTTACAAAGGGGTAGCATGTAGACATTGAAGAGTGTGGCTGACAAGGATGAATCCTGGGGCACCCCAGTCACCAGATCGATTTTTTCAGATACAGAATTACCAATAATAACCTGAAATGAGCGGTCCTTAAGGTAAGAGGCAAACCATCGAATGGTCTTACCACATAGTCCAATTTCAGATAATCTTTGAATCAATGGCCTGAGGAGGAGGCATGAACGTTTGTACAGTAACAGTGTAAATGTGCAGTAGGCAAATGTTTTATGTAATCTGCCATGCACACAATTATGCATCATCATTTTTACTTTCTATAAATAAAGTATATTTTGGATAGAATCCGACCCCAGCCCTTAAACAAGAAGTAATCCCCCTGTTCCCTCCTCCCCAGAAAAATTAACAAAAGAAACATATTCACCGAAAGTAAACTTTTTGTTAAATGTTTTTCCTTCTCAGCTTGGTTCCAGAAGTGCTGCGTTCACAGGGTTAAAGTGGAGGCCAAGCTTGTTAATGCTGTCCTTGACTGTTATATTATAAATGATGGATTTATTTGTGGGGTGTTTTTGTCTTAAAGAGCTCGGCACCTCATATTACGCAGTGGCCCTTGTCAGAAAAGATTCCACTATCACCATCAACAGCTTAAAGGGGGTGAAGTCCTGCCACACAGGCATGAGCAGGACGGCCGGATGGAATGTCCCGGTTGGTTATCTCATCGACAGTGGCCGAGTGTCTGCCATGGGCTGCAATATTTCTAAAGGTAAATAGCCTCCAAGGCTGGCACTTACACTTCAGCCTGTAAAACAGTTCATCCTACTTGGTAGATGCTGCTAGCCTATACCACCTTTCAAGGCATGGGGGACGTTGGCGTGGACACTGGATATTTGTTGTGGAACCAGCTCTTCGTGACATTTTCCATAATTTTCCCATCACGTGATATTTTCCCCATGATTCCTGCTATTTTGTATGATTTCTATGACCCCTCCAGCATAACCCATAAATTCTGGAGCAGCTCTGGAATTGAATTTAGATTTTTGCCATCCCCTTGTATATGGTTTATAAATGTTTGCATCCCTGAGCTGGATTTATCTGTAAGATATCCTCTAAAGAAAACAAGCTAGCAATAACATAGGACAGGGCATGCCTTGGTTTCCTATAGTCCCTGCTAAGTTAGGAAGCTGGAAGTCAGGAGAATCTGACCACTTGATTCATGCAGCTTTATGGCAACAGGACAGCATCCAGGACGTCTTTGTCATTAGCCAAAAGGTCTGTGGGGGGTGACATAGTCAAGCCTGAGGAAGGATGGAAGACTGATGGCTGTGTTGCAACTGCCCCTGCTGGCATAGAGTGGTACTGAAGATGATTCCTGGTGGTTACTTTCCTCCAACCATGGCAAGGGTACTTTAATGCTCTGGGCATATATCAAAAAGGGAAAAGTGGGTATAAAGAATAAAAATAAAGGGAAAAAAAAGGTTCTGGGTTGCAGTAACTGGTTTCTTACACCGTACCATTCGTAGGGGTCAGGCAATCCAGACGGGAGCTATATAAAAAACTATAAAATAAATAAATAAAATGGAGGAACGTAAAATAAAATATATATATTTTTATTGCATTTTTGTAAATGGCAAAAACTTCAGGCAGTGTGGTACAATCCCTTCACATAGTATGTAGAGAATTCCTTCTTAGCATTTGCAAATAATTTCTTGTGAAATGTGTTGCAAAGAAATATTCTTTCTTTTGAACAAACGAGTAAGAGTGAACCTTAACATGTGATAAAAATGAAAAAACTAGAGAGCTTTTTATTTTTATTTCCAATTATGCTGCTGGAAGATCGTACGTCCAAATGGCAGATGAAATTTAATGTGGATAAGTGCAAGGTGATGCATATAGGGAAAAATAACCCATGCTATAGTTACGCAATGTTAGGTTCCTTATTAGGAGCTACCACCCAGGAAAAAGATCTAGGCATGATAGTGGATAATACTTTGAAATCATCGGTTCAGTGTGCTGTGGCAGTCAAAAAAGCAAACAGAATGTTAGGAATTATTAGAAAGGAAATGGTGAATACAACGGAAAGTGTCATAATGCCTCTGATTCACTCCATGTTGAGACTGCACCTTGAATACTGTGTACAATTCTGGTCGCCGCATCTCAAAAAAGATATACTTGCGATGGAGAAGGTACAGAGTAGGGCGACCAAAATGATAAAGGGGCTGGAACAGCTTCCCTCTGAGGAAAGACTAAAGAGGTTAGGGCTGCTCAGCTTGGAGAAGAGATGGCTGAGGGAGATATGATAGAGGTGTTTAAAATCATGAGAGGTCTAGAATGGGTAAATGTGAATCGGTTATTTACTCTTTTGGATAATAGAAGGACTAGGGGGCACTCCATGAAGTTAGCAAGAAATACATTTAAAACAAATCAGAGAAAATTATTTTTCACTCAAACACAATTAAGCTCTGGAATTCATTGCTAGAGGATATGGTTAAGCAGACAGTGTAGCTGGGTTTATAAAAGGTTTGGACAAGTTCCTGGGGGGGTCCATAAACTGCTATTAATCAGATTGACTTAGGGAATAGCCACTGCTTATTACCAGTTTTGGTAGCATGGGATCTATTTAATGTTTGGGTATTTGCCAGGTACTTGTGACCTGGATTGACCACTGTTGGAAACTGGATGCCAGGCTTGATGGACCCTCGTTCTTATGTACCTCAGATACAACTGTAATCGCTTTCATTTCAGTTTTTAACTCTCTCGATTGCAGATTTTATAATTGCTGTCCACAGGCTCTTGTTCAGAGCTCTCAACCTGTCCTATGCACCCTAGAGTTAGTAAAGTTTTCAGGATATCTGCAGTGAATGTGCCTGAGAAGGTTTTGAAAAGCCCACTGCCTTGGAGAGGACATTGCTTTGATTCCATTCCCTGGACCAGCCAGGGCTGGGGATGCTATGTGTGTGTGTGTCAGGGGGGGGGGGGCCACAGTCATTGTGCAAGGGCGACACCTAGTGGCTGGATTTAGGAAGGACTGCCACTGCGATAACTGTACTAATTAAGAGAGGGAATAAGAAACAGGTGACACATACCCTGGGCACCAGTGAATGAAGGCTCATGCACTAAATCCCAACTCCATTCCAACTGAGCTGGAAGCTGAAAGGAGCATGAGGAAACTGCCTCCCTCCCCCCCCCCCCCAAAAAAAAAAAGAAATTGTAAAATCCATTCTACGTTTGCCTGGGGCGAGTGAATTTTCTGGCCTGGCAAAACATCATCTATAACCTGCGAGGAGGAAGTGTCTTCTTAGATGCTAACTGGCTCCCCTGGAGGAACAAGCAACATCTCTGGCCTCAGTCAGGGCCTGCGGGGAATGGGGAAGAAAGCATCTTCAGCCTTGGGAAGACAGAGAGAGCGGGTGGGGAAATACAGCAGAAGAGTGCAAGGGCTGTGGACAGGGAGGGGAAAAGGTGAAGATAGAGGTGAGGGGGCGGAGAAGAAGAAAATGAGGGAGTGGGGGTAGAGGAGAAAGAGAGTCCTACATGGGGATGGGATGAGGGGTGTGCATTCACTAGGAGCTAAATACATTAGAACATAAGAAGAAAATGCCATACTGGGTCAGACCAAGGGTCCATCAAGCCCAGCATCCTGTTTCCAACAGTGGCCAATCCAGGCCATAAGAACCTGGCAAGTACCCAAAAACTAAGTCTATTCCATGTTACCATTGCTAATGGCAGTGGCTATTCTCTAAGTGAACTTAATAGCAGGTAATGGACTTCTCCTCCAAGAATCTATCCAATCCTTTTTTAAACACAGCTATACTAACTTCACTAACAACAACCTCTGGCAACAAATTCCAGAGTTTAATTGTGCGTTGAGTAAAAAAGAACTTTCTCCGATTAGTTTTAAATGTGCCCCATGCTAACTTCATGGAGTGCCCACTAGTCTTTCTACTATCCGAAAGAGTAAATAACCATTCACTATGTACTGCTGTCACCAGGGGCGGATTGAGGGAAAACAGTGGCCCGAGGGATTTTTCTCCATACTGGCCCATGGGTATTCATTTACATATACAATATAATTTACATATATAATTTACATATATATGTACACACCCCTATATTTCGGCATGATCCTCCCGTATCAACACAGTACTATTTACCAAAACTCAAAGAATAACAACCCCACCTATGAAAAAGAATACCACAAATATTACACCAGAATCTAAAATATCAATACACCTCCAATCAGGAAAACAGAACAGGCCAAGCTACTACAGATACCTACAGACAAACCAGATGCTAAAAGAATGCTTCATCTCAGTCTTTGCATGCAGAACACAAACTCTCACCAAATACAGAATAAAGCAACATAAAGTATAAATACAAATGCGCAGACAAAACCTAAACTTTAAAACGTATCACGCCAGACTCTATACAGTGCAATAATGGGAAAACAAAATGTCACCATTCTTCATGAAACAATCAATAAAATCAAGATATATAAATCATGAATCATAATTATAAAATCATACTAATAAAATAATTTCAAAACAGCTGATGAATAGAATATCCAATAATTAAAGACTCAAGCAAATTTTGAAACCTTTACCAAACACCAATAAAATATTTCAACAGCAGACATCACATACTACCCAATAATTAAAATGGTAGTCAGTCAAGAAAAATGAACTTAAAAAGCCACCTTTACTTACCCTCTCCAGCAGTTCTCCTACTTCTTTCCCTTGCAGGCCACACCAGAAGCAGCAGTAGCTGCTGAAGCTGCCCTCATGGTCCTCTTCCTTAGGGACCACAACCAGTCTCTTCTCTCTCTCTCTCTCTCTCACACACACACACACACACCAGTCACACCCTCAAGACAAGTTTCTGTCTCTCTCACACACCAATCATCTCCCCAACCAGTATCTCTCTCTCACACATACAAGCACACACATACCACCAGTCATCTCCCTGATCAGTCTCACACATACACACGTCGCCTCTATGGCCAGTCTCTCTCAATCACACAATGCTCTCTCTCCCCTAACTTATACACAGGATTTCAATCACACACATGCTCTCTCTATTTCACTTAACACACAAGCTCTCAATCACACACATGTTCTATCTCTCACAGCCACAAGCCAGCCAAAAACATGCTCCATCTCCCTCTCGCACACATGCATTGACTCACACAAGCACCATTCCTTTCTCACACATACACACACTCACAGAAGCACCATTCCTTTCTCACACACACACACACACACACACACACAAGCACCATTCCTCTCTCTCTCACACACACACAAACTCACACACACACAGAAGCACCATTCCTTTCTCACATACACAGACAGAAGCACCATTCCTTTCTCACACACATACACACACACAGAAGCACCATTCCTTTCTCACACACACACACACACACACACACACAGAAGCACCATTCCTTTCTCACATATACAAACACACCCAGAAGCGCCATTCCTTTTTCACACACACACACACACACAAAGAAGCACCATTCCTTTCTCTCTCACACACACACACACACACACACACAGAAGCACCATTCCTTTCTCACACACACACACACACAAGCACCATTCCTTCACACACAAGCACCATTCCTTTCTCACACACACACACACACACACACGCACAAGCACCATTCCTTTCTCTCACACACACACACACACACACACACCATTCCTTTCTCTCACACACACACACACACACAAGCACCATTCCTTTCTCACACACACACACACAGAAGCACCATTCCTTTCTAACACACATACACACACACAGAAGCACCATTCCTTTCTCATACACACCCACACCCACACACACACACAAGCACCATTCCTTTCTCACACATACACACACTCACAGAAGCACCATTCCTTTCTCACACACACACACACACACACACACACAAGCACCATTCCTTTCTCACACACACACACACTAGCACCATTCTTTCACACACAAGCACCATTCCTTTCTCACACACACACACACACACACACACACACACCATTCCTTTCTCACACACACACACACAGAAGCACCATTCCTTTCTAACACACATACACACACACAGAAGCACCATTCCTTTCTCATACACACACACACACACACAAGCACCATTCCTTTCTCACACACACACACACACACACACACACACACACACAGAAGCACCATTCCTTTCTCACACACACACACACAGAAGCACTATTCCTTTCTCACACATACAAACACACCCAGAAGCGCCATTCCTTTCTCACACACACACACACACACACACACACACACACACCATTCCTTCACACACAAGCACCATTCCTTTCTCACACACACACCACACACAAGCACCATTCCTTCACACACAAGCACCATTCCTTTCTCACACACACACACACACACACACAAGCACCATTCCTTTCTCTCACACACACACACACACACACACACACACCATTCCTTTCTCTCACACACACACACACACACAAGCACCATTCCTTTCTCACACACACACACACAGAAGCACCATTCCTTTCTAACACACATACACACACACAGAAGCACCATTCCTTTCTCATACACACCCACACCCACACACACACACAAGCACCATTCCTTTCTCACACATACACACACTCACAGAAGCACCATTCCTTTCTCACACACACACACACACACACACACACAAGCACCATTCCTTTCTCACACACACACACACTAGCACCATTCTTTCACACACAAGCACCATTCCTTTCTCACACACACACACACACACACACACACACACACCATTCCTTTCTCACACACACACACAGAAGCACCATTCCTTTCTAACACACATACACACACACAGAAGCACCATTCCTTTCTCATACACACACACATACACACAAGCACCATTCCTTTCTCACACACACACACACACACACACACACACACAGAAGCACCATTCCTTTCTCACACACACACACACAGAAGCACTATTCCTTTCTCACACATACAAACACACCCAGAAGCGCCATTCCTTTCTCACACACACACACACACACACACACACACACACACACCATTCCTTCACACACAAGCACCATTCCTTTCTCACACACACACCACACACAAGCACCATTCCTTCACACACAAGCACCATTCCTTTCTCACACACACACACACACACACACAAGCACCATTCCTTTCTCTCACACACACACAAACACACACAGAAGCACCATTCCTTTCTCACACACACACACAAACACACACAGAAGTACCATTCCTTTCACACATACACACACACACACACACAAGCACCATTCCTTTCTCTCACACACACACACAAACACACACAGAAGCAACATTCCTTTCTCACACACACACACAAACACACACAGAAGTACCGATCCTTTCACACATACACACACACACACACAGAAGCACTCTGCCAATCTGAGGCCCTAAGCTGAACAGCTGTTCTCTGGCGGCGGCTAGCAGCATCGGTGTTCACTTGTTTGGCTCCTGCCGGCACCCATCTTCATTTTTTTGCCCCCGCTGGCCACGATTTTTATTTCTTCGGTCCCCGCCGGCCATGATTTTTATTTCTTCGGCCCCCGCCACTTGGTCTTCAGCGGGGGCTGGCTGGGGGGCGCCCATCTTCATTTTTTCGGCCCTCGTGGGCTTGGTCTCCCGCGTGGGCTGTCTGGGAGGCACCGGGCCGGCCCATCTTCTTTTCTTCAGCCTCCGCAGACCACGATTTTTATTTCTTCGGCCCCCGCCACTTGGTCTCCCATGGGGGCTGGCTGCGTGGCGCCAGCCCATCTTCTTTTCTTCGGCCTCCGCCGGCCACGATTTTTATTTCTTCGGCCCCCACCACTTGGTCTCCAGCGGGGGTTGGCTGGGCGGCGTCCATCTTCATTTTTTCGGCCGTCGCGGGCTTGGTCTCCTGCGAGGGCTGTCTGGGAGGCACCGGGCCGGCCCATCTTCATTTCTTTGGCCTCGGCCGGCCACGATTTTTATTTCTTCAGCCCCCGCCGTTTGTGGTCCAGCAGGGGCTGGCTGGGCGGCGCCGGCTCATCTTCTTTTCTTCGGCCTCGATTTTAATTTCTCCGGCAGGGGTTGGCTGCAGGGGCGGATTGAGGGAAAATAGTGGCCCGGGGGATTTTTCTCCATACTGGCCCATGGGTATCCATTTACATATACAATATAATTTACATATATAATTTACATATATATATACACACCCCTATATTTCAGCATGGTCCTCCCGTATCAACACAGTACCATTTACCAAAACTCAAAGAATAACAACCCCACCTATGAAAAAGAATACCACAAATATTACACCAGAATCTAAAATATCAATACACCTCCTATCAGGAAAACAGAACAGGCCAAGTTACTACAGATCCCTACAGAGAAACCACATGCTAAAAGAATGCTTCATCTCAGTCTTTGCATGCAGAACACAAACTCTCACCAAATACAGAATAAAGCCACATAAAGTATAAATACAAATGTGCAGACAAAACCTAAACTGTAAAACGTTTCACGCCAGACTCTATACAGTGCAACAATGGAAAAACAAAATGTCACCATTCTTCATGAAACAATCAATAAAATCAAGATATATAAATCATGAATCATAATTATAAAATCATACTAATAAAATAATTTCAAAACAGCTGATGAATAGAATATCCAATAATTAAAGACTCAAGCAAATTTTGAAACCTTTACCAAACACCAATAAAATATTTCAACAGCAGACATCACATACTACCCAATAATTAAAATGGTAGTCAGTCAAGAAAAATGAACTTAAAAAGCCATCTTTACTTAACCTCTCCAGCAGTTCTCCGACTTCTTTCCCTTGCAGGCCACACCAAAAGCAGCAGTAGCTGCTAAAGCTGTCCTCATGGTCCTCTTCCTTAGGGACCACAACCAGTCTCTTCTCTCTCTCTCTCTCACACACACACACCAGTCACATCCTCAAGACCAGTTTCTGTTTTTCACACACCAATCATCTCCCCAACCAGTATCTCTCTCTCACACACAAGCACACACATACCACCAGTCATCTCCCTGATCAGTCTCACACATACACACGTCGCCTCTCTGGCCAGTCTCTCTCAATCACACAATGCTCTCGCTCCCCTTACTTATACACAGGATTTCAATCACACACATGCTCTCTCTATTTCACTTAACACACAAGCTCTCAATCACATACATGTTCTATCCCACTTACATACAGGCTCAATCACACACATGCCCTTTTTCTCACAGCCACAAGCCAGCCAAAAACATGCTCCATCTCCCTCTCACACACACGCATTGACTCACACAAGCACCATTCCTTTCTCACACACACACACACACACACACACACAAACACACAAGCACCATTCCTCTCACACACACACACAGAAGCACCATTTCTTTCTCACACACACACACACAGAAGCACCATTCCTCTCACACACACACACAGAAACACCATTACTTTCTCACACACACACACACACACACACACACACACAAAAGCACCATTCCTTTCTCAAACACACACACACACACACACACACATAGAAGCACCATTCCTTTCTCACACACACACACTCACACACACACACACATAGAAGCACCATTCCTTTCTCACACACACACACACACACACATACACACACACACACAGAAGCACCATTCCTTTCTCACACACAAACACAAAAACACACACAGAAGCACTCTGCCGATCTGAGGCCCCCAGCTGAACAGCTGTTCGGCGGCGGCTAGCAGCATCGGTGTTCACTTGTTTGGCTCCTGCTGGCACCCATCTTCATTTTTTCGGCCCTCGCGGTCTTGGTCTCCCGCAGGGGCTGTCTGGGAGGCGCCGGGCTGGCCCATCTTCTTTTCTTCAGCCTCCTCCGGCCACGATTTTTATTTCTTCGGCCCCCGCCGCTTGGTCTCCAGCGGGGGCTGGCTGGGGGGGCGCCCATCTTCATTTTTTTCGGCCCTCGCGGGCTTGGTCTCCCGCAGGGGCTGTCTGGGAGGCACCGGGCTGGCCCATCTTCTTTTCTTCGGCCTCGGCCGGCCACGATTTTTATTTCTTCGGCCCCCGCTGCTTGGTCTCCAGCGGGGGCTGGCTGGGCGGCACCGGCCCATCTTCTTTTCTTCGGCCTCGATTTTAATTTCTCCGGCAGGGGCTGGCTGGGTACAGCTACTACCTGTGTCGGCCCTGCTTCGAGGGGGGAGTACTATACTATTAGCCACGCGGTCGAGACCACGTGACTAGCTAGACCGGCCCACCGGGGGAAGCCCGATCCCCCGATAGGTCAATCTGCCCCTGGCTGCCACCACCACTTTTCAAAAGAAATTGAGTGGGGGTAGCAGGAGATGGGAGCAGGAGATGGGAGCAGGAGATGGGAGCACATGGCAAGAGGGTAGCAGGAGATGGGAGCACATGGCAAGAGCATTTTGACCCTGGCGAGTAAGTCCTGCAAGAATTTTAGAGCCCCTGTGCATGAGATTAAATTTGCATACAGTGGGGCCGCTGCAAAAAAAAGCGCGGAAAGCGGGCGCTGAAAAGTCAGCACCTGCTTTCTTAATGTGCGCATGGCGCCCGCAAGGGAGGCGCCATGCTATATTGTAATTAGGGGGTTGCAACCCTGCGGTTACCAGCATTCTGCCGGTTATGAACACCGATGCCGATAAACCCGGCATCGGTTTTCATAATGCAGCTGCCGGTTATGAAAACCAACATGAGCATATCGGTGTTGGTCTTCAATGCAGCCAGCTGAGGTTTTTTGTTTTTTTTTAAACTTTTAAACAGTTTTTTCTGCTTTTCTGTACTTCTTTTTAATGCGCTCAGCTATTAACGTCTGTTCCAGGCAGGCATTAATAGCTGAGTGATAAATGTGCGTCTGAGACGCACATTTATTTTTTTGCATTGGAGTGAATGAGTAATAGCCTCATTCACATGCATTTGCATGCGATGAGCGCTATACCATTCACTCCGTGTCGGATGCATGTTAAATAGGTACTAATCCCCCTATTGCATTAGGGGATGGATTAGCGCCTATTTGACCCGTGTCCAACTGCGGGTTATACAGTACGCTCGGTTGAGCGCACTGTATTGCATCGGCCCCTGTATATGGAGTCTCTGCTGTATGCAAACATCTCATGCATATTCACTAGAAGTCTGATATAACATAACTTTATGGACATCCTGAAGATCAGGACAGTTCTGGGAAGGTGGCAGACTGGGTCATGCTGGGCTGTTTCTGGCAACAGCTGAGTTCGCCCTCTGGTATAAAATGCCAGATTGAACTTAAATAAAATTAATGCGGTGACTCAGACATCTGCTTCATAAAATCAGTGAGGAGAGAAACCAATTCCACTGTAGGTGAATGGTCACTCTGTGAGAGCCACGGGGCTGTAGATACACTGGGGCCGATGCAATACAGTGCGCACAGCCTAGCGCTCTGTTCAACCCACCGATATGCTTGGCGTCAGTTTTCATAACCTTGCGGGCGCCATGCATGCGTTAAGAAAGCGTGCGCTGAAAAGTCCGTGCCCGCTTTCCGCGAATAATATTGCATCGGCTCCATTGTGCTGCCAGCTCTGAGCTCTGTCTGAGACATTGCTCGATTTAATGCCCTTATTTAAGGAAAAATATAACACTTATCTTGCGCAATGGTTTTTTGTTTTTTTTTTCATTCCTAGAAACAGATACATTTTAACCAAGAGTTTTTCCTGCGTTTATACTTTAGCTGTCGGTGAATTTTTTTCCAAGAGCTGCGTCCCTGGTGCCCGGGGCACAAACATTACATCACTCTGTGAGCTCTGCGTAGGGGACGGACGCGGGCAAAGTAAATGCGAGCTGGGTCCTCAGGAGCTCTACTCAGACTATGGCGGGGCGTTCAGGTAACAAATTTTAAAAAATGGCATTCAGAGACACTGCAGCAAAGCAACGGGGCTTTCAATCAGAAAAGCTTTCAACATACATCAGCCAAAAAAAAAAAACAACTTCAAAAGGTCAGCCCTCTTAGAACAGGGCTTCCCAAATCTGTCCTGGGGGACCCCCCACCTCCTGTCTGATTTGCAGGATCTCCACAATAAATATGCATGAGATACGTTTGCATCCTTGGTGATCCAGCATATGCAAATTTATCTCATGCATATCCATTGCAAATATCCTGAAAAACAGGGACAGATCTGAGAATTAATGGGTTAGGGAAATGGAAAAGAAGAATCTCATTTTACCCCCAAACCTAAACTGTCAACACGTGATTCACAGAGATCTCAGACCTGCTTCACGGAGAACTGGCCCACATTTTGTGTCCTATCCATGAGGGTTTCCTACTTCCTTCTTTTAATCACCATCAGCATCAGCCTGCATGAAAACTAAAAAAAAATTGTTCTCTTAGAAACATTTCCTGCTCTTGCAGCAGAGGCCACACACACTGGCATGGGATGCACCAAAAACGTCAGCAGGTTTCCCCCGTCCTATGTCTGCATGTAAATTAGTGGCCCTTGCCAGATGTGCTCCAGGCTTAAGCTGCACCGAGCGACACATGGTGCTGAGAGCAGAAAATTACTCGGGATCACAGAGGCCAAGGTTGGAGGGAGATGGATGGGGCCTGCAGTTTTATTGGGAGCAGCACGGCGAGCTATGCTGGTTAACGAGGCAGGTGGCCACCATGTCATTTACTGCAGGTGTCTGGCCGAGGGAGCGGGAGATGTGGCTTTTGTGAAGCACAGCACAGTATTTGAAAACACAGACGGTAAGCGACCTCTGCTTTCTTCTCTCTACTGTGCATCCACCTAACATTTCTGGTTTACAAGAAGATATTGAATCAAAAAAAAAATTAAAAAATGGGTTCCTCACTAGGGACAGCGGAGGCTGACGGAAGGTTTTCTTGTGAGAACTGAAGCAATTGGTCCTTTTTATCCTAGTTCTGATTTTTGTATAACCGCCTTCAGCAGAACTAAGGTGGTGGGGAGAGCTGAACTGAATGATCTACCAATTTATTTATGTATTTACTTTCATATTTTACCCATCCCATCAAAAACATCCAGAAAGGGTTATATCATAACATTCATAATAAAACACATACTAAAATAAAAATCAGTCCCCTGCCGGAATAACCTACTGACTTCGCAACACAGAGGGCTGACTAGACTGACAGGCCACACAGCACACCCATAAAATCTGTCTTTTGATTATTTAGTCTCAACCTAGTTGCAGTTGTCCAGCTCTTAATGGCCTGCAGACAGCTCTCCCCCAACTTTCCTAACCAATCAGCTTGATTATCACCAAGAGGAATCATTCACAAATATGTGATATGAAACAAAGCAGAGATGACTGTCGCTAGAGGCTCTAAGTTTATGTTAAATAATAGTGTTGAAAGCAAAGCTCCCTATGAAACCCCTATCGACAGAGGTGGAAGATTTATTTCCCGCTACCCCCCCCCCCCCCCCCCCCCACCGCCATCTCACAAACTGTGATCTTTCCACTGAGAAAGAATCAAACCATAGCAGCACCAGTCTCCCCACCCCTGTTGCTTCCAGTCGATGGAGCAGTATAGAGCGGTTGATTGTATCGAATGAGTCCACCACCTTTATCAAGGTATTTCCATAGATCCTCTGAAACAGCGGTCAAGACTGTTTCACGACTATGGTACCGTCTAAATTCTGATTGCCCCTCTGTTAACATCCTTTTATCCTCTATAGATTTTTGAAACTGCCCCATGTCTGCTTTTTCAAAATGGTAATCGGGAAACTGGCTGATAATTTTCCCACTTCGATGGATCAATAGAAAACTTCTTAAGAATAGGGTGAATTGTGGCCATCTTTAACAATAACGGAAAAAACTTCAGTAATCAAAGAGTTTTATTTTCCATGTTTGGCAAAGTCTAATAACTGTATCTGTACACTTATATAAATCAAATAAATAAATAAATAGAATAATATACTGGAGAGGAGGGGACAGATTAGTGATTACAGAATTGAATGAGTCAGAAGAAAACCTTGGGCAGGACTATCAAACCCTACGCCATTATTAACTCTTTTGAGTGACCTTGACGATGCCCTTGCCTGTATCTTGCCAACTGTAACAGTAATAGGAGTAATAGGTTAATGGTTCTTCCCTGCCTACTCTGAAAGCTTCTGCATAGTGTAAACCTCAAAAATTTAATGACAGGCCATCGACCCTAGAAGTAGCTGCCAGTGTATCAAAGTGCAAAAACCATAAAGCATGTTGGGATACTGTTTGGATGAAAACTAGCATTACTGTTTTGTCCATTCGCTCTCCTTGAAGGACAAAACTCCGACATTTGGGCCCAGGACCTTCAGTCTCGAGATTTCCACCTCCTGTGCCGGGATGGTAGTCAAGCTGATGTTACTGAATGGAGAAGATGCAACTTGGCTCGTGTGCCAGGTCATGCTGTTGTGGCTAGGCCTGATGCCGATACATGGACGATCTTCCAGCTGCTCAATGAGGGGCAGGTTGGTTGGTATTTTTATTGTTACTGTAATTTTATAGGTTTCCAATGTAAAATAGTAACATTGTAACTCTTTATGTTTTTCGTATACTGATCCATTAAAAGTCATCACACCCTGCAATGAGAACCAAACCTCAAGTTTTCCGTACACAACTTTACATTTTTCTACTTTTCTACTATTCTTTTATTTTCCATATTAATTAATTGCATTTCCCTATGCATGTAAATGAATTAATAGTAATTATTAGTAGCCTTGAATTTTGGACTACACCTTAATAATTAATTTAAAGAAAAGCCTTCAAAAAACTTTCAGAATCTTTTCTGCAAATTGTATTTTATTTTTATGATTTATGTTTCTTATGAAGTTAACATCTCTTGCTGTGGAAAGATCACAAGGGAGAACCAAACGGGCTCAAATCATTCTGAGTGTTATACAGTGCCAAAACCCTTTACAGAAGCAGCACAAGCCCAACATCAATACAAACACTTTTAGTTGAGTTAGTGACAAATTGATGTACTAAAAGATTCCTCCCATTTTGTGTCCATCAGGAAAATGCTCTCTAGCCCTAAATCATTAAGAATCCTGGGGAGATGCCACTATTTAAAGATCATGATAGCTGCTTCCTGTTGATCATTTCCAACATTTTGAATCTAACTCCAGGACCCTGCCTCTAATTTCAGGGACCTGTGCCAGCAGGACTGGTGTTGGGGGAGGGGGGAGCATGTAAGGCAGTTGCCAGGGTTCCCTTGGTGAAGTTGAGTCACATTTCAGAGGCACAGTGAGATACAATCAGAGCTTGTAATTTTGCTGTCTTTAAACAGCTCCGATGTTCTATGAGGCGTGTTCTGATGGTACGTTTTGTACGTTCCACATAGTATAGGTTGCTTGGGCAAATAATTAAGTAAACCACATTACTGGAGGAGCAATCCAAATAATGATAAGCTTGGTATGTTTTTCCTTTAAGATCAGACCAACAAGGGCCTGTGATGGCTTGCTTACAAAGATCACATTTCAGACATGGCCAATGGCCTTACTTGCAAGTTATCTTCTGGCATCAGAATAGGTTTTAGAAAAGAATGGACCACAAAATCTCTGATGTTCCTGCCTCGGCTGTATGAAATCACCAGTCTTTCCTTGAAGACCTGATGGATTTTTAAAACTGGCCAGTGTTATAGAATTACTGCCGCAATTGCTGGCGCTTTTACAGAATATGTCAATATACATACTTATGGGATCGATGTCTGTGGCTCTTTCTCAAGTAATAACCATTGTCGTTCAGCGTTGTAAAGCCCTCTTGTAGGCTTTCTTGATGGTTGACATTGGGTAACCTCATTCCAAAAGTCTGCGGAACAGTACATCAGATTGAGTAATGAATTCTGTTTTATCGCTGCATAATCGACATAAGCGTAAAAATTGACCAACTGGTAAATTCTTGCGTAGGTGGAGAGGATGAAAACTAGTGAAATGTAGTAGAGTGTTTCTCTCTGTGGGTTTTCTATAGATGCTCATGGACATTGAAATTGACGGCTTCTAAAAAATAAGATGTGGATTTGAAATAACATGAAGTTTTTCAACATCCCCATTTGATATATTGTGCACAAAAAATTGGATATACAAAGGGTTGTTTATTCACATGAATGGGACACTGGCTCACCCCATAAAAAAAAAAAAAATGACCGATGATTAAATATAAGGCTGAGTTTTAAAGTTGAATCTCTATACTATATGATGAAGCCTATTATGAAGATCATAAATATTCACCATATGTTGTTTGACAATTGATAATGTGAATACTGGACTTTTTAGTATTTTTAAGGTAGTAGTACTAGTCATACATTTACCAGCTGTCCAATATTGCAATTTTTGAGGTTAATGTGGTTGGAAGCGTCATCTTTTATTATGGCCACATGTCCTGATCTTTTTTTCTATCTCCTCTTTTAATTGGTTCATGCTATATTTAGATCTTCCTCCTGCAAGGTATCCTGATAAGGATCAACACAGCCATGCCCTCTGTTACTCAAGAGTCCCAGCAATGGTCTTTGTAGCTGAGGAGGCACTTTCAAAACCTTTAAGCATTAATGATTTTGTATTGTCCTACCTGCTGACTGAAGCAGTTAAAACAAAGTTTTCACTAGCAGCAGGAGCTAAAAAAACAACTTATCTTGGGTCCAGTGTTCACCTTTTTGAAGGTTGACCTCAGTTGTCACGGTGACTTTTTAAGCATTGGGAAACATGAAGTCGTCCCCACTGTATTCTGTATTCCCAAAGCTTTACAGTTCCACAAAAAGCACCCCTTGCGTGAGAAGAAGCATATCTCCTACACATACACATTGCTGAATTCTCAACAATCCTTTATGTGTGGGTCCATAGACTCCTTCACTCCCTGCCTCAGAGAGCTTGCAGTCTGAGTAGGTATCTGAGGCAGTGGGAGAGAAAGTGACTTGCCAAGGTCACAGTGAGTATCACAGTGTCAAAGTCTAGATTTGAACCCCAGTCTCTTGGTTCCCCTGTCCATTATTCTGACCATAAGACTTATAACCTCCTTTCTTAAAATTGCAGCAAAGATTTGGAGCTGGAAGCTTGGACTTTAAGATGTTTGACTCAACAGCTTATGGCGGGAGCAACCTTCTGTTCAAGGACTCCACCACAGAGCTAATCCTGATTGCAGACCCAACCTACGAGGCTTGGCTGGGTCACGAGTACCTGCGTGCAGTGAGGGGCCTGAGCTGCGACCCTGGCAGTAAGTGGCTCCTTGCGTATTCATGCTAGGGACACTTTGAGACTATGTGCAATTAAAAAAAGAAAGCTCAGGTGGAGTATGGGTGAATTTCTAGAAATATGTAACTTGGTGCAATAAAACCGCCTTTGGAGCTCTTCCTTGCCCTGGTGCTTATCAGTAATCAGTCAGAAGGTGCAGTTTACCTGTCAGCGGTCATTAGTATGCTCTGAAATCTAAGGAGTACAGAGAGTGTCAGCAAACCAAGAAATAAAATTAGCTTAAAGAAATGATTACACTTGAGATTTTTAAAGTTTATTGCCTCAGGAAGAGACTTGAGGAAACTGTAAGCCGGCCTTTTCTTTTTTTAAATAAAGAACATCAGATAAAGAAAAGAACACATTTTCAGTCATAAAATACTTCTTAGCAGCATTGCAGTGGAATACATTACAAAAATATCTTTTGCGTCATTGATGTACTTGAGGTATTGTTTGGGGCTTCCTGGAATAACTTCCATGAAGTTCTGACTTTTTTCTGATTTTGGAAATGTAATTTTGGATTTTAAGTAGGAACTCTTTAAATATGCAGGTTTGAGCCTTCCAGCCCCAAGAGCCATGAGATGTGTCAAACGTAGTGAAAGATTCTTGGCCAATTGACTTACGCAGCTATTAATGTGTTGGCTATGATCAGGCTCCATAGACCAGCTTTTCTGATAGGTTCAGGGGGCAGTTTCTTAAAAATCCATTCTAAAGACCCCCAGGGACCAGACTGCTCCTTAGCACCCCAGGTTTGCAGAGACAAGTCTAGTAGCCTGCCCACTAATAGAGTTTTACATTTGGAATGGCCATAACCACTTTGTTTTTGGCCCACAATGGCCACCTGATCATTTTTTTTATTTCATGTAAATCAAGAAAGTGCACAGAATAAGGAATGTGTGAGCATGAGTATAAAATGCGCTTAAAAACATTCATTTTGAATAGGTTTATTCTCCCTACCCGGATCAGTAAAACTCGCGCCTTTAAATATTTCTTAGCTGTGTAATGATAGCGTCCCTTCTCAGATGCTTTGCTGGTTTGCTTTTCATTGATGTCTGCTGTTCGAAACCAGGCTTTTTGCCTTAATCTGACTTTATAGCTCAGCAAACTTAAATATATTGAAATAAATGAATTAGATGTTCATGGCAGAGTGATAGCTCTATTTAAAACAGGGTAAAAATGTTTGGTTGGAATATGTCAATGTGGCTTTCAGTTTTGTCAGATGGGAAGTTCTGTTCTGGTTGGTGATACTTGGGTCCTCTTTCTCGAGTTTTATAACGGTCCTCGGAGGCCCACACTGAAGCCAAAGCCTTAGATGGTAACATGTTATTGAAGGCTCAGAGCACTAAAAATGTGCACATACCACCCCCATGGCCCAAGGGTGTAGAGGGGACCACAAGCCCATGCGCACAGGAAGAACCCACACTGGGGCTTTTGTGGTCTGTGCGCCCTGGATCTGTGGGTTTGATATGGACCAATAATTTTACTTCTCACGAGCGGGCAATCGCTGTTGCAGTATAGACAGAGCTCCCATGTGCAAGCCACTGAATCACAGGCCTCAGCGGCTGAGTGCTGCCTTTTTCTCTGTGGTTAGATCTTCTTAACCCTCGCTGTTCGGTGACCTAATCTTCTGTTCTTCGTATGCAGGAGTGCCACAAAACCTGCGCTGGTGCACTCTGTCCACACCAGAAATCTGGAAGTGTAGTGACATGGCCGCAGCCTTTTTAAACCAGACGTTGACTCCATCCATCCAGTGTGTATCTGCGGACAGCACTGAAGCGTGCATGCAGATGATCCAGGTACTGTCGGCTGTGATGACGTTTTTCTAAATAAATAGTCCATTTCAAAATTGCTTCTTAGTTTTAGCCAGATTTTCTAGGGAAGACGACATGAGAGAGAGTGGCTGACTGACGCATCAAAGACACCAATACCCATACCTGTTTCTAGGATATAAAATGACTCCAAAGGCAGTCCTGGGGCGTGACGCTTAAAGAAATGACCCATCTGAAATTTTCCTTCCTTAAATGCAGCTAAAGGTCCAGGTTGCCCGTAGCTCTGTGATGCGGAGGTGGGTTGGGCGGGGGCGGTGACATGTAATTCCGGGCTGAGGAGGCGGAGCTGAGCGGGATGAGAGTGAAGAGGGGTATGCGGCAGTGGTGATTGGGGGGGGGGGGGAGGGAAGTGGGGGTAATGATAATAATGCTTGTTGCACCATCCACTTTTTTCCCCCCACCAGCCACCATGTGGGAAACGTGCCACACCCCTCCCCCTTTCCCCACCTTGCCTCCTCTTGGAGGGAGAGTGACGCAACTGCGGTGCCGCTCTGTGCCTGGATGCATGAGCAAGAGGAGGAAGCCAGCAACTGGATAGGGGTTGGGGGAAGTGGAGGAGGCCAGGAATGAAGGGGGCAGCAGCTGCTCATGTGGGTGAGGACCAGGGAAAAAAAAAAAGGGAAATAAGAGAGACTGAGAAAGAAAGAGGGGACGACATAATGAGGGGGTGAGAGTGAGGGAGGGAAGGGAAAAAGGGACACTGGAGGACTAGGGGAGGGAGAATGAAATGGAGAATATGGAAGGAGAGAAGCAGGTAGTAGTGAGGGAGAGCTGAGTAAGAGAAGAGAAGAAAGGACATGACGAAATGAGAAAGTAATGAAAAATAAAAGACACAAAACTGAAATACAAACGGAAAAAAATACATTTAAAGGTGAATTTTAAAAGCCCTACACACACCAAAGCCGAGAGATACACAAGTGTCTTGGGCCAGCGCACGCTGTGCAGATTTTAAGATGCACCCGAGTACACGCACAAATCACAAAGTTTTTTTTAAAAGGGGTGGGGCGGGGCGTGGTCTGGGCAGAGTGTGGGCAGGACATGGGTGTTCCGGGAAGGTCACTTGAAATGTGCGCGTATTTACGCCCATAACTGCACACCGGGGTCCCCTACAACATAACTTTACTTCTGCTATGGATGGTGGGTATGTTTTAAAATAAAAAATCAGGGACCACATGACCCGATGAGCCAGTGAGCAATGCAGATCACTTGCTCCTGGTGCTCCCTTCCAGAAAAGCCTTTCATACCCTCCGTTGTGATCCGAGGATGACACCAAATCAGACCCGTGGCTTCCCAGACCTCCATAGAGGGATATCTGCTCCGTGGCGCAGGCGATATGGCAGCAAAACTGCCGAGACAAAAAAAGGCACCCAGCAAGTCAGGGGAAAGCAAAATGGCCGATGGACCTCCCAGTCCCCGATCCTGCACGGTAAGCAACCACCACAGGGGCTTGGTGGAGGAAGGCAGCAGTGGTAGTTCAGGCCCTGGATGGAAAATTCCTTGAACTTTCAAATCCAATCGCTTCGGGTAATGAAACACTACAAACCATAAAGCAGCAAGTGAAGATATACAAAAGAGAGTATCTGACATGGAGGATGGTGCACAGGCTATGCAATGTAAACAAACAGCAATGGAACAGCAAGTGCAAGCCCTGGAACAAAAAGTAGATGACCTAGAAAATAGGTCTCGGTACAATAATTTATGCTTTTTGGGCTTTGCAGAACCATGGTCCCATAACAGCAATAATGTCAAGTCTGCTTTCAGCATTAGGGCTTACAAATCGGGGTCTTTATTGCCTAAACTAGGAGTGCTCAAACCGGCCCTCTAGGACCCCCAGCCAGTCAGGTTTTCAGGATATCCCTAATGAATATGTATAAGAAATATTTGCAAATACAGGAGGTAGTGCATGCAAATAAAACTCATGCAAATTCATTAGGGATATCCTGAAAACTGAACTGGCTGGGGGGGGGGGCCTGTAGGACCAGTTTGAGCACCCCTGGCCTAGACTAGGTGCATCCTTGTGATCTTGGGCAAGTCACTTTACCCTCTATTGCCTCAGGTACAAACTTAGGCCTAGATTTATCAAAATGTGGTAAGTATCGCATGTGATAGCAAAAGGGGCTTGGTTTATTGCAATTTGTGCTAATTACCTATGTGAAGAGCTAAGTATGATAACATTATCAGACTTTGTGATAGGTGCCAGACCAATTGTATTTCCTGCATACAACCATGAGAGAGAGAGAGAGAGAGACTAGACATAAAACTTTCCATCCTCAAACACCTCAAACCCTTACTCAACCACTCCGACTTCAGAACCATTCTCCAAACCCTCATATTTTCTGGCATCGACTACTGCAACTCCCTTTTATTAGGGCTACCAAAATCAGCCATACACCCGCTACAAATTCTACAAAACTCCACTGCACGAATTCTCACCGGCCTCAAAAGAACAGATCATATCACACCTGTACTGAAGGACCTACATTGGCTCCCCATTGAAAAAAGGATAGAGTACAAAACCCTGACGATCATCCACAACACTATCCACCACAACAACTCTGACTGCCCCGAATCCCTAATCCAAACTCACCAATCCCAACGATGCACTAGATCAACCAACAAATCTCAACTCGAAATCCCACCAATCAGCGCAGCCAAATTAACCACCACCAGAAATAGAGCATTCTCTATAGCCGGACCCCACTTCTGGAATTCCCTCCCATCCAACATCCGGACACAAAACACACATCTTTGTTCAAAAAATTACTCAAACATGGCTCTTCAAACGAGCATACAAAGATGGGATTGGAAAAACCACAACACCTCCCTCCCTCCCCCACCGCCCTCTCCTTCTCTCCCTCACCTCCATGTATACCCTTCATTCTCCTCCTTCTGTTCCCTTCCAGTCCACCCCTACACCCCTACTGACCCTCCGACATCACCTTACTCTCCAACTCAACCCTTTGTCTATACTCGTCTAACTACTCCCGCAGACGCTACCTGTAGATACACCTGTTCAATATTATATGTTAATGTTAACATCTGATTGTCTTAGTTAAAGTTATACGTTAAAGTTATCTTTTGATTGTTTCTTGTATCTCGTTGTTTAAAATGTAAACCAGAGTGAAGGCCTTCCCCAATACTTCGGTATATAAAAAACCTATAAATAAATAAATAAATAAATAATGTCATCTCCCTAGATAGGTATTTGTATCCCTATGGTAGGCCCACCTAGTAACGTGAGGTGAGGTTTAGGTATTAGTAGAGGGGGTTAGGGGCCACTTTGACATTCAAAGTGAGATGTACGAACAGAACAGTGCACTCTTGTAATGATTTGATGTCCTTCGGAGTGAGGAACCTCACTCCAAGATGAGATTTGGGCAATGTTCTCTCAACCTAGCTTGATGGACTCTCTACCTGGGTAACATCCCTGCACTAAGACGGCCAAATTTATGGGGGTTGGTATATTATTTTTGCAACATTTAGTGTTTGAAACTCAGAAGTGCATTAAGGATCCACTCGGCAGGTTCATTTTATTGCAAATCTAGGTTGATGGGAAGGACTATACATTGGTAAATGTGTATGCACCAAACCAGGAACAGGGCCGGTATTTCATGCAGTTACGCCACATCCTAATGAATCATTCTCAAGTTAATTTAGTTATTGGCGGGGATTTTAATTTAGTCAAAATTCCTACATTAGATTCCTCATGGGATTGTGTAGCTACACTCCCTTCCCATAGACATAAATTAAAGGATCTAATGGAACACTGGCAATTAATAGATGTGTGGAGGACACATTTCCCGAAGTCCAGGTCGTACACCTTCGATTCTGTTCCCCACCAAACTCATGCGAGGATAGACTCCTTCTTGGTTGATAAAGCAATGTTTAACTTTGTTTCCAAACCTGATATTTCACCAGTAGCATGGACAGACCATGCAGCAGTAACACTAGATATCACCTTTGCCCATTATGATAAAGGGATTTGATTTTGGAGATTAAATGATTTGCTATTAATGGATGAACAGTTCAATAAATCCCTTATTAATCATATTAAGGAATACATAGACTGCAATGATAGCGAAGAAGTGTCGCTGCCAACTGTATGGGACTCCCTAAAGGCATACCTGAGGGCGTTATTGATCTCCAGGGCTACCTATGTCAAGAAGAGGGATTCCATGGAAGCACACACACTCCGCCAGGAGATCACTAGACTTGCCCGAGAGCATCAAACACGGGGGGTCAAAGCATATTTAGAATAAAGTGACTAAAGTAAGAGAAGGCCTAAAGAGGTTATCTATTAAATTTAATGAAACAAGATCACTTCGAAGGGGGCAACAAAGCAGGCCGTAATCTAGCCCGCAAATTGAAGAAGGTAACCTTTCAAAATTCTATTGCTAAAATTAAAGATGAAGGGGACATTATTCTGACAAATAACACAGATATACGATGTAGATTCCTATCATTCTACAGTAAACTACATGCTCCTGAGACTTCTATTCAGTCTGAAACAATAGACATGTATCTAGAACCACTACTTCTTCCTTCATTGTCTGAGGAGGCGCAACAGGCTCTGGATGAGGAGATCACTACTATAGAAATCCTAACAGCGATCAAAGCGCTAAAACTAGGCAAATCTCCTGGTCCACTTGGCCTTAGGCAAAGTTCTATAAACGTTTTACACCATTTATAGTCATATATTTACAGAAAGTGTTTAATTATTTAAGGAAAGGGGGAGAGTTAACCCACAATTCTAATATAGCGGGTATATAACTGTACTTTTAAACCAGGCAGAGATCCCGCAGTTTGCGGATTATATTGTCCAATCTCGCTCTTAAACTTGAATCTTAAACTATTGGCGAAGATATTGGCAGGCCGACTGAATAGATATATAACCACCATAGTTCATCCAACATAGAAACATAGAAACATAGAAATGACGGCAGAAGAAGACCAAACACCCCATCCAGTCTGCCCAGCAAGCTATGCACTTTTTTTTTTTTTTTATTTCTCTCATACTTATGTTACTCTTGGCTCTTAGTAACCTTATGGTTCTATTTCCCTTCCACCCGCACCATTAATGTAGAGAGCAGTGTTGGAACTGCATCCAAGTGAATATCTACCATAATTAGGGATAGTAACCGCCGCAATAAGCAAGCTACACCCATGCCTTTGTTTACCCAGACTATGTAACTCAGTCCTTGTTGGTTATTGTCTGTATATAGATCCACCTTTCTAGGTTCCCCCTACGTTATCTCCTGCTAACCTTCCCGGCATGAAGCCAGCTTGATCTGGCTTCATGCCGGGAAGGTTAGCAGGAGATAACATTCGTAAATTAATTCATCTGATGTAGCGGGCTAAGGGGCAGTGGGCGGATGCCGAAAAGGCTTTCAACATGGTTCATTGGCCCTTCCTCTTCAGGGCATTACGGAAGATGGGGTTTGGTCCGGCTTTCTGTAAGTGGATAACTGCTCTATATACCAACCCCAAAGCATATCTGAAAATCAATGGGGGATATTCGGACTACTTCATGGTGGGCAGGGGTACTAGACAGGGGTGCCCTTTATCACCACTACTTTTTGCCATATTTCTTTAACCCTTAGCTACTATTATTCGAGGGGATGCAGGGGTATCAGGGTTTACTTTCTCCCAACATACCTTTAAATTATCCCTGTTCGCAGGCGATATCATGTTCACTTTAACTGAACCACATCAATCTTTAAATGTTATAGAAAAGAATATAAGGGAGTTCAGTGCGGTTTCAAGGTTTAAGGTGAATTGGAAGAAATCAGAGATCCTAAATCTTACGTGTAGCCCTGAGACAGTACTTACACTGAAAAAACAACACCCTTTTCGATGGGTTTCCCATAAAGTCAAATATTTGGGTGTTTACCTCTCCAATAATCCTAAGGAATTATTTAACTTGAACTACACCCCCCTCCTGAAGAAAGCATTCGCCGATTTGGATCAGTGGTACAGATTTCATATATCATGGCTAGACCGAATAGCGACTATTAAAATGAATTTCCTATCAAGGTTACTATATCTTTTTCAATCCCTGCCTATACCTAGCTCCAATGACATGCTTAAATACTGGCAAAGAAGAATTTTCAGCTTCATCTGGAAACGGAGGCCTCCTAGGGTCAATAGATTGGTTCTCTATCAAGGCAAGGCAGATAGGGGGCTGGGCGTTCCCAATCTTTCCTGGTATTATGTGGCGGCACAGCTAAAACCATTAGTGACATGGCACCAAGTAACGGACGTTAAACATTGGGTGATTATAGAACAATCTCTGATGCCTACGATGCCTCTGGCAGCCATACTGTGGCAAACCAGAAAAACCTGGAGCCCATGCCCAAATATGCTCCCTACCACAAGACACACACTAAATATGTGGGAAAAAATGGAAAACAAAATTAGTGGGGAATAAATCCTTCTATTTCCTAACCTATTTGTTCCATAATATAACCTTCCCACCATGCCAACCGCTTCCAGCCTTTTTAGGTTGGAAAAACAGGGATATTTGTCGAGCTGAGTATTTATGGGGGGGGGGTGTGAGAAGACATCGTATCTTTTTGATACTCTACGTCAGAAATACAAGTTAGTGCACTCGGACTACTTAGCATATCTCCAAATCCGACATTTCTGGAAGGGCAACCAGATAACACTTGCTCTGTCTCAGAGGGAGGTCTCTGTTCGAAGGTTACTGCTCAGCACCATTATCCATCAAAGGCCTCATATCCAAGATATACAAATTACTAAATGTAAAACTTACCAATAAGCTGGCATACCTACGGGCCTGGGACAGTGACTTACCTAGAGTTTATACACAAAATGATTAGGATAGGATATTTGAACAAATCACCTAAGATTTCCATATCATCTCTCCTGGTTGAAAATAGCTATAAACAATTGAATAGATGGAATGCTTAATGAAAATTCTACCCAATTTTGATGGAAAATGTTGGAGAGGCTGCGATGCCCTGGGCACATGTGTTTATATGTGGTGGTCAGGGGATTGTATAAGTACCTTGTGGAAACAGATTGAAGATAAGATTTCATATATTTTAAATGTAAAAATACAACTAATGATGGAATTATTCTTATTGAATGTATCTGACACATCCATTTGTTCTTCAAACATGTGCTGCCACGTGGCTAGAAATTACACAAATGTGGAAAGCACCATACTGCCCTTCAATCCATCTAATACTGAGGAGGTTAGACTGTGTCTGTACTATGAACAAGTTGACAGGTGAAAAGCAACATGCCATGAACAGATTTCACATGACTTGGGATGCCTACCTTCGATGGCAAGCCACAGGACTACCGGAGGTTAATATCATAAACTGATTGTGCTAGAAAGACTATACACTTAAAACTGTCGTACAACATTTCTGATTCAATGCATTCGTGTATCATATCTAAGGTCATGTGCAGTTGGGAATGAGGGGAGGGAGACAGGGGAATCAAAACTCGTGGTGAATAATGAGACTGAGACCATACAGTTGTTGTGCAATATTTATTTCGTGTTGTTCATCAATAAAATTGTTCATTCAAAAAAACCCAAAAAAAACCTTGAGGAAGAGCTAGAAGGCTGGGCAGAGATGGCTGAAATGGAATAACAGTGGACCAAACTAAGAGAAGCTATAATAAAGGTGGCTATATAAGAAAAGGAAATTACAGTAAGAAGAAAAGGAAACCGGTACAGTTCTCCAAAGAGGTGGCTGGAAAAATAAAGGCAAAAAGTTCAGCCTTCAAAATTATATAGGATTTCAAAAAGAAGAACACAGGGCGAATATGAAAGATATTAAGGAAAGAAATCAGGACAGCAAAGCACAAGTGGAAGAAAGGATTATTAAAGAAGAAAAAAGAGGTGATAAAACATTCTTCAGATATGTTGGAGGAAGGCCAGAGACAGCACTATAAGACTGAAGGGAAACAAGAGTCACTGTGTGGAGAACGCTGAGGGAAAAAAGCAGAAATATTAAACAAATACTTTTGTTTGGTGTTCACTAAAGAAGACCTGCTGGCTGACAAGAGAACAGATGGCGGTGGGGAAGATTCCACACCGCTTACAGAGGAGAGTGTTTGGATGGTGCTAGCAAAACTGAGAATGGGCAAGGCCATAGGGTGAGATGAGACACTAAGAAAGCTCAGCGAGTTGCTAGTGGGTCTGCTAGAGATGAGAGTGGTGCCGCAGGACTTGAGAAGAGCGGTGGTAGTCCTGCTTCACAAGGGGTGGTAGCAGAGAGGAGGCTGCAAGCTACAGGTTAGTTAGCCTCACCTCCATGGTGGGAAAATTAATGGACACCCTGCTGAAGGAAAGGATCATGACCCATCTACAGTCCAAAGGATTGCAGGATCCAAGGCAACATGATTTTACCAGAGGAAGGTTGTGTCAGACAAAGCTGATTTTTTTTCCCCCCTTTTTTTTGATTGGGTGATTAGAGAATTAGATTGAGGGTAAGCACTTGATTTGATTTACTGGATTTCAGCAAAGCTTTTGACACAGTCCTGCACTGGAGGTTCATGAAAAGAATGAGCAATCTAGAAGTGAGCCCCAAGGTTGTGAAATGGATTAGAAATCGGTTCACTGACAGATAAAAGCACATAATAGTAAATGGAGCTCACTCAGAGAAGTGATAAATGGAGTGCCTCGAGGACTGGTTCTGGGACCAGTCTTCTTCAATCTCTTTGTATCTGATATTGCGGAGCCGTTAGCAGGAAAGGTTTGTCTTTTTGTGGATGGCACTAAGATCTGCAACAGCGTGGGCACTCCTGAAGGAATAGAGAGAATGGGAAGAGATCTAAAAAAGCTTGAGGAGTGGTCAAAGGTGTGGCTACTAAGATTCAATGTCAAGAAGTGCAGGGTCATGCATTTCGGGTATGGTAATCCAAAGGAACCATACGTTTTTTGGGGGGCAAGCTAGCAGGAGAGAGACTTCAGGGTGATAGTGTGCAATGATCTGAAAGTAGCAAAGTGATGTGACAAGGCAGTGAATCAGGCTAGAGAGATGCTGGGTTGCACAGAGAGAGGCATAACCAGCAGGGAAAAGGAAGTTATAATGCCCCTGTACGGGTCATTAGTGAGGCCTGGAATACTGTGCTCAACTCTAGAGACTGTAACTCAAAAAGGATAGAGGTAGGACGGACGTGGTCCAGAGAAAGGCAACCACAATGGTGTGGGGTTTGTACTGAAAGACATACGGGGCCTGAGGAACTAAAGAGGGGAATGGGAGGCGCGGGCTCTATCCAATACAGACTTTTAAACTGAAAGGTATTAATGAATGCCACAACTTAAACCTCTTCTGATGGAAAAGAAGCTCTAAAACTAGGGGTCATGATATTGAAACTCCAGGAAGGTAGAATCAGGAGCAACATCAGGAAACATTTCTTCCTGGAATGCCTTCCTGGAAGAGGTGGTGAAGACAAGAACGGTACCGAATTCAAAAGGAAATGAAATAAACACAGTAACTAATGGATGGGAATGGAGACGTGAGATAACTATTGGAGTAATATTTCTGCATGGGGGTAGCCCACACGGAGCAGCGGTTATAACCCTAAACACCTTACCGGGCAGACTGGATGAGCCACGTTGGTCTTTAACTACCGTTATTTACTCTGTTACTTTAGTACCTGTTGTTTGTGCAGAGCATGCACTGTTTTTGCACCTCTGACCTAAACATGACCATGCAAAAGCTTTTTTTCAGTCTGGCAAAAGCGCATGTGAACTATGGGAACCTACAAACAGTTTTAGCTTGGCAGTGGAGAGCAGTTTTCTGACAGCAGTTTAGCCGGCTAAAAACCTTTGAAAGTTGTCCTTACTGTGATTGTTTTCACTGCAACACCACTGAGGATCAAAAAGTTTCTCTTTTTCATTTCTACAAAACCACCTCCCCCCTGATTCTTTGTCCTTGCAGAATAAGGAGGTCGATGCAGTAACGCTGGATGGAGGTGATGTATACAAGGCTGGGAAGGTGTATGGCTTAGTGCCAGCCGCTGGAGAAAGGTACGCAGGTAGGTATGCGCATCGATCTTCCTTTTTCTTAAGCGGTTAGAACTTTTAAGTTATCTGGTCAACCCCTGCCCCAAGATTTGAATTTCCTGCCCTCTTGCTAGGAAAGTCGTTACTTGGCTAGAATTTAGCCTGATAAAAAGAGGCAGAGTGGGAGCAGGGCTAAAATGTTTCCAGCTAGTTAGTGCCAATATTCCACATTAGCCAGATAAACGTATCTGGGTAAGTCTAACCGGGTACTTGAGCCAGCTACATGCAGTGATGCATTTATTCAACTGAGTGCCACTGAGTAAGTTGTTTTATTGGAATACAAGCAAATTAACTCTAAATGATCTTGACATGAGCTTTTGAGAGCATATTAGGGTTCCCTAAGAGTTCTCTTGAATTTTGCCTCCATGGTATCATCCGCTTTTCCTCTAGCATCATGGAGGCATGGCTGCTCTTTCTTGGCTATTCTCCATTGAGAGAAAGTGAGATCTGCAGCCTCAGCATATCTGCATCTCCAGTGCTTGCTTGACTTGACTGCCCCCTGCAGGTGGCTACAGAAATACGCTGCACCTTCCCTCGTCTGAAGGGCTGAGTGAGCAGAATCATGCAGCCATCCCCAATGTGAGCCACAGAGACTTTTGTGAGCTGTACAACTGTTAATCATTGCAGCAAAGGTGGCGTATTCCCTACTCGTTAATCTTAGAAACCTAGAATAAGTCAAACAATTTTCATTATAAGTCTGTGCAAGAAAAGAACATAAGAACATAAGAAATTGCCATGCTGGGTCAGACCAAGGGTCCATCAAGCTCAGCATCCTGTTTCCAACAGAGGCCAAACCAGGCCACAAGAACCTGGAAAGCACCCAAGCATCAAGAAGATCCCATGTTACTGATGCCAGTAATAGCAGAGGCCATTCCCTAAGTCAACTTGTTTAATAGCAGTTAATGGACTTCTCCTCCAAGAACTTATCCAAACCTTTTTTAAACTCAGCTACACTAACTGCACTAACCACATCCTCTCGCAACAAATTCCAGAACTTAATTGTGCGTTGAGTGAAAAAGAATTTTCTCCGATTAGTCTTAAATGTGCTACTTGCTAACTTCATTGAGTGCCCCCTAGTCCTTCTATTATCCGAAAGTGTAAATAACCAATTCACATCTACTCGTTGAAGACCTCTCATGATTTTAAAGACCTTAAAAAGATTATCCATATTTCTCCCCTGTAGCCTATGATGGCATCAGTGCTACTCGACCACATTGTTGATTCTTTTAACAAGTGTTATTTTTTTTATTTAAATCAATTAGATGAGCCAAATGCTAATTATTATGCTGTAGCAGTGGTGAAAAAAATCAGTTCTGAAGCCTTTACCATCAATGACTTGAAAGGGAAGAAATCCTGTCACACAGGCTACGAGCGGACAGCTGGATGGAACATCCCAGTCAGTGTCCTCATCAACAAGGGCTTCATTACCCCCAGGGGCTGCGATACAGCTACAGGTGAGGTGGGCAAGGAGGGCTTTCTGTGACCCTAGCAGGACATGGGTGCAAGGTGCTGATGCCTTGTGTGTGCTTTGGAAATCAGTAATATAATTCTTATACTTTATTATTATTACTAGGAGTAAAAGCCCATCCAAGGACAGGGAAAGGCTGTGAAGTGTAAGAAGTGCATAACTGAGATATGCAGTAGTACAGAGTGCGCACTGAACGCGGGAGTACCGTGTGGCAGCAGAAAGTGGATTGACAAATCAGAGAGAGAGAGAGGGGCGGAGCTTAGTTTCCATATGTGGTAGTAGAGAGTGGATTGGACAATACAGAGAGAGGGAGGGGCAGAGCTGGAGAGTATAGGCAGAGAGAGGGGTGGGGCTCAATTTGCATACCCACGATGCAGGTACGGGGCAACTTTATTCTAATTAGATATTGCAAAGAAAAATATAGTCAGGCTTGTCAAACATTGGTCTGGTGCCAACTGAGAGAGGAGGTGAAATTTTCAAAAGCTAATAGAAGGTTAGATGCCTGTTTAGCTATGTAAAAATGTGATTTGAGATGCAATGTTCTCTAGCATTATCTCATAGTGGGTACAAAGCACATGGGGGCAAAATTAGCCACTTACTCCTGTCGGCCTGCAATGTCAAAGGCAATCTCTGCAGGGAGGTCCCCTCTGAAAATGAGCTTGCAGACCCACGGGCAGTCTGAAGATTGCCCTTTTAAGAATCATATTTAGTCAAGAAAACTGGAGGATTTTGCAAACAGGAGAGCAATGCACATAAATTAAGTTCAGCAGCAACTTTTCTAATGTGAAATCCTCAATTGCTTGCCCTGCCAGCTGTAAGTTATATTCTATACAGAAAGTTTGCCTAGAACTGTGGCTGAAAACTTAAGGTAATCATTGTCAGACATCCATCTGGGTGAGTGTTCCACGCTGTGCCAGTTCTCTTTCCTTGGCACACTTATATGTGCTGCTTTGGTTTGGAAAATTCAGTTGTAGCTATATTTGATTATTTATATGTGCCATCAGCCATTGTACCCACCTTGACAGTATGCAAATAAATAGATCCACAAGATTCTTTTTTTTTCTCTTTATTGGTTTTTATTACACCGGAACATATTGATGTCTAACAATGACAAATATAACCGTAACAACAATGAGAACTGAGAGAACTCTCCCAGACCCTCCCACTCCTCCCCCCCTGCAAGAGCCAGAGTCTATCTTTCACCCTCTCAGGGTGTAGAGACACACGTTGCTGAGTTCTTGTATGTATATTTGGTAACGGTTGCAATGAAGACTTGTTTGGAGCATGGTAGGGATGTCCAAAATTTGTTCCATATGGCATAAGTGTCATGTCTGGCAGCCAGCGGCCCTAGCTGACATGTATTCATGCTGTAGAAGTTGAGTCAACCAGGCATGCCAGTGATCCCCTGTCGGTCGGTCACCTGTAATCCATAGATGCATTATCATTTGTAAGGCAACCAGCAGAACTTTCTTCAAAACATTTTGCTCATGAATCGATAGTTCATCCAACAGGACATGGATTAGTCGAAATAAACATAATTTTGGATCTCTAGGGATCGGCGTCCACAGTACGTGCCCCAGACTGCTCAATATCTCCTCCCATAATAGAACCAACTGGTTACATTCCCATAAACTGTGAAAGTAAGAACCTCTTTCCTTCTGGCATTTCAAACACAGATCGGAATCGCATAATCCAGCTGCAAACAGTCTAGTTCTAGGCATATACATACAGTGAAGGATCTTAAATCCTGTCTCTCGAATTGCTACATTTTCAGATACCCTATAACATTCCCCCAGAATTGTGACAATATCATCCAATGATAGATATAAATTGGCCTATATTACCCACTGATTTTGAATGACCCGCAAGGCGGACTTATCTGGGAGGCTCCGTAGGGCCTTTGAGAACATAGAACAGGAATTGCCCCTTCTGGGACTTGGATTAAAAATCTCCCTAAGCCCCTCCCATCATATTTCCAGTGGTTGCGTTCCAAATAAGGCCTGGATATAATGTCTCGCTTGTAAAAAAGCAAAGAAGTCTTTCGGGGGGAGATTATATAATACTTGGAGATCAGCAAAGCATCGGAACACTCCCTTACTAGGATCATAAAACTGACAGACTCTTTCCAATCCTTTGCTACTCCATTGTTGAAACACCTGATTGTCAAGACCCGCCGGAAATTGTGAGTTCCCCCTCAAGGCCAGCAGCGGCGTAACTTGGCTACGTAGGCGTAGTTTAGAAACGCATAAAAAACGCCATGCCCTTCTCCCCAATGTGAGTATCAAAAATCTGTGGAAGAATCAGGACCAAGGAACCTGGTAGTAGCATTATATTTTCTGGAGCACTCGGTTTCAGCCTTCAAGGATAAACTCGCGAGGTGTGAATTTTCCTGTCCTGTCCAGCCAATCTTGAATATGCCTTAAAAGGCAAGCTAAATTATAGTCTCGCCAATTTGGACAACCCAATCCCCCTTGGCTCTTATGCAGTTGTAGAGTCTACAATGTCAATCTGGCGGCACGTCCCCTCCATAAATATGTGCGGACTAGACTATTAATTTTAGTAATCTCCCTTTTGAATAGCCAAAACGACACTTGCTGCAAAATGTAAAGCCACCGAGGAAGCTCCATCATTTTCAGCAAGAATATCTTTCCCGTCAATGACAGTGGCAGAGCGCCCCTGGTTTTCAACTTTTTTTTTCCATATTCTTGAACAAAGGGCCTATATTTGCCGCATGTAACTTGGCAGTATCCCGGGTAAGCTGTATTCCTAAATAACGCATTTCCTGGGCTACCCACCATAGAGGAAAAACCCCCTCCCACCTCTCACGGACCGAATCTCCCAAATTCATAGATTCAGACTTATCGACATTTATTTTTAAACCTGCAAAAGCATCAAAAAGCATTTGGTGTTGCAGGATCTTCTCTAATAACCTTTGGGGTGTGGTTACAAAAACTAGGACATCATCAGCGAAAGCTGAGATCTTAAATTCCTGAGTCCCCATTGTGAATCCCTGGATTAGAGGGTCCGCCTCGATTTTCCGAAGAAGTGGATCTATAGATAGAATATAAAGGAGTGGGGATAAGGGGCAACCCTGCCTGGTCCCCCTAAAGAGCTGGAAATCTGCAGATATGTGCCCATTAGCCAGTATTGCTGTCTGTAGGGCCCAATACAGCAGAGAGATGGCGCATATAATATCCCCAGAAAAACCATAACGGTGCAGGGCAGAAAACATATAATCCCATAGGGATGTGCAGAGGGACGCCATACGTTGCATTCGGGATACGTATTCGTCGGGGGGCAAATACGTTGCATACGTCCTTATGGCGCCCCGATACGGTTTTACGTCTAATCCTATTCGGTACCCGGCTAAAATTAAATTTACTACAACCCCCCACCCTCCTGAACCCCCCAAGACTTACCAAAACTCCCTGGTGGTCCAGCGGGGGGTCCGGGACCCATCCCCTGCACTCTCACACCCTCGAACCAGTTTCAAAATGGCACCGATAGCCTTTGACCTACCATGTCACAGGGGCTACCGGTGCTATTGGTCAGCCGCTGTCACATGGCCATCGGCGCCATCTTGTGCTCCTACCATGTGACAGGGGCTGACCAATGGTACCGGTAGCCCCTGTGACATAGTAAGGGCAAGGCTATCGGCGCCATTTTGATTCCTGGCACCCGACGGCACGAGTGCAGGAGATCGCTTCCGGATACCTTTGCCCTCACTATGTCACAGAGGCCGACCGTCGGCCGCTGTGACATAGTGAGGGCGAAGGTAGCGCCGGCGCCATTTTGAATACTGGCAATACATACCAAGTGCAGGAGGTCGCTCCCGGACCCCTGCTGGACTTTTGGCAAGGCTTGTGGGGGTCAGGAGGCTCCCCCAAGCTGGCCAAAAGTCCCTGGGAGTCCAGCGGGGGTCCGGGAGCGATCGCCTGCATTCGTGCCGGTGGGTGCCAGGAATCAAAATGGCGCCGATAGCCTTGCCCTTACTATGTCACAGGGGCTACCGGCGCCATTTTGAAATGTAGCGAGGGTGTGAGCGTGCAGGGGATGGATCCCAGACCACCCCGCTGGACCACCAGGGAGTTTTGGTAAGTCTTGGGGGGATCAGGAGGGTGGGAGGGTTGTTTAAATTGGCGGCCGAATAATTCGGGGAAAATGCGTTGTATTCGTGGGGAATCGCGATACGTTTCGCTTCCCCACGAATACAACGAATATTGGCACATCCGTTGCGGATTGCCAATACGTAGGGACTGAATGCACACCCCTATAATCCCATGACACCCTGTCAAAGGCTTTTTCTGAGTCAAAGCCTACTATCAACGCTGGTGTGCCCCGTGACTGACATTCCTCCATGGCTGTCAATAGTTTGGTCAAATTGGTACTGATTCCTGGTTATGATGGTTGGGAACACTGTACTAAGTCTGTCTGCCAGAATCTTGGCATACAATTTAGCTTCAAAATTTAATAGGGAGATTGGTCTGTAAGATGCCGGAGGGGACAAGACCTTACCGGGTTTTTCAAGGACCATAATGTAAGCCCTAGTGACCCCCTCTGGAAAGTGACCATGACGGTGGGCTTCCTGATAAAAATTTAAAAGATCTCCAGTAGCCTGATTTATCAAACACTTGAAATATTCAGTGCTAAGACCATCGGGTCCAGGCGCCTAATTCGATTTACTTCCCCTAATCGCCCTTAATAGTTCGTCTAGCCGTATGGGCTGATTCAAAAGTTCTAACTGTGCTTTTGTAACCTGTGGGATCAGCAAATCTTGAAAAAACTCTGCCTCTTTTTGGGGTCCCCCTTTCCAGTCCTCAGTGTATAAACGCTCATAAAAGGAGTGAAATTCTGCGCAAATTTCCCCTCCCAGTCGCAGTATTTTACCAGACTTATCCTTCAGTTTATCTATGACCATTTTCCCCCTGGCTAGGCGCACCATGTTCGCAAGTAATCGGCCTGATTTATTTCCAAACCGAAATAGTTTATGTGCCCCCATGCAAAGCATTTGTGTGCCCGCTCATGGAGTAGTGAATTCAAGGCCTGAAGGGTGTATTTATAGTCTGTTTGTGTCACGCTAGTGTTACTCTGAGCCATCCTAGCTTTAGCCAATTCAAGTTTCTTTTCTAGCTCCAGTATATTTTTGGACATTGCTTTAGATCTCGCAATCATATATGATGTAATCTCCCCTCTCATGACCGCCTTACTGGCCTCCCAGTACAACCACGGGTCAGATTTATGTTCAAAATTGCATGTTTCGTAGGCTTTCCATTTTTCCTGTAGAAAGTCTGTGAATTTCTGATCTCCCATCATGTGACTGGGGAAGCGCCATAATCGCACTGATTGATGCCCGGACCCCCCACCGATATCTGTCCAGATCAGGGCATGATCCGAAATTTCTATCGGCCCAATTTTTACCTGCCCCACTTTCGTAAGTAGGGACTCCGAAACTAGTAAATAGTCGATGCGTGACATAGTGGAGTGGGCCCGGGAGACATGTGTGTAATCTCTTTCGGTCGGGTTTAAGGTACACCAAATGCCTAGTAACTGCAGCTCAGCGCAGAGATATGCCACGCCTTTACCGGTTAAATGAGGCAAGATGATAGGGGGGGGATCTGTCAAGATGGGGCTCATGAACACAGTTAAAGTCCCCCATCATAGTTAGCGGACCCCTTTGCACTTGGAGAATTTGTTGGACCAGACCTTGAAAAAAGGCATGAGTATATGAATTAGGGGCATAGAGATTACATACCATGATTTCCTTCCCTTGCAATGAGCCCACTACGATAATGTTTCTACCCTGGGCATCTGAAAGTTGTTGATGAATTTCAAACTTAAGGCTTTTATGAATTAAAAGTGCTACCCCCGCCTTATGGCCATTGGCTGGTGTGAAATAGCATTGGCCTACCCACTGTCTTTTTAATTTCTTACTTTCCTCCACTGACAGATGAGTCTCCTGAAGTCCCGCAATTCCAACCTTTCGTATCTGTAGGGCACTAAGCACTTTCTGTCATTTGATTGGAGTTCCTATTCCTCCCACGTTCCAAGATATAAATCTCACATTATCTATCCCGTTACCATCTGAGTGGTGTACCAATGTAAGTCCCCATACCACACCTGGCTCGATGACCTCCCAGCCTGGATCATCAGCCGTCCGTCACCCTGTGTCTCTACCCTGATCCCCTTTGCATCCGTCCAATCTAGTAGTTTCAAGCCCTGCAGTATCCCTCCCTCCCTTCCTCTCCCCAAAAACATAGTAAATACCACACCAAATCTCTCCCTATTGTGGGATAATCGCAAATACCCAAGGAAATGGGAGAGAAGTCAGTAATTGGTGCGCTCGGGTGCCAGCCCTCCCTTTTTGGATAGTGCACCCTCTGTCCAAAATCAGAACCTAAAAAGAAATATGTCCCGAAGCAGCAAGCCCCAGCATTAACCTGTGATCGCTCCCTCTGTGGATGCTTCAGTACATTCAAACCAGTCCCCTCCACATAGCAATGTCAGCAAAGTTCTCGCAGGCATCCTCTGAGCCCATGTCACACAGGCCCCTGCGAAAGAGAAACTTCAAAGCCATCCATCAGTATTCCAATATCAGGTAGAGCCAGCTGAATTGTCAAGCCATCTGGCCGCCTTTTCTGGCGTGTCAAAAGAATACACCTTGCCTTCTGTCCAGATTTTTAAGGTCGCAGGGTATTGCAGCGCGGACCTTATGTTCTTGTAATACAAATCATTACAGGTCGGGGAGAAAAGCATCTGTTTGGCTGCTACTGCAGCTGAAGAGTCTTGAAAAATCACAATTTTATGATCGTGATAGCGCAGCTCCCTGCTTTTCCTGTAAGCGGAGAGCACTTCCGACCTTTGTGCCCAGTTCAAAAACCGAGTGATCACCATCCTCGAGCGGCGGTCCGATTCCCTCCTGGGGCCCAATCTATGTGCACGCTCAATGGCGAGCTTACCTTCCAAGGCCTCCAGTTTCAGCGCTCCAGGGAGCCACTGCTCCACTAAAGTTTGCAGCTCACCCTCCTGCACTGCTTCTGGGACCCCAGGAACTTTAAATTGTTTCTTCTTGCCCTGTTTTCCAGGTCTTCGAATTTGTCTTCAGCCACTCTCACCTCCTTTTCCAAGGTGGAGACCCTGGTCACGAGGGCTTGCTGATCTTCTTCCACCACAGCGATTCTGCCCTCTGCGATCTCTATTCGCCTGCCTATATCTCCCAGCGTTTCTTTTACCACAGTGAAATTCTCAGTGATGCTGTCAAATTTATGCTCCAACGCCACCACTACCGCGGTAGTCAGGCGCGTGACCGCCGCTTCATCGAGGCCCACTCCGTCGGATGCTCTCCTGCCGTCGGCCATTTTGTAGTCACTACTGCCGGGTTTCACTTTCTCCTTCTCCTTCCGTTGCGGCTTTGCAGACATCGCCACTGCACTCCAGTCAGCTGGGAACTGAATCGGGGTTGTTTCGCAAGGCTGTCTTCCTTCCCCAAGGCTAGTTTTACAATTTGACTCTTTTGTTTGTCAGGTGTAGGAGGGCCGGCACCGGAGCTCTGCTGAGACAGGTCTCACCAGGCTCACCGCATCATATGACTTACCCCACAAGATTCTTTACATGTTGGTGTACCTACCCCAAAGAGCTTACAAGCAGAGTTTATACATGGGGCAGTTTTTTGAGTGGCGGAGGGGTCTCCAGGCACACAGCACGATGTGAGGTGGTCTTCCTGCATTGTTTCTACTGTCTCATGATGGATTTTCTTTCACTTTCTAGACACGAGAAGCCTCTGCTGTGTCTCCTTCATGCAATCCAGGGAACTTTCCATTTTGTTGAAAACTAGTGTAATGTAACTCAGTGAATGAAAAAGAAGCACAGAGCTGGTCCGATGGTTCAGTGGCAGTGCTGGGTGTATGCTATGCCACTGTCATGTGGGTGACCTCAGTTTGACTCCTGGGCCCAGAGGAGACTGAGAACACTAGAGAGGGAACAGTCATTGCTCCTGGCGAGGCAGGAGGTCCTATTACCAAGGTGCAAAAGTGGACTTTGATGACTGCATAAGAGCTCATTTATGCCAGGGTCTGCAGGGACCTGAAGGACATGCCTCTTGGTCAGAGGACTGTTGCTGCAGTAGTTGAGCTCGGCAGTGTTAAAAGTGAGGAGGAAACCCTCTCCCTCCCCACACGTAATTGCAAATAAAGGTTTGTATTATTTTTTTTTTATCAGCTTAGCAGTTTTCCTCTGCTCCTTTGGTCCTCCATTTCAGTTGGTAGCAGGGCTGGGATGTGGTGCCATGAGCCATTATTCACAACTATCTGGGGACTTCCCTCCTATTTTAATTCCCCTCCCTATTCATGCTCAATCCAGTGTTCGCAGTGCAAGCCCCTTAGCATCAGGGCCCCTTCCAGAACCCCACAATCATAGGCCCTGTATCCGGCCACTATTTGTCGCTGTTGTGTGATGATGGAGGCTCGCCTCCAGGAAGCAGGAGGGAACTGCTGGGCCAGAATAATATAGCCAGAACCAAAGTGTTTGCATCTTATACGTTACCCTCCTTTTTCATGCCTTTTTCCCTTATTTGCTAGTTTTCCCTTTTTTTTTTTGTTTCCATCGAGTGCTTCTTTCTTACAGCCTTCTCCATGTCATCCCAGTGTGTCACACACATGTAGCAGTTCTAGTGATGCAGTCATTTTTATAGTGGAAATGGATTTGTGTGAAGATATAATCGTTTCTTAGTTAGTAGGGGTGTTTGTGTGCATTTGTCATGAATTCAGTCTACTGTATTTAAATGTATTTTTTAATGTAAATGAATGTGCTGGCTTGTCTAATTATGGATGAATTCGGAAAAGGTGATGTTAACCTGATCCAGAATATACACAGTATGGGTAAATGCAGACTTCCCTTCTCCGCTCCCCAAACTCACGCTCTGTCAGTGCTTGGGTGCAAAATGATGTACGACTTAATCTATTCCAACAGCAATGGCCCTGGCTGGACTATTCAGACTCGCTGCAGCCTGTTTCATGTGTCTGTCTTTATTTTATATTTTGACTTTTGTTGGGGGGTGTGTGTGTGTTTTCTTTTGTTTTTCCTTCAGCTGTGAGTGAGTTTTTCTCCAAAAGCTGCATTCCTGGAGCCAATCAGAACGGTTTCCCAACTAACCTGTGTGAGCTCTGCAAGGGTGATGAGAAAGAAAAGAAGAAATGTGTCAAAGGGGTGGAGGAGCCATACTTTGACTACAGTGGTGCCTTCAGGTAACACAACTACGGAACCCTCTGGGCCAGATTTATCAGGACATGCACCACTGGCAGTCCCATTGGGGCACATCATTCACTGTGCTTGCCTAGAATATTCAGTTTGCGTATTGCCTTTCCTTGTGCATCTTTAATTCCTTTGAGATATTTAAAAGTCTGTATCATATCTCCTTTGAAAGTACTGGTGAGCCACCCCTGGATAATAAGACTGGTGCCGCCTTACAATAATTAGTCAGCAAACCTTCCAAAAATTAACTCACTTCAGTGGAAGTGTCAGATGCAGAATGGTATTGAGTTTGTCCCAACTGGCCATGAATTGCATTTGCATGGCTATCACCTCTTAAGGCCAACTAAACCCTTTAGCATAGGAACCTGTTAAGGTCTTTAAATCTTGCAAGGGGATGCAAAGAAGGCAGTAACAGATTATTTTTCAAGTGAAAAAGCTGTTTAACTCTTCAGTTCCAGTTTAGATTTAAAAATTCAGAAATACTTCTGCAAAGGCTGCTGGGAAATGACAGGGTGCACATGTCACTGGGATATGGGGTATTTTGGCCCAGCCAACCCAGAGTCCAGCTCAGCTAGGAATGTGTAGGATTATAAGCATAAAGGCTGCTGGTTCAGAGAAGATGGCCATTAATAGCCATTTATGATCAGAAATGACATTTTTGCTGTGTAATTGATGCAAGAAGTGTCATATTCTTATCATTTCCCATTGTTGTGAAGGAAGTTTGAGCCCAATCTAAAAAAAAAAATTGGCCATAAAAATAAGAACTTGTTTTAAAAGCATTGACCTATTTTTTGCCTAATTCTGTATGCACTGAGCATCCAGAATGTTCTGATAAGTTTTGATTTGATTCTCCATTTCATAATGCTTTATCAAAGCACAAAAGTTTGTATAAAGATTTTTAGAACAATAATAACAATTTACACATTGAAAGTTTATTCTGTTCATGAATCTATATATTGTATATACAGAGAGATTATGCATATGTATTTGTAGCATATTTTAGATTGCACCTTTAAAACATAATTATGGTTGCAGCTAGTATAGTGCAAGAAATGCATCAGTGAGGAGCAGCAGAAAGTGTAAATGCATGGCAATAAGTGGATAATGTAGGGCAGAAACTCTTTCACCTCTCCTCTCCCACCATTCCCTCTGTCACCTGGAGCAAATCCTGGGCCTTGAGCACATCTGGCTCTTAGATTTTTAGCTCTGTGCAAGGATCCTGTAACTGTATAATTTAAGCTCCATAAATAATAAGGGAGAGAAGGCTAGTGTCTGCTTGTATAGAAAAAGAAGATACTTCAGAAGAGAATAATCCCATGAGCATTTCTGGACAGGTGACGCAGGATTCAGCTTTGTGTGGGTGCGCAGTTATTACATGTCCTGCATTCTCAGCGTGGTGCACTGCTGTCAAGCTTTCAGCATGGCCCAGAAGAGCTGGAAACATACAGTTCTTGGTATGCACTAAATCTGACAAGCTTGGAAAGGATACACAATTTCTAATGGAATACTTTGCATTGAGCACAAATTTCAAAAATGGTGTCGACCTTGGGAAACCTCAGGAGTTCCTTCGTCGCGGGGTCCAAGAGGTAGAGAGCTTCTAGGGCTCGGCGGCCCCCCTTGAAGGTGGCCTCTGGGGCGTCCCATTCCAGGTCGATCAGTTGTTGTACGGCCTGTAGCATAGGGAAATGGCGTGAGGTTTGGCGGAGCCCGGCCAGGAAGGGGCTTGCCTTGGAGTCTGCTGTGTTGCATGTGTCCAGAATGACCAATGCCTTCAGACTCGTGGCTATGAGATCTGATAATTCGTCTTTTGGGAAGAAGCGAGTCATGGTGCGATGTGATTCCATTCCTGGAGGGAGTTCCCCCTCTTCCAGGGGTTCTGGTTCCTCCTGCAAATCATCTGTGTCCCCTAAGGGGAGGTATTTGTCCAGGGGCGGCTCATCTGGTGGAGGCTGGGAGGGCCCTGGGAGGTTCTGGGCCACTGGCGGGGGTTGTGGTTGTGCCGCTGGTGGTCCTGTCTATGCATGGATGTAGGATTGTAGTTCCGCGAAGAATCCCGCCCAGGTGAAGTTGCCTGAGACCGCATTGGGTCTGGCGGCGCTCCCTGAGGGGCCCCACTGAGGGGGGCCGAGTCGGGAATAGAGAGGTCCAGGGTAGTCTCGCTGGTAGATCCGTCTCCCCCCGAGCTTCTTTGCACAACAGGCATAGGGTGGAGGTCACCTCGGGCTGTGCCGCTCTCAAGTGGCATGCCTGGCAGAGGACTGGGCCTTTAGCTGTCTTGGACAGCGGTGCCATGATCTGCGCGTGTTCCGGGTGCACCTACGTTGTGCGCCTAGGAATGGAAGATGCGCGCGTGGCTGTGCACACGGGCCTAGTTGTGCGCGTCACTGTGTACCTGGCGTATATGCGCGCAGCACTGTGCGCACAAGTATTTTATGTGCCCGGCTCGCTGCTGTGCGCACGGCTCAGTTGTGCGGACAAGCGGCGACTAAGGGGGGAAATGGCGCCGGCAACCACACGGGCAAGATGGCGGCCCCCCCGGAGGGTCTCCACATGGGAGGACCCTCGAGCCAGATTGGGGAATAACCCAGACGGGGCTGCTCAACCCGATTAGACAGACACCGGAGGGGCGATCTGTGCGGTTATCCGAGCCTCGGAGACCAGAGACTTAGAGAGAGGTTTTCTACCTTACCTTGTCTCGGCGCTTCCCAGTCTCTTGCCGGGTGGTCTCCGGCTGCGGGGGGAGAGGGGAATACCTTCACCGTCGTGCTCAGTCTTGCATCCGCTGCCTCTCAGCCGCTCCCTTTTCAGGGGGCTAAGTCCATGCCGGGTCGGCGATCGGACCGAGGCTGCCTCTCAGCCACTCCACCGGGGGCTAAGTCCACGCCGGGACCGAGGCTCACCTCTGAGGGATCTCGGAAATCACCTCAGGAATTCTTGACTGGGGGAGGGACCCTTAAGAATCACCGCAGGAGAGCGGAGCTCGTCTGTAGGTAAGATTCTTTCTTTCTTTCTTCTTTGAATTTGGAATTTGGGTTTCTAATGCTGTGCAAGCGTGTGTGAAGTCCTGAACTGCTATGGAGATGGAAAAAAACTGAAGAACAGAGCCTCGTGCACGGGTATATGTAGTGCTGACGTCAGATTGAAATCTGACTCCATCTCCAATTGCTATCAGGATCACACCATACCCATTGGTCCTGAGTCCATCTGCTACACGCTAGGAAAGGGTTTGTATGTGTAAGAGACATGCGGGAAGGCTGCGATGGTGTATGTGAGCAAGAGTGAGATGATGTGGGTGGTTCTTGTGTGAGAGGGAGGCTTTGTTTGTTCAGATGAGAAAGGGAGACTGTGTATGTGTGTGAAATCAAAGCTGTTTGTGAGCGTATTTGAGAGAGAGCGCTCCCAAGGTGGTAGGATGGATTATAAATTGATTGACTGAGTGACGTCAATGAGCAGTGGTAATTGGAACCTATCCTGAAGAAAGAAGAGCAGAGTTCCTCAAGGTTCGGTTCTGAGACCGGTTCTGTTCTGTATCTTTGTGTGCGATGTTGCGGAGGGATCAGAAGGCAAAATTGTTCTCTTTGTGGATGATACAAAGATCTTCAACAGAGTGGACATGCCTGAAAGAGTAGAGAGAATGACCTAAGGAAACTTGAGAAGTGGTTGAAGGTTTGGCAGTTGAGATTCAATGCCAAGAAGTGCAGAGTCATGCATCTGATGTGTTGTGGGGTGGGGCTAAAGGCTGATGAGCACAAGCTGGGACAGAGACCTTGGGATGATAGTGTCTGATGATCTGAAGGTGGCAAAACAATGTGTCAAGGTGTTGGCTAAGGCCAGAAGGATGCATCGAAAGAGGCATAACCAGCAGAAAAACGAGGTGATAATGCCCCTGTACAGGCTCTTGGTGAGGCCTCACTTGTGTTCAGTTCTGCAGAGCTCATCTCAAAAAAGATAAGGATGGAGTTGAAGTGGTTCAGAGAAAAGCAACCAAAATGGTGTGGGGGTCTGTACAGCAAGCTGTGTGAGATGAAACTGAAGGAGCTGAATATGTATACCCTGGAGGAGAGGAGAGACGGGGAGATAGGATACAGACCTTCAAATACCTGAAAGGAATTAATGGTAAAATATTTTCCAGAGGAAAGGAAGTTGTAAAACTAGGAGTCATGATATGAAACTTCAAGGGGGAAGGCTTAGGAACAATGTCAGGAAATATTTCTTCATGGAAAGGGTTATGTGGAATTCTCTCCCGGAGAGGTAGTGAAGACAAAAACGGCATGTGACAAACACAGAAGATCCCTGCTGGCTAGAGAATCGAAATGAAGATATGGGATAAATTTTCTACTACACCTCGGGGGTAAGATGAACATGCCATACTCGGTGAAACCAAGGGTCCATCAAGCCCAGCATGCTGTTTCCAACAGTGGCCAATCCAGGCTATAAGTACCTGGCAAGTACCAAAACACTAAGCAAATCCCATGCTACTGATACCAGTAATAGCAGTTCTAAGTCAACTTGATTAATAGCAGGTAATGAACTTCTCCTCCAAGAACTTATCCAAACCTTTTTTAAACCCAACTGCACTAACCACATCCCCTGGCAACAAATTCCAGAATTTAATTGTGTGTTGAGTGAAAAAGAACTTTCTCCGATTAGTTTTAAATGTGCTACATGCTAACTTCATGGAGTGCCCCCTAGTCCTTCTATTATCCGAAAGAGTAAATAACGGATTCACATTTACCCATTCTAGAACTCTCATGATTTTAAACACCTCTATCATATAAGAACATAAGAAATTGCCATGCTGGGTCAGACCAAGGGTCCATCAAGCCCAGCATCCTGTTTCCAATAGAGGCCAAACCAGGCCACAAGAACCTGGCAATTACCCAAACACTAAGAAGATCCCATGCTACTGATGCAATTAATAGCAGTGGCTATTCCCTAAGTAAACTTGATTAATAGCAGTTAACGGACTTCTCCCTCTCATCCGTCTCTTCTCCAAGCTGAACAATCCTAACCTCTTTAGTCTTTCCTCATAGGGGAGCTGTCACATCCCCTTTACCATTTTGGTCGCACTTCTATGTACCTTCTCCATCGCAACTATATCTTTTTTGAGATGCGGGGACCAGAATTGTACACAGTATTCAAGGTGAGGTCTCACCATGGAGCAATACAGAGGCATTATGACATTTTCCATTTTATTCAGCATTCCCTTCCTAATAATTCCTAACATTCTGTTTGCTTTTTTGACTGCTGCAGCACTCTGAGCCGACGATTTTAAAGTATTATCCACTCTGATGTCTAGATCTTTTCCTGGGTGGTAGCTTCTAATATGGAACCTAACATTGTGTAACTACAGCAAGGGTTATTTTTCCCTATATGCAACACCTTGCACTTGTCCACATTAAATTTCATCTGCCATTTGGATGCCCAATCTTCCAGTTTTGCAAGGTCCTCCTGCAATTTATCACAATCCGCTTGTGATTTAACTACCCTGAATAATTTTGTATCATCTGCAAATTTGATTACCTCGCTTGTCGTATTCCTTTCCAGATCATTTATAAATATATTGAAAAGCATGGGTCCCAGTACAGATCTCTGAGGCACTCCAATGCCCACCTCCCTCCACTGAGAAAATTGTCCATTTAATCCTACTCTCTGTTTCCTGTCTTTTAACCAGTTTGTAATCCATGAAAGGACATCACTACCTATCTCATGGCTTTTTACTTTTCCTAGAAGCCTCTCATGAGAAACTTTGTCAAATGCCTTCTGAAAATCCAAATACACTACATCTACCAGTTCACCTTTATCTACAAGTTTATTAACCCCTTCAAAAAAGTGAAGCAAATTTGTGAGGCAAGACTTGCCTTGGGTAAAGCCATGCTGACTTTGTTCCATTAAACCATGCCTTTCTAGATGTTCTGTGATTTTGATCTTAAGAACATTTTCCACTATTTTTCCTGGCACTGAAGTCAGGCTAACTGGTCTGTAGTTTCACGGATCACCCCTGGAGCCCTTTTTAAATATTGGGTTTACATTGGCCACCCTCCAGTCTTCAGGTACAATGGATAATTTTAATGATAGGTTACAAATTTTTACTAATAGATCTGAAATTTTATTTTTGAGTTCCTTCAGAACCCTGGGTTGTATACCATCTGGTCCAGGTGATTTACTACTCTTCAGTTTGTCAATCAGGTCTACCACATCTTCTATTACTCCCTCTGTCTCTTCCACACAGTGGCTCAGCTTCCGCAAATCTGATCGCAAAGTTTCGATATTGGCCTGCATGTTCTCTTTCAAGGATCTAATCTCTGTCTTCAGCCCCTCAAACCATGCCTTGAAATCCTTTTTTGTCAGCGTCTCGGTCGGTGATGCAAGGGCCTGGTTTCCCTGAGGGCTCACCTCTGGCAGAGGCACCTGGCCTGCGGTATCAGGATCCTCCGATAAGGCCGCGAACCTGGATCCTCCTGCATCAAACGAGAATTTCGCTAGGTCGACGGCTTTTATTTTTGCCAGGCATAATCAGAAAGCTGTACTTCGACCGGCTCGTTAACTGAAAGAAATTTCCGCACGGAATGCTGGAGAGCGGTTTTAAGTGGTGTACCGCAATGATCGGTGTTGGGACCGGTCCTGTTCAATATCTTTGTGAGCGACATTGCGGACGGGATAGAAGGTAAGGTTTGTCTTTTTGCGGACGACACTAAGATCTGCAACAGAGTGGACACGCCGGAAGGAGTGGAGAGAATGAGACGGGATTTAAGGAAACTGGAAGAGTGGTCGAAGATATGGCAGCTGAGATTCAATGCCAAGAAGTGCAAAGTCATGCATATGGGGAGTGGAAATCCGAATGAACTGTATTTGATGGGGGGGGAAAGGCTGATGTGCACGGAGCAGGAGAGGGACCATGGGGTGATAGTGTCTAATGATATGAAGTCTGCGAAACAATGCGACAAGGCGATAGCAAAAGCCAGAAGAATGCTGGGCTGCATAGAGAGAGGAATATCGAGTAAGAAAAGGGAAGTGATTATCCCCTTGTACAGGTCCTTGGTGAGGCCTCACCTGGAGTACTGTGTTCAGTTCTGGAGACCGTATCTACAAAAAGACAAAGACAAGATGGAAGCGGTACAGAGAAGGGCGACCAGGAAGGTGGAGGATCTTCATTGGATGACGTACGAGGAGAGATTGAAGAATCTAAATATGTACACCCTGGAGGAAAGGAGGAGCAGAGGTGATATGATACAGACTTTCAGATACTTGAAAGGTTTTAATGATCCAAAGACAACAACAAACCTTTTCCGTGGGAAAAAAATCAGCAGAACCAGGGGTCACGATTTGAAGCTCCAGGGAGGAAGATTCAGAACCAATGTCAGGAAGTATTTCTTCACGGAGAGGGTGGTGGATGCCTGGAATGCCTTTCCGGAGGATGTGGTGAAGACCAGAACTGTGAAGGACTTCAAAGAGGCGTGGGATAAACACTGTGGATCCATAAAGTCAAGAGGCCGCCAATGAAGAGTGGGTGACTCGCCAGAATGATGGCTACTGCCTGGAGACAATACCCTTATTCAATAAACATATACATGCTTACTGTGACTCCAACATCGCTCTAAGCTTCAACAGCAAGAGGAAACGTGGAAAAAAGGATTCGCACTCACAAAGAGGGGAGTAGCTGGCTTGTAATGGCGGTTACTACCCCAAACCAAATAAGCCTGATACTTCACTTTCAATGCATATACAGCATAGTTCTCTGCTTCAACGGCATGGGAGAAAGGCTGATACATCACGCATTTCCAGCATAGCTCTCTGCTTCAACAGCAGGGGAAAAGAAAAACTGATGCTTCACGCATATCCAGCATAGCTTCAACGGCAGGGGAGAAGAAAAAAGGATTCGCACTCACAAAGCGGGGAGTAGCTGGCTTGTTACGGCGGTTACTACCCCAAACCAAATGTGCCTGATACTTCACTTTCAATGCATATCCAGCATGGCTCTCTGCTTCAACGGCATGGGAGAAGACTGATACATCACGCATTTCCAGCATAGCTCTCTGCTTCAACGGCAGGAGAGAAGAAAAACTGATTCTTCACGCATATCCAGCATATCTCTCTGCTTCAATGGCAGGGGAGAAAAAAAAACCTGATACTTCACGCATATCCAGCATAGCTCCCTGCTTCAACGGCAGGGGAGAAGAAAAACAACCAATAAGGGCTGTATAACATAGTCTGGGTAAAACAAGCATGGGTGTAGCTTGCTTATTGCGGTGGTTACTACCCCTACTACCCCTAACTAATCAAGCTAGATATTTCACTTGGATGCAGCTCCATCACTGCTCTCTACGTTAATGGTGGGGGTGGAAGGGAAATAGAACCAAGAGCTAAGAGAAACAGATAAGTATGAGAGAAAAGATGTGTGAAGCTTGCTGGGCAGACTGGATGGGCCGTTTGGTCTTCTTCTGCCGTCATTTCTATGTTTCTATGTTTCTATGTAAGTTGTGCTGCTTAGTCGTGGGGAGGGAGGAGAGGCAGGCTTAGGCGCCCATCCTGAATAATGACATCATTCCTCCTCAATAATTTTCCCTTTGGCTATTATTAATTGATGGGAACTTATTAAGCACTGTCCCCCGTTTGGGTTTGCCGCCTGCAGAAAGCGAAGGGGGGGGGGGGGGGGGAGAAGAAGAGGCTGCAGAAAAGGGATCCCAACCGGCAGCAACTCTCCCGGGTCACAAACAACAACCTCCCGAGTGCCTATTGCCTACTTTTTATCTTGTTTAAATGTTTATGGGTGCTTGGCTCACCTGATTCGAGGCTGTAGCGAGGTTCCAACTTCTGTGCTCCCTCTCCGCATCCCCGCTGATGTTTGCACGGCAAAATGGCATCAGGTGAAAAGCAGAGCCCAAGCTGTACGCCGCTCTCCGCGAACTGCTTGTCCAACATTTTGTGGATTTCCGGAGGCAACAACTCCTGCCCGATCAGACGGTGCAGCAGGAGTCGGGGTAGTAAGAATTTAGGGTGGCGAGATCGGTGGTCTGGGGGAGAGGCTGTGCACAAGTCTCAGATACCCCCAGCCATCCTGTGTCGCCCTGACTTTTTTTTTTTTTGTTTGTTTCTTTTCCCGCTGCAATATGGCGGTCGGGGAGAAGGCAGATTGGGGACTTCAATCTATTACAGCTCTCCCTTCCCGTGGTGAAACAGTGCTCCTGTGTTCCCCCTTTTATGTCCCAGTGACTCTGGCCCGATCTGGTGCTGCAGCCGAGTTCTTACTTGGAATTATATATTTTCTTTTCCCCGCAGCGAAAATGGCGGTCAGGGAGAAGCAGAGTGAGGATTTCAAACGCTATCTGCTCTCCCGTCCTGCGGCGATCAGCGCTCCTTTTCCCCTGATTTTGTCCACGATTCTTGCCCAATCTTATGCTGTGGGAGGATTTAGGTGTTTGTAAATTTTCAAGGTAAAAATGTTGTTTGGGAAAAAAGCTGAGTGGGAGCTTCAATCGCTAGCTGCCACCCCATCTCACACCAAACAGCGCCCCTCCTCCCCGCCTACCACATCTTCTAAGATTACTGTGACTTAGTTCAGTCCATGTGAATCATTACCCATGAAAACCTTCTCTGGAACGGGTATCACCCCAACATCCTCTTCAGTAAACACCAAAGCAAAGAAATAATTTAATCTTTCCGCAATGGCCTTATCTCCTCTAAGTGCCCCTTTAACCCCTCGATCATCTAACGGTCCAACTGACTCCCTCACAGGCTTTCTGCTTCGGATATATTTTAAAAGGTTTTTACTATGAGTTTTTGCCTCTACAGCCAACTTCTTTTCAAATTCTCTCTTAGCCTGTCTTATCAATGTCTTACATTTAACTTGCCAATGTTTATGCATTATCCTATTTTCTTCTGTTGGCTCCTTCTTACAATTTTTGAATGAAGAACTTTTGGCCAAAATAGCCTCTTTCACCTCCCCTTTTAACCATGCCGGTAATTGTTTTGCCTTCCTTAATCTGTGGAATACATCTGGACTGTGCTTCTAGGATGGCATTTTTTAACAATGTCCATGCCTCTTGTACACTTTTTACCTCTGTAGCTGCTCCTTTCAGTTTTTTTTCTATTTTTCTCATTTTATCAAAGTTTCCCTTTTGAAAGATTAGCACTAGAGCCATGGTCCCCCTTCCAGTCATTAATTCAAATTTGATCATATTATGATCACTATTGCCAAGTGGCCCCACCAATATTATTTCTCTCACCAAATCCTGTGCTCCACTGAGGATTAATCTAAAATTGATCCCTCTCTCGTTGGTTCCTGAACCAATTGCCCCATAAAAATGTCATTTATTCCACCCAGGAACTTTATCTCTCTAGCATGTCTTGATGTTACATTTACCCAGTCAATATTGGGGTAATTGAAATCTCCCATTATTATTGCACTACCAATTTGGTTAGCTTCCCTAATTTCTCTTAGCATTTCACTGGCTGTCTCACTATCTTGGCCAGGTCGATGGTAGTATACTCCTATCACTATAATCTTTCCCAACACACAAGGGATTTCTACCCATAAAGATTTCATTATATATTTAGTATCATGCAGGATCTTTATCCTGTTGGACTCTATGGCATCCCAGACATAAAGCGCCACACCGCCTCCCGGGTGCTCCTCTCTGTCATTGCGATATAATTTGTACCCCGGTATAGCACTGTCCCATTGGTTGTCCTCCTTCCACCATGTTTCTGAGATGCCAATTAAGTCTATGTCATCATTCATTGCTATATATTCTAATTCTCCCATCTTACTTCTTAGACTTCTGGCATACAAACATTTCAAAGTGTGTTTTTTGTTTGTATTTTCATTCTGCTTTTTAATGGATAGAGATAAATTGGAATTTTTTAGCTCAGGTGAGTTTTTAATTACAGGCACTTGGACTACTTTTCTTATTATTGGAACCTCTCTGTCGGGATGCCCTAATTCTAATGCATCAGTAGTATCCTTTGAAGATACCTCCCTCCGAACTAAGTGCTGATAAGCGACTGTCAGCTTTCCCCTTTGTTCTAGTTTAAAAGCTGCTCTATCTCCTTTTTAAAGGTTAGCGCCAGCAGTCTGGTTCCACCCTGGTTAAGGTAGAGCCCATCCCTTCAGAAAAGACTCCCCCTTCCACAAAAGGTTCCCCAGTTCCTTACAAAACCAAATCCCTCCTCCTTGCACCATCGTCTCATCCATGTATTGAGACTCCAGAGCTCTGCCTCCCTCTAGGGACCTGCGTATGGAACAGGGAGCATTTCAGAGAATGCTACCCTGGAGGTTCTGGATTTCAGCTTTCTATCCAAGAGCCTAAATTTGGCTTTCAGACCTTCCCTCCCACATTTTCCTATGCGTTGGTGCCAACATGTACCACAACAGCTGGCTCCTACCCATCACTGTCTAAAATCCTATCTAGGTGACGCATGAGGTCCGCAACCTTCGCACCAGGTAGGCAAGTTACCAGGTGATCTTCACGCCCACCAGCCACCCAGCTGTCTACATTCCTAATAATCGAATCACCAACTATGACGGCCGACCTAACCCTTCCCTCCTTGGCAGAAGCCCTGGGAGACATCCTCAGTACGAGAGGACAATTCACCACCTGGAGAGCAGGTCCTTGCTACAGGATCCTTTCCTGCTGCACCAGGTTGATGCTCTCCGATCATGAGACTTTCTTCCTCCAAGGCAGCACCAGGACTGCCAGTCTGAAGTTGGGACCTGGTTACTATGTCCCTGAAGGTCTCGTCTATATACCTTTCTGTCTACCTCAGCTCCTCCACGTCTGCCACTCTAGCCTCCGGAGATCTGACTCGTTCTCTGAGAAACAGGAGCTCTTTGCATCGGATGCACACGTACAACTTCTCACCCTCGGGTAAAATATCATACATGTGACACTCGATACAAAAGACTGGGAGCGGCAGTTACTACTACACAAAAAAAACCCCAAACAAAAACTTGCTGGGCAAACTAGATGGAGTTTATTTGCCATCATTCACTATGTGACTATGTTACTATTTGTTCACCTGTGTGTCGGTGACAACGATGCTGTCGTCATTTGCATGTGAGATACAAGATGTCTGTGAATGTGTATATCAGAAAGGAAGTGTGTTTGTGAGTTTGAGAAATGGAGTGTGTGAGTGTGTGCGACCCTTTGCCAATTTTATTCTCTGTGTGCTTTTACAACTTACGTGTGTAACTTTCCGTTACTGGTTGATTTACACATGTAAATTGTTTGGTATAGGGAAAGCAGGTACTTCTGTGGACTCGGATGCGGGAAGCAGGCTCTGCCTTGCTATATCCAATGTCATGGACCTGTTTTTCTGATGCCCCGGAACTTGTATGCAGAATTGTCCTAGCAATGGGAAGTTATACATACAAGCTGAAAAAGGACACAGTTGAAAATCAGTTTTGTCAAAAGGCATTCTCCAGCACTTCCTGTAAAGAACACCTAAAAAAGAAGTTTTCAGGGGCAGAAATGGGTTTTGGGTTGTGGCGTTTATTTGTATTTTTTTTTTTTTTTTTTACTATCAGTAAGCGCAAAATTCACAGGCAGGATAATGCAATACGATTAAAATGCAATGAACAGCAGCCCACGTTTCTGGCATGAGCTGAGTTTTGGGGTGGTGAATTTGGGTTGAATTCTGTTTTCACGGGGGATCATAATGTAAAAAACCGTTAGCTGTTCAAACCCAGCAGTAGATGCTAATAACTCGGTGCACTTCTTGTTTCTTCCCAGGTGTCTCGTGGAGGGTGCTGGAGATGTGGCCTTCGTCAAACACTCCACGGTCATTGAAAACACTAACGGTACTGTATACAGCAGGCATCGGTGGATATTACTAGTGATGGCTGTGAAGGAAAACAAAACCCCTCTTATCCACTAAATGGTAAAATCCTTCTCTGTTTCAGGCAAAAATCCTGCGTCCTGGGCTGCCGGTGTGAATTCCAGTGAATTCCAGTTGCTGTGTCCAAACGGAGCCCGAGCTGAAGTAGACCAGTATGCAGCATGTAACTGGGCCCCAGTACCTGCACATGCAGTCATGGTCCATCCCGACACCAACATTTTTGCTGTATTTGGCCTGCTGGATAAAGCTCAGGTACCATAATGAATATGTTATGGACTGGTCAGATCAATCCTCGAAACAAAAATGCACCTTCAGACTGCTTACAGGCAAGGAATCACAACCAGTGAATGGGTCGCCTTTTGGTCTTTTAGGCAAGGATTGGACAGCATAGGCAATGAACATCTCTAACGCCAAGCTGGGTTTGCTTTTGGCTCTACTGCCAACAGCTTTTATAATTAACAAAAGGGCGCCAATCCTATTTTCAAAAAGATTTTTTTACAAGCCCTTCCAGAAACAGGAGGCAGACAGCATCTGTTAAGCAAACGTGAGGTAGCGTAGGTCCTGAGGGGATCACTCTGCAAGAGCCTCACTTTGCAGAATGGTCACCAGCTGCAAATTCATCCCTGCCACAGGCTGAAGTGGATTGAGTCAAGCTAGACACTAAAATGCTCCTTTTAGGAGGAATTTGTGACCAAGGCGCTGATGTGGTCTTGATCAGTTGATGCTTCCCATTTCTGCCCCACTACTTTTTGATGACAAACTGTAGTCCAAAATGAATGATCACTAGTGGGCCAGTATGGGTGTATTCTCTAGCCAGAAAAGTCCACTGGAACACCTCTCTGGGATTTATGCTGAAGAAATAAATCATTCACTCCCCAGGGTGGCAAAGAATTTGATCGGGTGCAGATGATATTCTTAATATGCTGCCCAGGTTTGGCTGCACAAAATCATTCATTTCCAAACTCCCACTTCTAATGGATTTGGGGATTCTACAGGCAAAATTCTGTTACTTGCTATTTTTTAAAACTGTTTTGGTGATGCATCTTAGTCTGGAACTGAAGAAAGAAAATCTCTTCTCATAACTTAACAATCATTTATTTATTTTTGTACACTTGATAGGCTACAATTGTAAGATAGGCAAAGAGATGTACAATAAAGCAAAAATGCAATAAAAAAAACACGTTCCAAATGCAAACAACTATTATTTCAATAAAATGAGTAAAATAGAATAATAACTAAGCATACATCATTTGATCAAGACCAAACAAACAATTCAGACATCATTAAACTAAAAGGGGCGGATTTTAAGAGCCCTGCTCGCCGGTGAGCCTATTTTACATAGGCCTACCGGCGCGCGCAGAGCCCTGGGACTCGCGTAAGTCCCGGGGTTTTCTGAGGGGGGCGTGTCGGGGGCGGGCCCGAACCGCGCGGCGTTTTTGGGGCGGGCCCGGGGGCGTGGCTATGGCCCGGGGCGGTCCGGGGGCGTGGCCGTGCCCTCCGGACCCGCCCCCTGGTCGCGTCCCGGCGCGCGGGGATTTATGTCTCCCTCCGGGAGGCGTAAATCCCCCGACAAAGGTAAGGGGGGGGGGTTTTAGACAGGGCCGGGCGGGTGGGTTAGGTAGGGGAAGGTGAGGGGAGGGCAAAAGAAAGTTCCCTCCGAGGCCGCTCCGATTTCGGAGCGGCCTCGGAGGGAACGGGGGTAGGCTGCGCGGCTCGGCGCGCGCCGGCTATACGGAATTGATAGCCTTGCGCGCGCCGATCCAGGATTTTAGCGGCTACGCGCGTATCTACTAAAATCCCGCGTACTTTTGCTTGCGCCTGATGAGCCAGCAAAAGTACGCCAAATCGCGCGGTTTGAAAATCTACCCCAGCCTGAATAAAGTCAATTAAGAAAATTCCAGGTCTTAAAACTTACATCATTAATAGATTACTGTCCAGAAAAAATGAAAAACGTGTGTGGTGGACAGGGTCATGCAGGCTGATTTGCCCAGACCTCACACATCCTTTGACACATGGCAGTTCAGGTGCTTGTAGTTGCTTTACAAGATTGTACGATAGTTACTTTTCTAGTTGTGTGGCTCAGAGTGCAGGCTCACTTCCCAGATGATGTCACTGCACGTGGCATGGATGGTGCAGTTTCATGCATAGATCTTCTGTACAGGCTGGTAGCTGCAAGGACATTGCAGGAAAACCAAAACAGTCACAGAATTCAAGGATGGCTGGGACGAGCACAGGGGGTGTTGAGTTGCAAGGAAGTGAAGGAAAGCCAGGGATGGAGATCAACTGGGGCTAGAGTTATTGCAACAGAAAGGAAAGGAAATTGAGCAGAACCTTATCCACCGTCAGATTCTGTGCACTTTTGGAACAGGTTGCAGAAATGCATGCTTAATTATGCATAAATCCTCTTTCTAGGATATCTTTGGAAATGGAAATAATGAAGCATTTAATATGTTTAGTTCATCGAAATATCATGAGAAGGATCTGCTCTTTAAAGATTCGACAATTAAAATTATACCTGTCGAAGAAAAAACAACTTATTTGGAGTGGCTTGGTAAAGAATACATCGAAACGCTGAAAGGAGTGCACTGCCCTTCTGTGGCAGGTAAGGAATGCTGGAAGGAAAGCGTTGCCCTTCCATGGCAGGTAAGGAACGCTGGAAGGAGAGCGTTGCCCTTCCAAGGCTTGTAAGAAACGCTAGAAGGAGAGCGCTGCCCTTCCGTGGTAGGTAAGGAACGCTGAAAGGAGAGCGCTGCCCTTCCGTGGTAGGTAAGGAACGCTGGAAGGAGAGCGCTGCCCTTCCGTGGTAGGTAAGGAACGCTGGAAGGAGAGGTTTGCCCTTCCGTGGCAGGTAAGGAATGCTGGAAGGAGAGCGCTGCCCTTCCGTGGTAGGTAAGGAACACTGGAAGGAGAGCGCTGCCCTTCCGTGGCAAGAAAGGAACGCTGGAAGGAGAGCGCTGCCCTTCCCTAGCAGGTAAGGAATCTGGAAAAGGGCACTGACCACCTGGGGGTAGCAAAACCGTTGCTTCTTCCTGCATTGCTGTAATCGATCATCTACTTGAACTCCAGTAACTGTTTTGTAAATGTTCACACTTTGTAGACTGCTGGTATACTGTCCAGTCCTGGTGTGGTAACGCCTATCCCAGCGCTGCCTATTTCTTGCAATCTTTCTGAATACATTGGGATGGCAGCTAGAAAATCTCACAGTGACGTGGAGTTATTCTGGCAAAACCTGTGCAGTCTACTTGTAAGATACTTGTTGGGTCTTGATAAATCCAGACTCTCAAGTTGGCATGATAACTACTTGAACAGCATTTTAGGGATCCTGTTATAACTGAACTGATATATACAGGTGCTCCGTATAGAGAAATATAATTGCTCTGCTTGTATTTTCTACCAAAGGTATTATGGAGTTGCTCCTGTGACCCTACCTTCAGTTTGTCCCTCCCCCGTGCCCTTCCAAGATTTCTGTTCAGTAATTTGTTTATATTTTTTTCTCTCCGCAGTAGCTGTAAGTTCGTTGAACATTGTCCCACTGCTGCTCTCCAGCATCCTTCTGCTCAGCCTCCACATGTGAACTTCTGCCACAGGATGAGCCGAGCCAGTCCAGGATTAAAGAACGCTTAGTGACCACTGGTACTGATCACCAATCCTGCAAGCACTGGGGATGGAAGGGAACATGGGGCCCCCTCAGACCTGCAGCAGGAGTTTTTATATTGTACTAAACTAGTCTAGGTGATCATGCCATGAGACTTTCGGTCCTGCCTTCTCTAAAAGAGACTTGTAAAGGAAATCACGTTGCCGCTTGCGTCTTCCAGCAAAACATGTTGGGCCCCTAAAAGAGGCAATAATACCAGAAAAGAGTTGCCATTCCAGTCCTTGAGCCAGCATCTTCTAGTTAACGTCTCCAGGGCCAGTGCAGGCATTTTTGGCACCCTAGGCAAACCTTTAGTCATTCACCCTCCACCAACTTAACTACTGGCGGTAGTGGCTTCAGCCCAGTGCTCCCTTCCTTAGAGGTGTTGGCTCTGGTATAGCATCCCTCTGGACCTCACACTGGCAAGATTTTGCCACCCCCATAATCATTGCGGTCTAGGCAACTGCCTAGTTTGCCTAATGGCGCACTAGCCCTGCCCGTCTCCCAAGCAATCCAGTGTCATTGAAATATCATCTTTAAAATTGATAATTTGCTATATTTGTATATTGGTCTCTCTGTCTCTCTTCAAAAAGGTTATTTGCACTGCTTTTTCGGGGACATTGATGGGGCAGTTTTCAGCTTGGCCATAGGGCTTGCAGGCCTGTAGAAATATTATTCCTGCAGCCTCATTTTCTGAAAACGAACAGGGCTTCCACATTGCACACAAATGAAAGCTCTGCACGTACCTTTCTTCCCGCCCAACCTCTCTCTGCCCTGTCTCCACCCTGTACTGCAGATGAGCAGAAGAGCAGGTAGAGTTATGCCCACTCAAAGGGGGGTGCAGTTTTTAAAGGAGGGGTTTCCACAGGTAAACCCCCATTTACCCCTGAAAATTCCTAGCGAAAATTACCCTCTTGGAAAGTAATATTCAAAGTCATTTCCATGGGCCAAGCTGCTTTACCTGTGGAAAAATGCCTGCCCTGCAAGTGGCTAAAAGAACGTGTGCAGGGTCTCTACGCGCACGCTCCCTCCTGCAGTCACAAAAAGCATTCCTCAGTGAAGGGGTTTGGACCTGCACACGTCTCTGCAGGTTCGAAAGTCTGCCTGTCCTACTTTTCTGCATAAACTACTGCAAAAAGCGGCAGGTGGAACAGCGGGCGGGTGACTTTCCTGGCATCATTTTCAAAGTGAAAATCAGGGTAAAGTCTGCAAATTAAAAACTACCCATGGACCTTGCACTGACCTGGGCCAATTCCGACCGAGTTTGTTTCCTTACCTGTGTTTTCAGTATCCCTGCAAAAACTGTGCCTTAATAGCTTTAACTGAAAATGAAAAAGAATAAAAGCGATTTTCTCATCCGACACAAAGACGATAGTTTGTCTCCCGCAGGTGCGCATGTGCTTCAGAACATCATCCAGCCTGCATACGGGTAAAAGGACGCCGCAGAGTAATGGGTTGTGCATTTCACCTGCCTGGGGGAGTGACTTTTATGCATGTAAATGTCTTCTCGCAGCATCAGTTTTGCTTGGCCTTTACACTAGTACATACATAAAACCCAACAACTTTTTTTTTTCTGAAGTATCGTTAGCGCTAATAAACATTGGCCAAATCTCTTTATTCCTAACCTTGAACTTGCTGCTTATTAGATGACAAGCGACACTGTCCTCTCCAGGAGTCCTGGACTATTATTGGTGTGATAGATCCCAGGAGAAGTACTTTCCTTTCCACCTTAGAGCAGCAGGAAATGTCAGTGTATGCTTTGCAGTTACGTACATCACTGAACAAATCCAAAGTTCATTCCTGCAAACTGAAACAAAAAAACATAAAAGGAAAATGAGCTTGTGTTGCAGTTTTTACTACCCAGGCTAATAAGAAGCCCTGACTGCCTCTCTCCAGGGTGAGCAAGACATGCGGGACTGTGCACATTTGCTTAACTCGCTCTTTTTTGTGGCTTTAAGGCAGAGACTTATCAAATGGTGGAAGAGTAGGACTGAGTCCCTCACAGTTAAATCAAGCAAGGAGGTGGCATGTTGCACAGAGGGATGTTCTTCTTTCACACTGACCACTAGGTGGCGGAAGGGGAGGCATTACATGGAAGCATGACACTCAGACCTTAGGTAGGGTTATGCTTTCATTGAAACAAAATGGAAAATGTTAACTAGATTTCCCATTTCGATCTACTTTTTGGGATGTGCCAAGCTCTGGTTACCTGAACTGGCCGCTGTTGGAGCAGGATGCTGGGTTTAATGGACCTTGGTCTAACCTAGCATGGAACTTCTTATTGAATTGGGTGCAAATTTAGATGCTTTCAGGATCATTCATCAAAATGCATTATGGCGTTAACGCATGCAATAATGCGTTAACACATGCGATAATAGCAATATTGCACGGCGCAAATGCAAATTTTGAGAAGGGGCGGGATTAAGGAGGAGTTTGAGTGGGAGTTACGAAAATGAGGGGCAATATTGCACCGTATGATAGCATAGGAAAATGTGGGAGGGAGGTTCTGGAAGCCAAATTTAGGCTCTTAGGTAGAAAGCTTAAATCCAGAACCTCCAGGGTAGCATTCTCTGAAATGCTCCCTGTTCCACGTGCAGGTCACCAGAGGCAGGCAGAGCTCCGGAGTCTCAATGCGTGGATGAGACGATGGTGCAAGGAAGAGGGATTCAGTTTTGTTAGGAACTGGGGAACCTTTTGGGGAAGGGGGAGTCTCTTCCGAAGGGATGGGCTGCACCTTAACCAGGGTGGAACCAGACTGCTGTCGATAACCTTTAAAAAGGAGATAGAACAGCTTTTAAACTAGAACAAAGGGGAAAGCCGACAGTCGTTCAGCAGCGCATGGTTCGGAGAGAGGTATCTTCAAAGGATACTAATGATACATTACAATTAGGGCATCGTGACAGTGAGGTTCCAAAAATAAGAAAAGTAGTCCAAGTGCCTGTAACTAAAAACTCACCTGAGCTAAAAAATTCTAACTTATCCCTATCAATTAAAGCGCAGAATGAAAATACAAACAAAAAACAAACTTTGAAATGTTTGTATGCTAATGTCAGAAGTCTAAGAAGTAAGATGGGAGAATTAGAATGTATAGCAGTAAATGATGACATAGACTTAATTGGCATCTCAGAGACATGGTGGAAAGAGGATAACCAATGGGACAGTGTATACCGGGGTACAAATTATATCGCAATGACAGAGAGGAGCACTCGGGAGGGGGTGTGGCACTTTATGTCCGGGACGGCATAGAGTCCAACAGGATAAACATCCTGCATGAGACTAAATACAAAATTGAATCTTTATGGGTAGAAATCCCTTGTGTGTCGGGGAAGACTATAGTGATAGGGGTATACTACCGTCCACCTGGTCAAGATGCTGAGACGGACAGTGAAATGCTAAGAGAAATTAGGAAAGCTAACCAAATTGGTAGTGCAATAATAATGGGAGACTTCAATTACCCTAATATAGACTGGGTAAATGTATCATCGGGTCACGCTAGAGAGATAACGTTCCTGGATGGAATAAATGATAGCTTTATGGAGCAATTGGTTCAGGAACCGACGAGAGAGGGAGCATTTTTAGATCTAATTCTCAGTGGAGCACAGGACTTGGTGAGAGAGGTAACGGTGGTGGGGCAGCTTGGCAATAGTGATCATAATATAATCAAATTTGATTTAATGACTGGAAAAGGAACAGTGTGCAAATCCAAGACTCTCGTGCTAAACTTTCAAAAGGGGAACTTTGATAAAATGAGAAAAATTGTTAGAAAAAAATTGAAAGGAGCAGCTACAAAAGTAAAAAATGTCCAAGAGGCGAGGTCATTGTTAAAAAATACCATTCTAGAAGCACAGTCCAGATGTATTCCACACATTAAGAAAGGTGGAAAGAAGGCAAAACGATTACCGGCATGGTTAAAAGGGGAGGTGAAAGAAGCTATTTTAGCCAAAAGATCTTCATTCAAAAATTGGAAGAAGGATCCAACAGAAGAAAATAGAATGAACATTGGCAAGTTAAATGTAAGACATTGATAAGACAGGCTAAGAGAAAATTTGAAAAGAAGTTGGCTGTAGAGGCAAAAACTCACAGTAAAAACTTTTTTAAATATATCCGAAGCAGAAAGCCTGTGAGGGAGTCAGTTGGACCGTTAGATGATCGAGGGGTTAAAGGGGCACTTAGAGAAGATAAGGCCATCGCGGAAAGATTAAATGATTTCTTTGCTTCGGTGTTTACTGAAGAGGATGTTGGGGAGGTACCCGTAATGGAGAAGGTTTTCATGGGGGCAAATAGTGGATTAGACACCAAATGTTGTCCAAAAATTCTTTATTTGAATGGAGACACAAGATTCATACTATCGCCCGACTCAGGCCGAGTTTCGCCCCCCACGGGGCTGCCTCAGGGGCTGTATGTAGATTTATATAAATTCTATATTCAATATATTCTTATATCATGATTCGAGTGTCTGATAGCTGCCAAAAACGCGATGTTTGCTCGGGGCAAAATCACTCCTCTAAGCGCTACACGATCGTAGCTTTGGATTAAATGAACCTGAAAACTCCTGCAAAAATAGACGATCTCCGCTCAGTGCAGAATACTTGGCCAATGGGCAATGATTCAGATGGACTGAATCAAATCACGGTGAACCTAGAAGATGTGGTAGGCCTGATTGACAAACTGAAGAGTAGTAAATCACCTGGACCGGATGGTATACACCCCAGACTTCTGAAGGAACTAAAAAATGAAATTTCAGACCTATTAGTAAAAATTTGTAACATCATTAAAATCATCCATTGTACCTGATGACTGGAGGATAGCAAATGTAACCCCAATATTTAAAAAGGGCTCCAGGGGCGATCCGGGAAACTACAGACCGGTTAGCCTGACTTCAGTGCCAGGAAAAATAGTGGAAAGTGTTCTAAACATCAAAATCACAGAACATATAGAAAGACATGGTTTAATGGAACAAAGTCAGCATGGCTTTACCCAGGGCAAGTCTTGCCTCACAAATCTGCTTCACTTTTTTGAAGGAGTTAATAAACATGTGGATAAAGGTGAACCGGTAGATATAGTATACTTGGATTTTCAGAAGGCGTTTGACAAAGTTCCTCATGAGAGGCTTCTAGGAAAAGTAAAAAGTCATGGGATAGGTAGCGATGTCCTTTCGTGGATTGCAAACTGGCTAAAAGACAGGAAACAGAGAGTAGGATTAAATGGGCAATTTTCTCAGTGGAAGGGAGTGGACAGTGGAGTGCCTCAGGGATCTGTATTGAGACCCTTACTTTTCAATATATTTATAAATGATCTGGAAAGAAATACGACGAGTGAGATAATCAAATTTGCAGATGACACAAAAGTGTTCAGAGTAGTTAAATCACAAGCAGATTGTGATAAATTGCAGGAAGACCTTGTGAGACTGGAAAATTGGGCATCCAAATGGCAGATGAAATTTAATGTGGATAAGTGCAAGGTGATGCATATAGGGAAAAATAACCCATGCTATAATTACACAATGTTGGGTTCCATATTAGGTGCTACAACCCAAGAAAAAGATCTAGGTGTCATAGTGGATAACACATTGAAATCGTCGGTACAGTGTGCTGCAGCAGTCAAAAAAGCAAACAGAATTATTAGAAAGGGAATGGTGAATAAAACGGAAAATGTCATAATGCCTCTGTATCGCTCCATGGTGAGACCGCACCTTGAATACTGTGTACAATTCTGGTCGCTGCATCTCAAAAAAGATATAATTGCGATGGAGAAGGTACAGAGAAGGGCTACCAAAATGATAAGGGGAATGGAACAACTCCCCTATGAGGAAAGACTAAAGAGGTTAGGACTTTTCAGCTTGGAGAAGAGACGACTGAGGGGGGATATGATAGAGGTGTTTAAAATCATGAGAGGTCTAGAACGGGTAGACGTGAATCGATTAGTAGAAAGACTAGGGGGCACTCCATGAAGTTAGCATGGGGCACATTTAAAACTAATCGGAGAAAGTTCTTTTTTACTCAGCGCACAATTAAACTCTGGAATTTGTTGCCAGAGGATGTGGTTAGTGCAGTTAGTATAGCTGTGTTTAAAAAAGGATTGGATAAGTTCTTGGAGGAGAAGTCCATTACCTGCTATTAAGTTCACTTAGAGAATAGCCACTGCCATTAGCAATGGTAACATGGAATAGACTTAGTTTTTGGGTACTTGCCAGGTTCTTATGGCCTGGATTGGCCACTGTTGGAAACAGGATGCTGGGCTTGATGGACCCTTGGCCTGACCCAGTATGGCATTTTCTTATGTTCTTATGTTCTTAATGCATGCTATCGCACAGTTTTAACACCGGAAATAACTACACCTTTTTTCCTGGCATTAAGCTGTGCGATATGACCAAAATGAACATAACGCAATTCGCGATAATTTTCTCAAATTGCATTTCGGCCATTTCTGGACTGGGGAGAGGAGAGAGAAGAGTAGAGTGGGGTAGAGAGAGAGAAAGAGAGCCTCTGGGGAGGCCTTCACGGTATGCAACTATTTATTTATATTCCTATAGGAGGGGCAGCTAATAGCTCGAGGTGAGGTGTTAGTGGTGATTTAGGAGCCAGTTTTACATGCAGACTAAGACATACGAATAGCACAGTAAACCTCAGTGAAGATTTAATGTCATCTGGAGTGAGGAAAGTCTCACAAAGATGACATTTCTACTGTAATGACATCAAATCTTTACTGAGGTTTACTGTGCTATTCATACGTCTTAGTCTGCATGTAAAACTGTCTCCTAAATCCTAAACCACCAGCAACAGCTCACCTTGAACTATTAGCTGCCCCTCCTATACGCATATAAATAGTTGCACACTGTGAGGGCCTCCCCAGAGGTTCTCTCTCCCTCTCTCTCTCAGATGCAAAATAGGAAGCCTGCAGTGCCATTGTGATTAAGAGTGTCTAAAAGTACACAGTGTTCTTGTCTTGTGCATCATTGGTGCTTAATCCTACTGTCTACCCTCACTTCTCAACTCTTGAGTAGGGAAAGAGACAAGAGGTCGATTCAGGAGACTGTAATGCTTGGAAGCTGAATGTGCCTTGCCATGTGTTTTGGTCTCTTATCAAAGTTGTGCCTCGTGACGCAGCACTGCGTTGAGCACTCTGTGATTGTATGGTCTTACTGCCCGCCACTAAAATTATTACAGTGCCAAAGGACAATTCCAGTAAGCCAATGCCATGTAATTTTCCCTAGTATTTTCATGGGGAACAGTCAGCCCATCACTGGGAGGATGGAGCTGCCTGTTACACAATTTGCTTGGTAGCCTCTGTTGAATTAAACTTCCATGTTTTTGCCCAGACACAGTGGAGTTGGTTTTCAAAGGGTTTGGGAGTCAGGCACCTAAATTGGCCCCTTTGAAAATTGACTAGGGCTGAGCAGCTGCAATTTTCAGCACGAGGCACCTAACTTAGGAACCCTAGACATATGAATTGCAGTCCTAAATTTAGGGGCCTAATAAATTTTTAGTAAACTTTGACTGAAAATATTTCTAAATTTAGGCATCTAATTCAGATACTGAGCATTTTTTGAAAATTGATTTGCATCTTTCCATCTCATACTTCTCTTTCTGCTGCACAGAACTAAAAGGACTGCTTTACTGGGGGACCTCAAAATGCCTTCATCTACTGCATCATATTATCATCTACCAACTATGTTGTTGTCCCAAAAGTTATCTAAAAGTTTTTAAACAGATTTATATATTTTTAAAAATGTTATAAACACACATGAATGTGTAACTTTAATTCAAGTGACAAATAGCGATCTCATTAATACAAATGTCCTATGTAAAAATTGTTAAAAATGCACTCAGTACTTTTCCAAGTCCCAGTTGTTTTGTGGCTGCTGTATTAATGGAGCATTTCCTCAGGTTAAAACTACACTAAGGCAGTGATGGCGAACTCCAGTCCTTGAGTGCCACAAACAGGACAGGTTTTCAGGATATCCACAATGAATATACATGAGATAGATTTGCATACAGTGGAGGCAGTACATGCAAATTTTTCTCATGCATATTCATTGTGGATATCCTGAAAACCTGGCCTATTTGTGGCAATCGAGAACTGGAGTTCACCATCACTGCTCTAAGAGATATGTTTTTGTTTTTTTCATTTTTGGTGCACACTAACCCCATTGGTGTATATTAAAACACGTAGGGCCTGATTTTCAAAAGCATTTACACACTTAAACTGGGTTTTACACATAAGAACATGCCATACTGGGTCAGACCAAGGGTCCATCAAGCCCAGCATCCTGTTTCCAACAGTGGCCAATCCAGGCCATAAGAACCTGGCAAGTACCCAAAAGCAAAGTCTATTCCATGTTACCGTTGCTAGTAATAGCAGTGGCTATTCTCTAAGTCAACTCAATTAATAGCAGGTAATGGACTTCTCCTCCAAGATCTTATCTAATCCTTTTTTAAACCCAACTACACTAACTGCATTAACCACATCCTCTGGCAACAAATTCCAGAGCTTTATTGTGCGTTGAGTGAAAAAGAACATAAGAAATTTGCCATGCTGGGTCAGACCAAGGGTCCATCAAGCCCAGCATCCTGCTTCCAACAGTGGCCGATCCAGGCCACAAGAACCTGGCAAGTGGCAAGTACCCAAAAACTAAGTCTATTCCATGTTACCATTGCTAATGGCAGTGGTTATTCTCTAGGTGAACTTAATAGCAGGTAATGGACTTCTCCTCCAAGAACTTATTCAATCCTTTTTTAAACACAGCTACACTAACTGCACTAACCACATCCTCTGGCAACAAATTCCAGAGCTTTATTGTGCGTTGAGTGAAAAAGAACATTCTCCGATTATTTTTAAATGCGCCCCATGCTAACTTCATGGAGTGCCCCCTAGTCCATCTATTATCCGAAAGAGTAAATAACCGATTCACATCTACCCGTTCTAGACCTCTCATGATTTTTTTTTTTTATTTAAAATTTTTTATTATCCAGTATATTGTAAAGCTTACACAAGGATTAAATAGAGATGAGAATAGCAGTACAAAACATATAGGCAAATTCAGAACTTTTGTTTTGCTTCCTAAGTATAAAATACATAACAGTTCCAGTGTATTATCATTTCCTCAGGTGAACAGATATCCATATGTAGAATTGCAATTTCCCACTCTTCCCTAGTAATCCCCCCTACCCCCCTCTCCCCTTGCCATTTCTCAGCACTTCCTCATACTAACAGTTACGCTATTCCATCTGTGCTATGTACTGAATTAGCGGTGCAGCAACAACACAAAGAGCAAATATTCACGAACCTGTCGAAACTAGTGAGAAAATACAAAAGGTATCGCCAAAAATTGTGCAAATGAACACACCGTCTACTCAGAAAACGGACAAAAGTTATTTTAGAAAACAGGACTGCATCAGCAAGCCTTTTGACAACGTGCTCAGTATTGAGCCATCCGGTCTTATCAATCACTTGCAGCCTGTAGGTATTCAACTGTATTATTATGTTTTACAAAACATAATGTTTTACAAAACATAATAATAGTTTTACAAACATAAAACATAATAATACAGTTGAATACCTACAGGCTGCAAGTGATTGATAAGACCGGACGGCTCAATACTGAGCACGTTGTCAAAAGGCTTGCTGATGCAGTCTTGTTTTCTAAAATAACTTTTGTCCGTTTTCTGAGTAGACGGTGTGTTCATTTGCTGAATTAGCGGTGTCCACATCCTATAAAATTTGCGTATGGTGTCTCGTCTGTGGGCCGTTATTCTCTCCAAATAATGTATTTGTCTTACTTTGCTGTACAGCTGCATGAGTGTGGGTGGGTTTGTACATTTCCACTGAGTGGCGATCACCGATCTAGCAGCAGTAATAAGATAATAAAACATTTTTTTGTTTTTCATCATCTAGATCTGGATAGGGGAGGCCGAGTAGCCAGAACTCTGCTTGTAAGGGAACCTGAACTCCCCACACTTTATCCACCAATCTTTGACAAGCACTCCAAAACCCCTGCAGCTTAGGACATTGCCACCACATTTGCCAATAGGTACCCCTCTGGGAACACTGTCGCCAACAATTAGGTGAGCGGCCTGGGCACCATTTGGCCACTCTCTCTGGGGAATAATGCCAGCGATAAAAGAGTTTGTATCTATTCTCCATCATGGATGCGGACATGGAAAATTAGCCTAGAGGCTGAAAACATTCCTCCCAGTTGTTGCGATCCCAGTGAGGGCCCTGGTCCCGGTCCCGAGCCAACAGATGGGCAGCTCTCCCGTCCATGTTATGTATCAGTAACCGGTAAAGCTTAGAAATCCCTTTTCGGAAGTGACGTGCCTGGAGGCAATACCCTTCAAACATGGAACGTGGACTGCTTAAATCGGAACAAGGACCCTGAGATCCCAAAAAGTGTCACAGCTGGGCATATGCTAAAAAATCGGCAATAGGTATCTGAAACTTGTCCTGTAACTCTCTAAAGGGAACCATCCCTTGGCACCAAACCTGTCCTAAATGTATCAACCCCCAAGATTCCCAGCGCTTAAAAGTCGGGTTTTTCTGTCCCTCAATGAATTCCCGGAGGTGTCTGATTGGGGACAGGGCAGAGTTTTTGCTGCCTATCAATTTTTGTTTCCATTTTTCCCAGACCATCAGAGTTGTCTGGTGGTGCTAGTCATTGGCCAGAATAAAACTGGAATGGGCGTGCCCCCCCATCAATTGGCTCTCAATCCCGACCCATTGTTTAGGTGATTGTAAATCATGGCTATCGACAATAAATTTTAACTGAGCTGCGGCATAATAGTGTAGTAGGGAAGGCAGTCCCAACCCTCCATCTCTACGTGTTTGGCTGAGAATCAGACGGGAGACCCATGGGGGTCTTCTACACCATATAAAGGCAAATATTTTACGCTGAAGAGGTCTCATATCAGTGGCAGGAAAGGGGCATGGTAAAACCTGAAATAGATAGCTAATTTTCGGTAAAAGATTCATCTTAATCGCATGGTTTGGCATCTTAATTCTGCCAAACCATGAAAAAGGTAGTCGTTCCCATCTGTCTATCACCCATCAAGTTGCAAATCAGAGGTTTATAGTTTAGAGATATTAATTGAGAGGGATCCAAACTAAGATTAACCCCCAGATACCGTATAGGACCTGGGGTCCACCGAAATAGGAACTCACTCTTACCTTTCCACATCAAGTGCTCAGTAAAATGCGACCTCTCATGATTTTAAATGCCTCTATCATATCCTCCCTCATCGTCTCTTCTCCAAGCTGTGTAAGTGGACTTTTGAAAATTGCTACAATATAATGCCATTGAATTGTCCATAGGTTTTACGTGTTTAAGTGCACTTAAAGTGGGTAAATGGCTTTTGAAAAATGCTATAATAATACGATACATTTACATGTGTAACTCCTTTGAAAATTCAACTGATGGCATGCACTAAATCCAACTTTAAATGGGCTTTAATGTGCACTATAATTTAGTGCACATTCACTCAAACTGAAATGAAACAAAATATGATACTAATAGAAAAGCAAAAATGAAAAACAAAAGCAAAATATATATTTTTTTGGATGCAAAACCCTCATGGCTCTGACTTCTCATAGTGGCTGCACATCTCTGCATTATTAGCTGAGAATGGCCAAATGAGCCAGTCCTATTGCTGAGAAATATATCTGTGATTTGCAGTCACACACAGAAAAAGACACCCTTCTAAAAATGCCTCCAGATTAGAGCATTCAGGCTAGATCTTGAGCCCAGTGTTAGATTATCAAGGATGGTTATGCTTCAGTTGCAAGGGGAAAAGCATAAATTATGATCTGATAGGTAGTGAACAGTGAATCTGCCTAGATAAAAGCCTCTTCCAATTGAATGGGGTGGCCTGGCCTAAATGCTTATACAGACGTTTACTGCTTATAATTTTTCATTTTGGGAATGAAGAGTATTTTATTTTCAATCTGAGCTAATTTATCAGATAGTTAGTGAATGCAGACTGGTCAAATATGCCTTCAGTTCTAATTGAAGACCAGTGTATAATACCAACTGTAACTAGGTGATCTATTTATTAAACTGAACACTCCAATGCTGATACTGGGAATGTTTCAATTTGTATTTTTGTTAATGAAAAAATATACAGTGATACCTCGGTTCTCGAACATAATTCGTTCCAGGAGGACGGTCGAGAACCAAATTGTTCGAGAACCGAAGCAATGAAACCCAATAGGAAATAATGGAAACTGGATTAATTCGTTCCAAGCCCCAGAAAATGCCTATTTACTGGCCTAATTTGTATATAATATGTATGTCTGCATTACCACTTCTGGCTTTCTTTGGACCCATGTCTAAGGGTTAAATTCAGTGTAAAGCGTGACTCTCTCCACAAAGCGTGACTCTCTCTCTGCACTCACACTGATGACGCAAGCAAGGCGCGCTGGGCCGAATGAACGCCATTCGGCTCAACTCGGCTCATCTCGGAAGTTCGAGTTCCAAATATTTGTTCGGATTCCAAGACAAAAGTTTCTCGAATCTCCTGGTCGAATACCGATTTGGTCGAAAGTCAAGCGTTCGAGAACCGAGGTATCACTGTATATACCTAATTCAGCTGCCAGACAGCTGCACTGGATTAGCACTGGTGGGTGTTTAGCTACAGATATAACAGAAATGAATGCGGCAGTTTCTCCAGCCTGCAGATCCCTTTGTATAATTAATATTTAGTTGCTGGGCCAGGGTGCCTGCTTCTACCATGCACAGATGTCATAACTGACAGTGAAAATGGCTCTGCTCCTCTGCCCCTTAACAAATTATAGTTCAAAAGCACATGGTAGGAATTTGTTTCTGTTCTTCAGTCTGAAGTAATTCTTTGGATCTGCCTTAGCTTTTTAAGCCTCTTCAAATTGCTGAAGCCCGCATATAGTATTTGTATTGCTAGAAACAGCATCCAAGCGGTACAGAGAGATTTCCAGTCTCTCTGTGAAGCAAATTAGTCACATGGCAACAACCATCGCCTTTTCAGAAGCGTTACCTGTTCAGGGAAAGGAGAAGGAGAGGCTAAGCCATATTGATAACTTCAATGTATGGCTCAAATCCTGGTGTAAGGAACAAAGTTTTGGATTTATGGGGGCTGGGGCCGTGTATGGAACAATAAAAAGCTATATGTCAAAGATGGTTTGCATCTCTCTCTGGCAGGAAAAAGGATCCTAAGAGATAAATTCAAATCTTATGTCATAAGGCATTTAAACTAGAAGCCGGGGGTGGCAGAAAGAAATTAGAATGTCACCCCCCAAATACAAATGCAATGGAAAAGGGTGAAATGGATAACAAAACTCAACTAAATAAGTCACAAAAGGAGTCCAAGAAAAGCAGTAACCTGAACGAGAAAAGCTGGAAAGCTATGAGCACAAATGCTCATAGTTTGGGCAATAAAATCCCAGATCTGCAAGCCCTAATGGTAGAGACGGACTTGGACGTTGTTGCTGTCACGGAGATGTGGTTCACGGAATCTCATGACTGGTGTTATAGCCCTACCTGCGGTGAGCCGTGGGCAGCCCGTCCACCCACCTGCTTTTCTTCATGGCAGTCCGACACTGCCGCCGTCCCCCGCAGCCCAGAGGCCGCAGCAGTCTCCTGCCTTGTTCGGCAGGGCTGAACCCGCCGGGAATCATCCTTCGCGGCTGTGGCTGCTGATGCTGTTTCCTCTTCACGGCCGGAGCTGCTGTCGGGGGTCCTAGACGGCAGGGAAGCCGTCCCTGCTTCTGTCTCTGCTTCACCTTCTTCGTGGCTGGAACGCCGCCAGCAGTGCCTCCCATGCGGCAGGGATGCCGCCGAGGTACTTCTGCTTTTCTCCTGCTTCTCCATAGGCGCTGGTGAGCGCCTTTCCTTCTCTCTTAAAGGGCCAGAGGCTGGAAAAGCCCCGTGGCCCACTTTGATGACATCACCAGCCAGCTCCTGGACTAGCCCTATAAAAAGGCCCTGCCTCAGTTCATCAGGGCCTTCGGACTGAGTCTCACAGTCGTCTGTGTCTTCATCTTCAGTCCAGGTCCTCTGTGGTCTTCTCCTGCTTTGACGGCTCCGTCTTCATGTTCCTGATGTCTGATGTTCCTTCGTCCGTACCTCCAGATGTCTTCATGTTCCTGATGTCAGATGTTCCTTCATCCGTATTCCAGGTGTTTCCACATTCCTGATGTCCGATATCCTTGTTTCCTGATGCCTTGTCTTCGCCTTTGCTTCCAGAATACCTGGCTCCTTGATGGCACCCTTTCCTGGCATGCCATGTGGTGGTCTCGTCTTCTCGTGGCACATTGCATGTCTTCTCGTTCGCAGCTCAAGTCTCCAGAGGATCATCCTTGCCTGAAGCCAAGTCTCGTCTTGGTCCTGTTTCCTGTTTGAAGCCAAGTCCTGTCTTGGTCATCTGTCCTGACTCTCGTTCCGGCCCTTGGATGTTCTTGGGGCTGCTCTGTCCATGCCTAAGACTCTGACTGAACCTGTTCCGCTTCAGCGTGGTCCATGACCAGCCATGGGCGGCTGTGTAGGGCATGCCTCGGTACAGGCTTCTACTGAATCTTCATCATGTTACCAAATTCATCTTCCACGTATCCGTCTGGAGTCTGCCTATAAATTAAAGGCTGAGCTAGGGGTGGGAGGGTTGGGAAATACAGTCTAACTTCAGTTAGTCAGCCAGAGTGACTCACTGCTCTCTTGATTAACAAATGTTGGTATCTAATCAAACCAATCACACTACCTCAACACCTTTCCAAGGTGAGTAACTAAACTGAACTTTTCAACCTATTTACTTGGGAATACACTGCTCCTAGCTTATTTCTAGCTTCTGGGCACCAACGACATAGGAAAATGTGGGAAGGAGGTTCTGGAAGCAAATTTAGGATTTTAGGTAGAAAGCTGAAATCCAGAACCTCCAGGGTGGCATTCTCTGAAATGCTCCCTGTTCCACATGCAGGTCCCCAGAGGCAGGCAGGGCTCCGGAGTCTCAAGGTGTGGATGAGGGGATGGTGCAGGAAATAGGGATTCAGTTTTTAAAGGAAATGGACAACCTTTTGGGGAAGGGGGAGACTTTTCTGAAAGGATGGGCTCCACCTAAACCAGATTGGAACCAGGCACCAACTTTTAAAAAGGAGATAGAACAGCTTTTAAACCAGAGCAAGTGGGAAAGCAGACAGTCACTCAGCAGTGCATGGTTTGGAGGAATGTATCTTTAAAGGATACTAATGAAACAGGAGAGATAGGGCATCCCAACAGAGAGGTTCCAATAAAAGCAAATATAATCCATTTGCCTATAGTAAAGAAGCACCTGACCTAAAGAATTCCAAATTATCCCTATCAACTGAAAAGAAGGTTGTTAATACTTTGAAATGTCTGTATGCCAATGCCAGGTTGTTAATACTTTGAAATGTCTGTATGCCAATGCCAGAAGTCTAAGATGGGAAATTTAGAATATATAGTAGTGAATGATGAGAAAGACATAACTGGCATCTCAGAGACCTGGTAGGAGGAGGATAACCAGTGGAATAGTGCAATATCAGGGTACAAATTCTATCGCTATGATAGGGAGGATCAACTTGGTAGGGGTGTAGCACTTTATGTCCGGGAGGATTAAGAGTCCAACAGGATAAAGATCATACAAGAGACTAAATGCTCAGTAAAATCTATATGGGTAGAAATCCCCTGTGTGTTGGGTAAGAGTATCATCCACCTGGTCAAAATGGTCAGACAGATATGTAACATCAGGACATGCTAGAGCCATAAAATTCCATGATGGAATAAATGACTGCTTCATGGAGCAATTGGTTCAGGAACCAACAAGCGAGCAAGCTATTTTATATTTAATTCTTAATGGAACACAGGATTTGGTGAGAGAGTTAACAGTAGTGGGGCCACTTGGCAACAGTGATCATAATATGATCAAATTTGAACTAATGACTGGAAGGGGAACAATAAGTAAATCTACAGCTCTAACACTAAACTTTCAAAAGGGAAACTTTGATAAAATGAGGAAAATAGAAAAGACTGAAAGGTGCAGCTGGAAAGGTTAAAAGTGTGCAACAAGCATGGACACTGCTTAAAAATAATCTTAGAAGCACAGTCCAGATGTATTCCATGCATTAAGAAAGGTGGGAGGGGTGGGGGGGGGGGGGGGGGGGGAGTCAAAACATTTACTGGCATGGTTAAAAGGTGAGGTGAAAGAGGCTATTATAGCAAAAAAAAAAAAAAAAAAATCCTTCAAAAATTGGAAGAAGGATCCATCTGAAGAAAATAGGAAAAAGCATAGGCATTGTCAAATTAAGTGTAAAACATTGATAAGGCGGGCTAAGAGAACATTTGAAATGAAGTTGGCTGCAGAGGCAAAACCTAATAAAAACATTTTAAAATATATTTGAAGCAAGAAACCTGTGAGGGAGTTGGTTGGACCATTAGATGACCAAGGGGTTAAAGGGGCTCTTATGGAAGATAAGGCCATTGCAGAAAGACTAAATTAATTCTTTGCTCCTCTGTTTACAAATGAGGATGTTGGGGAGATACGGGTTCTGGAGATGGTTTTCAAGGGTGATTAATCAGATGAACTGAACCAAATCACTGTGAACTTGGAAGATGTAGAAGGCCAGATTGACAAAATAAGAGAGTAGCAAATCACCTGGGCTGGATGGTATGCACCCTAGGGTTCTGAAGGAACTCAAAAATGAAATTTCAGATTAGTTAAAATTTGTAACCTATCATTAAAATCATCCATTGTACCTGAAGCCTGGAGAGTGGCCAATGTAACCCCAATATTTAAAAAAGGCGCCAGGGGCAACCCTGGAAACTATATACCAGTGAGCCTGATTTCAGTGCAGGGAAAAATAGTGGAAACTATTCTAAAGATCAAAATCACAAAGCATATTGAAAGGCATGGTTTAATGGAACACAGCAGGATTTACCCAAGGCAAGTCTTGCCTCACAAATCTGCTTCATTTTTTTGAATGGGTTAATAAAATGTGGATAAAGGTGAACCAGTAGATGTAATGTATTTGGATTTTCAGAAGGCATTTGAGAAAGTCCCTCATGAGAAGCTTCTAAGAAAACTAAATAGTCATGGGATAGGATGCAATGTCCTTTCGTGGATTACAAACTGGTTAAAAGATGGGAAAGAGTAGGATTAAATGGTCAGATTTCTCAGTGGAAAAGGGTAAACAGTGGAGTGCCTCAGGGATTTATATTTGGACTGATGCCTCTGTATGGCTCCATGATGAGACCGCACCTTGAATACTGTGTACAATTCTGGTTGCCGCATCTCAAAAAAGATATAGTTGCAATGGAGAAGGTACAGAGAAGGGCAACCAAAATGATAAAGGGGATGGAACAGCTCCCCTATCAGGAAAGGCTAAAGAGTTAGGGCTGTTCAGCTTGGAGAAGAGACAGCTGAGGGGAGATATGATAGAGGTCTTTAAAATCATGAGAGGTCTCGAACAGGTATGTGTGAATCGATTATTTACACTTTCGGATAATAGAAAGGCTAGGGGTAATCCATGAAGTTAGCAAGTATCCTTTTTCACTCAACGCACAATTAAACCCCGTTGCCAGGGATGTGGTTGGTGCAGTTAGTGTAGCTGGGTTTAAAAAAAGGTTTGGATAAATTCTTGGAGACGTCCATTAACTGCTATTAATCAGGTTGACTTAGGGAATGGCTTCTGCTACTACTGGCATCAGTAGCATGGGATGATCTTATTGTTTGGGTACTTGCCAGGTTCTTATAGCCTGGTTTGGCCACTGTTGGAAACAGGATGCTGAGCTTGATGAACCCTTGGTCTGACCCAGTATGGCATGTTCTTATGTAAAGGGAAAATAAATTTAAGAGAAATTCAACAAGGCCTGGTGACTTTCTTTCATTCTACCACAACACACTGAAGTTTACTTTTTGTCTTTGCAGTAACTATCATGGCACTTAGGAGTGTTATGTCTTTGCAGTGTCTTTCATGGTACACAAGCATTTTGTGTCTTTATAGTGACTCATGTTTCACAGGGGTTTGTCCTCTTTAGTGCCATAGTGTCTGCTTGAGAGTTCTGGAGAATAGTTTTTGGTCCTAAGCATCCTTGCAATTTAATACACTCCTTTTTGACAGAAGTTTTGAAAACAGAAATGCTTTTAGCTTCAAAAATATCTTAGATAATAAAATCCTATTATGTGGTGGTATGGAAAAGGTGCAGAACAAAATGCTAAAGTGTTACAGCACGCGACCTGGCTTTTAATCCACCTCACTCAGTAAAACTGAGCTCTGAAAGGTTCTGAATATGTTGCACCTTGAGGCTAATGCAGTTATATCAGTGCTAAAGGTTCGGTATTACATTTGCTCTCCTATGAGTTGGGGGAGGCACACCAGTTATTAGTGTTACTGCTGAACGAGTCTGGGCATGACCAGCTCAGACTTTGTTGGGGATTTCTAGGGATGGTTCAGGTGACTATTAAGAATCAACTTCTGCTGGTCAGAAAGGAACAACTGCAACTTTCACACCTTGAAGTCACCTTAGCAATTTGAACAAACCAAGCCAGCTCTGTAGTTCACTGTCATGTGAAGGGACTTGGGCTTGCTTCTCAGCTCATGTGTGGAGGTGGTGTTAGTCACTGTGCAATGGTAACACATAAGTGGATGAATTTAGGGCTCATGAGTGCAGGACTCTGGCAAGAGCCCAGGTCCATGGCCCCCAACTGAGGACTGCTGGGAGGGGATATAAAATAATTCCTAAGCAGTTGTGAATGAAGGCTCCTGCTGCCAGATTTCAGTCCTGGTTCCATCACGAATGGGAAGATACAGCTGGCTCCAAAACCAAGATTGGAACTTTGAATGAATTAATTCACAAAGAACAGCTCAGCTGAAACAAATGTAGAACCACCACTGTAATGGTGGATATAGGACCTTAATGAAATCACTTTGCTATTGTGCTATTTTTTTTTTTGCCCATGTTTACATCTGAATTTTAAATATATGAAAGAAGATATGGCTAACAGTAATAAAGAAACAGGACCTGTTTGCAGCAAGTGAGAGCCAAAGCCTGTGCAAGCTCTAGTAAACAGTAGGGGTTTGGCTTGAACATGTAATACATAGCAATAGCTGTAGGAATTCACTGACCAGACAAGTGCTTTACATCATCCCTCACAGCAGATACTCCTTGAAAATGGCAAAACCATATCTGGACTCTTAGTTTCTGAGATTAATTTGAAGCTTGAGGAAACGGAGTCGAATTATCAGTTAATTATAAAGCATTTGTTTCAAGAAAAATATACTCCTAAGTTACTTGAACAAAGAAACTTGTCAGTTTTCCACAGGCACAATACTGTTGACAATTTATTAGCGGCTGCTTGAGCATTTTTCCATATTCTTTTGATTAGTCATCTTAAGCCTCCTACCAATCCCTGCTGTCTCCACCAAATGTTCAGGCCGTCGATCCTGGCTGTCTTCCTATTTTCCCCTCATATTTGCATGATTTCTGCTTTCCCTGGCACATGCAGAAGGTACTCAGTTTGCCAATCAGATGTGAATCTGAGTTGCTGCCACTGTTAATCTCAGAGCCCCAACCGCACTGTACTTATCTCCCACTTGCTTTTCTATAACAAATTCTAGACAGAGGCAAAGTCAGCTTTCACCCTATTATAGGAATCCCTTCTTGGAAAATTCCATTAGTTAGAAAGCTTTTCTTATCCCAAAATTAAATCTTACATGATTTGTGTCAGAAAGGTCAAATTCCATTGAAACTGATCCTGGTAGGCCCTTTTCAAAATAGACTGGGAGCTGTCATTTTAGCCAATTTACTACAATGCACTAACATTGACCGTTAATGTGCATAAATACAGTGTTTATTGTGCATACTCACTGCCAATGTTAATGATATGCAAATGAGGCAAATGCTAAGGTACATAATACTTTACTTAGTGCTAGTATTGCAAAAGCTTAACTACTCCTCCGTGGTGAGGTTCTGTCTTGATACATCTCAGAAGCAATTTACACACATTTTCAATATGCTAATAATTAAGTGAGAAGTTTTTCATCTTGTTACTTTTGTTCAAAGGTAATGAGATGAAAATTGTTTGTTACAATAGCATTTTTTGTGTTAAAACTCTTGCCAGTTTGTTTACATATGTTAAGGAGCTGTTAACACACAAACTGGTTTTGCCTGTGCTACAAGTGCCTTTAATTGCTTTAATGTACTTTTAGTACACTGAAAGAACGCAAGGGTATGATACTATATGGGTAAACACTTCACAAGTGTATGGAGATATACCTGCACTTTTAATGTCTACACTTCCTGTTTTAATTTCCTATTATCTCCACTTTGCTCTTTGATTTTGATAGATCCTGGAGCTGAATAAAGAGAAGAGCAGCAGACCTGCCATGGTGTTTTTCAAGAGATTAGTGTTTGACAAATGCCAATCTGGCTGCCTTGTTTAACATGGGCTTCTGATCTCTTACCAAGATTTTGCTTGTTTCTGTAAAATTGTCTAGTGCTACTTGCTATTTATTAAAATAAAATTGCAAAAAGTGATGTTTGCAAAGGCTTTAAAATACAAAAATTAATCTGTAGCCTGCTTGCATAAAACACAAACATTTTTATGTTACAGATGTAAAATCTGTAGCTTTAGCACGTTAATCTACTGCACCACCATGTGGCCAAACTAAAATGTAAGGAGAAAACAGTACTGCATAAATTACATTTTTGTTTGTTCGGCTGTAAACTAATATACAAGACTGGAAATGGCTTTCCTGTTATTTGGGATCCTCCCTTTGCAAGAATAGATGGTTTATAACCTAATGCTTCCAATAATGGTGTTTCTCCTGAACAGAATTCATCTGATTTAAAAAACAAAAAACATTTAAACCCACCCTTTAGGAAGTGGCTGAGGAAATGTAAAGCCCCCCCCCCTTTAATGGGCTGTCTAGGTTCCACTTAAATATTTGAACAAAAGGGAAGAAAGCCAGTACACAATAATGCCTTTTTTAATCAAATTAATAATATATCCATGACTCTCCTTTTTGGGAGTTCTCCCTTCATCAGGTCAGCAGAGGCATCAACATTATTTGCTCATTTTGCAGTGATTAACAAGAAATTCAACTTTTGAAACTGGTCACAAATGTATTAGGTTAGAGACGTTAGACCAATACATAAAAACCTGAAATGTGTTTGCTAATCATTAAATAAGCAAGTGAAAACTTTTAATTAGATCGCTCAACCTTGAACATTTCTAGTTTACTGCCCCTTGTCCTATGACAAAAGTTCAATTGATTTGTAAACATACAAATACCTTATTTGATAATCCAGTTGTTAAAACGAGCAAAATGATTAAACTTTGTTTTTGTTTCATTACAGTGGTGGTGGTGGTAGTAGTGTCAACATTTGAAGATAAAAATGTATATGAATTTACAAGACTTATTGGTCTTTTAGAAAGGTATCACAGCCTCTAAGAGCCGCAACAGAACCACTAAAACTGCATCTGAATGTCATTCATATACCCTCAAAAAACTGAAAGAAAGTATTTGCTCTGTCCGCTTTTTCCCCCGTGTCTCGAAGTCGGGTTTGAACAGGAGAAAGCGGGGCCTTCCAACGTATCTAGAGAGAAGTTTCCATTTTAAAACCGAGGCCACCAGTGAATTTATCACGGGAATAGCTCGTGGACTGCGAACAGCTGGTTCTGAATGTGAGGCGAGATACTGTACAAAGCCGTTTATGAAACTCTCGGTGGTGCAGCGCCTGAAGTTTCCGGAGAAACGCTCTTCTATGACACGGGAGCGAGAGTCGTGGAGCTTCCCGGAGAAGAAAGAATTATTTCTCCTAGGCCTTTCCGCTTGCAGCATTTGTTGGAGGGAGCTGCGCTTTCCGTCTCCCGGAGCCAAGTCGGCAGGGGTACAGCGGGAGACCCTGGGGCGATCAGCGGGCTCCTCCAGGCCTCACTTGTCGCCTCGCCCCTTGCCCTGTTGCCTCGCCGCCTCCAAGCCCTCCCGCAGCTCCCGGAGAAAGGCCCGTCGGACCCTATGCATCCTGTGGCCAAGCTCCGCCGCGCTGCCGGGCGCCCGGGCGGCTTCCTGCCGGATCTGGCGCAGCGTGTCGGAGGCCATGAGCCGCCGCGCCGCGTCTCTGCCCCTCAGCTGGGCCTTGGTGAGGGCGAAGGCGGTGATCTGTGCGGCCCACCGGATGGGCCGCGACTCGGCCAGCCTCTCGATCAGCCGCGGGTTATTGAGCAGAGTGAAGAGCAGCCGCCTCAGCACCATCTTCTGCAACTCTGCCTCGCGCGGCTCCAGGTCCCCGCTGTGCGCACGCCGACGACCCCCCTCGAGCCTCGCCGCCAGCGATCGCACGCGCTCGGCTTCAACCGTAGTGACAGAGCGATGACTCGGCAATCGATTCAGATTGCCGAGTCAGAGCGGAAAGCGGAAGTGGATATGCGGCCAATAAAATCGCTCAGTTGATTCCCCACTTCTCCGTTTCTCGTACGATTGTCATGGCCACCACCACCTCCACTCTATGAATTGTAAGAGGAAGCGTCTGAAAATCCGGAGTTTATAGGTGCTTTATAATACGTTCAGTTGTTTTTGCTTTAAGCGAGGAACTTCCTAATGTTTTTTTAAAATAAAAATCAACAAATGAACAGTAGGTGACTTCTTTTTATTGGACTAACGTAGGTTATGCAAGATGTATTTGTGTCGCAATGGAAGCACTCCATGCACTAACACAAAGCAAAGCAGCTTATTTGCCAAGTCAGATAAAAGCATTCCCCAGGCTGAAGGGTAGGTTTTACACCCCCAAGCAAATTGTGAGGTAACCTTGTTATGTCATGAGGAGCGTTGGAGGGTAAAATATTACAAGTTGTTTTTTGTTTTTACATTCATGCTTTTTCATTGGTAGCTCAAGGAGATTTACATTCAGATCCACTAAATATTTCCTGCACTCCAGAGAACTTACAATCAGGGATGGTAACTTTCAAATGAGGGTGTGGGTGCACATATACATGTGGCAATTTTATATCCTGCATGCACATACATACGCATGTTAGAAAATAGCCCTCTCATGTGATTGTGCACTCCTAATTTTAAGCTTGCGCGTGCACAGCAGCATAAGACAGCTTTGGGCGGCGCAAGTGAGGGAATTTTATAATAGATGTGTCCAGATCATGACCAGTTCACCAGTTCATCCAACAATTTTCCCAGTCTAGAGCTAGGTCCTCCACACCCCATTGGTTCTGTAGTCTGCACTCCTCCCAGACCTGTCAAACACTTCAGAGATGCCAGGAAATAGTTTTATAAAGACTTACACCTCCTCCGTAGCAAAAGTAAATTTGCGCCCAGGAGCGTAGCTACTTGTGCGCCTATCTCTTGGTTCCGCCATGTAACACCCACATTCTACCTCTTTTTTCCCAGGTGCGAGATATTCACATATCAGTAATTGTGCACACAGATGGGCAGCTTATAAAATCAGGTGGAAATGTGCATGTGCTATATGGGCGCCCGACTCTTGATTTTGGTGCGTGCCTGGTTTTTAAAATTTACCTTTAAGGTTTTACCCAAGGCAACGGAGGGTAAAGTGACTTGCCCAAAGTCATAAGGAGCAGCAGTGGGATTTGAATCTTGCCTTCCCAACTCCCTACTCCAATTAAAAGCTAAGGCCTGTGTATTTTGCTAACATAGATGCACAGAGTCAGAGAGCTGCTGCAGCAGATACAAACAAGATAATAGGCTACACTTGAGAATGGAGCTATCATTACACACTAGGCTAAAGTTTACTTGGAAGATGCTTGTTACTGCTGTTGAAATAATCAATTTTATGTCAGCAACAGAGCAATCAAAGATAACATAAAATTCCTTTTTCCCCCCCCAGTACTTTCTGATATCACTATTTTGATACTACTAGCACTAAATGGATGCAGGGCTGGAATTAAAATGTTGGCAACCATAGGCAAGAGGAGAGGAATGGGAGGATTGTTCTCTGCTCAGACATTGGATGGTGGTGCAGACAGAATGCCATGGGAGTAGGAACAGGCTTCTCTTTAGCCCAGCTATTTGCCACCTTCAAAATATTGGTGCCGTAAATTAGAACAAAATCCACATGATATTATTTCATGTCTTGCCTTATATTTCAGAACATCAAGGTGAGTTACATAAGAAAGGAAATATATACGGCATCAATCAACTACAACTAACTTTAAAACACCACTTCCTGTAACAATCGAAGACAAAAGGTAACAGAATTCAAAAGAGTATGGAGGGGAGGGAGGGAGAGAGAGAGAACCTAACCTAACCATAATGCCCTCACCCTAGATAGGTATTTATATCTCTATGGGAGGCCCAGCTAGTCACTCGAGGTGAGGTTTAGGTATTAGTGTAGGGGTTAGGGGCCACTTTGACATTCAAAGTGAGACGTACGAACAGAACAGTGCTCTCTTGTGAAGATTTGATTACCTTCAGAGTGAGGAAGCTCACCCAAAGATGTTGGGTGAGTTTTTAACATATAATGTTAAAAGCCTTGGTGTCACATTAGACAACCATCTTAATTTTAAAAATCACATCAATAATACTATTAAAGATGGTTATTTTAAATTACATACCCTAAAAAAACTAAGACCATTACTATATCAACATGATTTCTGTACAGTACTGCAATCCCTTATATTTGCAAAGGTTGATTACTGTAATGCCCTCCTGGGCCTCCCCAAAACTACCTCGCTGCCATTACAAATGCTGCAAAATGCAGCAGCACGCATACTCACCAACACTAAAAAATCCGAGCATATTACCTCCATACTCAGGGATCTACATTGGCTCCCCATTGCACAAAGAATCATGTTCAAAACCTTATCATTAATACACAAAACCCTGCACAATGAAAATATGACATGGCTCAAAAATTACCTTTACTTCCATAACCATTCTAGACCACCCAGAACGCAACATGCTTGAATCAACTAGAAAATGCGCAATAACTATAGCTGGCCCACTCTGTTGGAACAATATGACACCTGAGTTACGTCTTGAAACATGCCCAATAAAATTTAAGCAAAAACTTAAAACATGGCTATTTTCTCAAGCCTATACTTAATATACATGCTTTCTTCTCTCAATAGAATATTCCTAAAATCTCTACTGCAATTTCATGCAGTCTACCTTCCTCTTCTGTTTTATAATAGATCTTACAGTTATTCATCTGAATAACACATTATGCCAATCTTATCTGCCTCCCTCCCACTTATTATATCCCAGAGAGAGAGACTTGCTATAGTGCCTCCTCCCTAGACAGGTATTTGTATCCCTATGGGAGGCCCACTTAGTAACTCGAGGTGAGGGTTAAGTATTAGTGTAGGGGGTTAGGGGCCACTTTCACATTCAACATGAGACGTACGAACAGAACAACAAGCTAGGTGGAGAGAACATTGCACAAATCTCATCTTGGAGTGAGTTTCCTCACTCCGTAGGTCATCAAATCTTCACAAGAGACCACTGTTCTGTTCGTACGTCTCATGTTGAATGTGAAAGTGGCCCCTAACCCCCTACACTAATACTTAACCCTCACCTCGAGTTACTAGGTGGGCCTCCCATAGGGATACAAATACCTGTCTAGGGAGGAGGCACTATAGCAAGTCTCTCTCTCTCTCTTCCCCCCCCCCCCCCCCCAAATTGGGCTAATAGTGCACCATTATTCCCCCTCCCTTGGTTGAATCATTATTATTACTTGGTTAAACTCTTCATTTGTAATGCACTGTTGCTAATCTCCTGTTCGCTTTAGCACTGCTGCAGGTTTCTGTTGTCTGTAAACCGATGTGAGGTTACTAAACAAATGTCGGTATATAAAAATTGCAAATAAATAAAATAAGATTTGTGCAGTGTTCTCTCAACCTAGCTTGATGGACTCTCTACCTGGGTAACATCAAGCTAGGTTGAGAGAACATTGCACAAATCTCATCTTTGGGTGAGTTTCCTCACTCTGAAGGTCATCAAATCTTCACAAGAGAGCACTGTTCTGTTCATATGTCTCACTTTGAATGTCAAAGTGGCCCCTAATCCCTACACTAATACCTAAACTTCACCTTGAGTGACTAGCTGGGCCTCCCATAGAGATATAAATACCTACCTAGCATGAGGAAACCCACAGTGCTTTGAATTTTGCAGAAGAAATGCCCCTTCTTTGATTCATTATATCTATTTAGTTCATACTTTTTCAGTGGTAGTTCAAGGCAAGTTACATTCACAGTAAAGCAGGTAGTTCCCTGTCCCTAGAGAGTTTATAGTTTAAGCTTGTACTGAGTTAATAGAGGGTGAAGTGGCTTATCCAAGGTCACAAAGAGCATCAGCAGGATTTGAACCCTGGTATTCCTGTTTAGTAATCTGATGCCCTAACTACTTGGCTGCTCCTGCAGAGAAGTGGATTTTTAGAGGTTATAAGACCTTTTTTTGATCCCAGCCTAAGAATTTTTTTAAGCAGGAGGTTTAATCCTTTTGCTTTGGCAATGGTCATACAATCGTCATGTATCGAATGGGGTTGGGTAGCAGAGCATCAACACCTCTCCCATGGTGTACAGGTTCTCAATATCAGTTTAAAGGTCAAGAAGCAGTTACAAACATGTCACAGTAGTACATGAGCTTTAAAGATCTTACAGATTCTATCTTGAGATATCACATACATGAAAATATATACTTCTATCTTGGGGTCAGTGGGTTCAGGCAGCGCCTTGTGAGAAAGCTGCTCCCAAGAAGATTTAGTGATTCTTTGTTTCATAATTCATTTACCTTGAATTATAACTTTGGTGCTCCCTATTATTTTTGTTTTAACTTTTTATTGATCATTTTATATATTATACACAAGCATAACTTGCTACAGAAATAGCATTTGCATGTTGTAATTCTAACAGGAAAAATAAACAAAAGGGCAATAGTTACTGTCAATTGCTTGTAGACCACCACAAATTGGGGGGGCCCAGAAAAGGAGAAAATCGAAAGAAAAAGGTGAACAAACCCCCAAAGAAGGAAAAAAAAGATCTTCCAGCGAGGACAATACACACCGTCCCCATTATTTTGATTTGCGTCTCTCCATTCGGCATTTTAGAATTTGATGCTGTTTGAGATTCTGCTGATACAGATTAGCCACTTGACTTTCAGTCTTGAAGTTTATAATGTTGCCAGCCCACCACAACAAAATGACACCTTTATAAGATAAACATGGGCTTTCCTTTTCAGTTTATATTTTATCTGTCCTGTGAGTTTATTAGTATTTATTTCCATACTACCTTCAAGTTATTTCAAGTTATTTCCAAACTACCTTCAAGATCTCCATACTACCTTCAAGTTCTGAATAAGAGCCTCCCATGATTCTTACTGTTTATACTATTTAAACATTACGTTCCTTAGGCCTTTTCTTTCTAGCAGTTCAAGCTTCCAAGTTTACTAACCTTGTTATATGTAACTTTGTTCTTCCTGTTCTACTTATGGTTTTAGTTACAATTCCCCTATTCGATGTAAACCGATCTGATATGGTCTTCAACCATGAAGGTCGGTATAGAAAAGTGTTAAATAAATAAATAAAATAAATAAAATATTACAGCAAAAGCAGGAGAAATCAATGGAAAAAAAAGACAATTTTTCCAGGTAAATATCTTTTTTTAATAACTTTTTATTTTATAAGGCACAAAAATTACAATCAGTTTCAGGCAGAAAGGCACGAAAATAATATGAAACAAAACAAAGCAAAAGAAAACAAAACTCCGAGGCAAAAATAATCATGCAAATAACAATACCAGCAAAAGACCTTTGAGAATACCCAGCTTTCCATTAAAAGAAAAATAATATGTTAAGAAGTACAATTTATGTGTCACCAAGTCTAACAGCAACCCCAGATCTGATTATATCCCTTAAATGTAATTCCTCCATGGAGGAAATTTTGCTATTGTAGATTTCCAGTGATGCAGTTGAGAAGCTGAATTTCAGAAACAGGCAATTGTCAAGCATGTAGCATGTAAGAGGTAGGAAATAAGTTTTTTCACTCTGAAAGAAAGAACAATCAGATCCCATCTACCTAGAAGACAAAGTTTAGCAGTCATGGCAAAAGTGACAGTTTGCATTTCTCTGTGATCCGCGTCCCAAAAATTAAACACCACCTCACAATCTCGTCACATATAAAAATAGAAAGCAGCCTGCCCGCAACCATGCCAGCACAAAGGACTAGATTGACTACATCTGGCAAAAATGTAAAGGGTACCTATGCATACTGTAGGATGCAACAATCTAGGTCCAAAGAAACAGATCGGAAATTGATCCAATATTGCAGTAGCGACCAAAGAAAAGAGAGGATCAATGAATTTACCCGAGAAAGTTCACCCGATGCATGGAGATTTTTTGACAAGAATAGGTACAGTCCTTCCCATTTTTTGATAGCAAGCACTTTATATAACTAATATTTATATGTGAACATATATCAATTATATATATATAAAAATTGGCAAATCATGGTCAAATGACATTTGTTTGTTTTTTCTGTTGTTTGATTAAGTTTGTCAATATTCTTTTAATTGATATGATTTCATATGATTTATTTATGTATGGTGTATATGTTTTTATTTGTATTTATATGTATTTATATGTTTCTATACATGTTTTATTTTGCTAGCCCCTGAAGCAGCTCAATGAGCGAAACTCGGCCTGAGTCGGGCTTTTAATACGTTCTGTGCTCAATAAAAGAACTCGTGGTGTTCATTGATCCTCTCTTTGGATGCAAAAATCTATACAGTAACTCTCTAGTTACTGTATAGAGAGCACCAAATAACAAACCAATCATCAATTACTAAATCAGTGGAAAGGTCCTCATTCCAATTAGCAATTAAAGCATTGTTGGTCATACTAGCTCTGATGTCATTGCACAAATACATCTGAGAAATTATTTTGCCTGGCAATTTTTATTTATTTATTGATATTTAGCAACCACTTTACTGATTAAAAAAACACTCAAAGTAATGTACAATCTTAATACAATACAATACAGCATATAATAAAATACATTTTTTTAAAGAAATTTCTCCAATCCATCCTTTGTATAAAGTGTATCAGTTTCTCATTTGCACTTAAGAATATATTTGTGAAGTTGTAAAAATAAAAAAATGAGGTTATGCAGGGAAGCCACATTTTTCCTCTAAGTCCGAAAAAGCTTTAAGTTTATTACCCCTGCAGAGCTGGTCAAGATAGTTTAGCCCACAATCTGATCATAACTGAACATCTACTGAAAAAGTAGCATGAGAAAGATAAGGATTATTCAGCAAAGGAGAAAAGGGAGAAAGATTAATCAACCCCTTGCTTAGAAACCTAGCAACATTAGCATCATATTTTTAAAGTGTGCTATTTTTTTTATTTATTTATTTAGCATTTTTTATATACCGAGGTATAGCAGAGTTGCCTTCACTCCGGTTTACATTATAACAAACCAGTTACATTTAAATTTGACAGATTACATTAATCAGACTGAGAAACAGACATAAAAATTAGTCTAACAAACAGCAGGATATATTACAAGTAAGGTATACTGAAAAAACAGGGTTCATAGATAATAGGATATATCTGTAGTTAGAGGGCGGGATAAATTGTCCTATCGGTAGACTGATAGTTATGAGATCAAAAGTCCGAGCTGTCAGTAAGAGATTGGCTTAGTAGCCAAGATTTTAGTTCTTTTTAAAAGATTTAGGGTTTTCTTGACCAGCGAGGTACTGAGGGAGTGAGTTCCATAATTTTGGGCCGATGATGGAAATGGCTCTATTTCTGGTGGAAGAGAGTTTGGCGAGAGGGAGAGATGGAATCACAAGTTGTATTTTACTAGTTGTTCTTGTAGTGCGTAGGGATTGGTGGATATGTATGACGTCAACAAGAGCAGAGTAATCTGCTTTGTAAATTGCTTTCTGCAGTATTGAGAGGACTTTGAATTCGATTCTTTTCTCAATTGTGAGCCATTGTAGTTGGTTGAGAATGGGAGTGATGTGTTCAGATTTTCTTTTCCCCGTTAAGATTCTGGCAGCGGTATTCTGAAGAAGCTGTAGTGGTCTTAGGGATGACTTGGGTAGTCCAATTAGAAGAGAATTGCAGTAGTCCAAACAGGAGAATATTAGGGCTTGAAGGACTGTTTTGAAGTCATGGGGATGAAGCAGTGGTTTTAGGTGTTTGATTACCTGTAGTTTGTGGAATCCTTCTTTTGTTCTAGTAGAGATGTGTTTTTTAAAATTTAGATCATTGTCCACCCAGAAGCCTAAATCTTTAACATTGTCTTTAAGTTGGATGATGGAATTGTCAAATTGGAAGGGTGGAATAGTTTTAGGTCCGGAGTTTTTTCTGGCGATGAGTATGCATTCAGTTTTGTTCATATTTAAACATAATTTAAGTTGGATTAGTCTGTTTCTGATTGTGTCCAGGAGAGAGGCTGCACTAGACATTGTATCTTCTAACGAGGAGGAAATTGGAATCAAAATTTGTATATCATCGGCGTACATGTAATATGTTATGCCAAGACTGGATAAAAAATGGCAAAGGGGAGTAAGGTAAATGTTGAATAATATGGGTGAAAGTGCTGATCCTTGCGGTACACCTGTTTCAAGGGGGATGGCGTTTGATAAAATGTTGTTGTAGGTGACTTTAAAATATCTATTTTTGAGGAAGGATGAAAACCAGCTGAGGGTTTTTTCTGTGAGCCCGATGGATTCAAGACTAGAAATAAGCAATTTGTGGTCTACAGTGTCGAAGGCTGCAGAGAGGTCCAGAAGAATCAGAAGGTATCCTTTTTTGTTGTCGAGTCCTCTTAATATGGTATTGGAGAGGTTGAGTAAGAGTGTTTCGGTACTGAAGTTTTTCCTGAAACCGAATTGTGTGGGATAAAGTATTTTATTATCATCTAAATGGTCATTTAGTTGTTTCAACACCGCTTTCTCTGTCAATTTGGCAAAGAAGGGTAGGTTAGAAATTGGGCGGTAATTGTTTAGGTCATCTGGGTTAAGGTTTTTTTTCTTTAACAAAGGTGTGATTGTAGCGATTTTTAGCATGCTATAGTTAGGGAGCTTCATTTTCAGTTTTTATTTTTTTAATTTTCCAGGGAATTTATCAGGGTTTATTATGACCAGAAGAAAACAAGAGAAAATCAGTGGAAAAATGTGACTTACTACTTTTCTGGATAAATAAGAACATAAGAACATAAGAAAATGCCATACTGGGTCAGACCAAGGGTCCATCAAGCCCAGCATCCTGTTTCCAACAGTGGCCAATCCAGGCCATAAGAACCTGGCAAGTACCCAAAAACTAAGTCTATTCCATGTTACCATTGCTAATGGCAGTGGCTATTCTCTAAGTGAACTTAATAGCAGGTAATGGACTTCTCCTCCAAGAACTTATCCAATCCTTTTTTAAACACAGCTATACTAACTGCACTAACCACATCCTCTGGCAACAAATTCCAGAGTTTAATTGTGCGTTGAGTAAAAAAGAATTTTCTCCGATTAGTTTTAAATGTGCCCCATGCTAACTTCATGGAGTGCCCCCTAGTCTTTCTACTATCCGAAAGAGTAAATAACCGATTCACATCTACCCGTTCTAGTCTTCTCATGATTTTAAACACCTCTATCATATCCCCCCTCAGTCGTCTCTTCTCCAAGCTGAAAAGTCCTAACCTCTTTAGTCTTTCCTCATAGGGGAGTTGTTCCATTCCCCTTATCATATTGGTAGCCCTTCTCTGTACCTTCTCCATCACAATTATATCTTTTTTGAGATGCGGCGACCAGAATTGTACACAGTATTCAAGGTGCGGTCTCACCATGGAGCGATACAGAGGCATTATGACATTTTCCGTTTTATTCACCATTCCCTTTCTAATAATTCCCAACATTCTGTTTGCTTTTTTGACTGCCGCAGCACACTGTACCGATGATTTCAATGTGTTATCCACTATGACACCTAGATCTCTTTCTTGGGTTGTAGCACCTAATAAGGAACCCAACATTGTGTAATTATAGCATGGGTTATTTTTCCCTATATGCATCACCTTGCACTTATCCACATTAAATTTCATCTGCCATTTGGATGCCCAATTTTCCAATCTCACAAGGTCTTCCTGCAATTTATCACAATCTGCTTGTGATTTAACTATTCTGAACAATTTTGTGTCATCTACAAATTTGATTATCTCACTCGTCGTATTTCTTTCCAGATCATTTATAAATATATTGAAAACTAAGGGTCCCAATACAGATCCCTGAGGCACTCCACTGCCCACTCCCTTCCACTGAGAAAATTGCCCATTTAATCCTACTCTCTGTTTTATGTCTTTTGGTGTCAGAAGCCAGTACAATAAAACAATATTGGAGAAATTACTTACCTGATAATTTCGTTTTCCTTAGTGTAGTCAGATGGATTCAGGACCAGTGGGTTTATGCTCCCCTGCCAGCAGATGGAGACGGAGCAAGCTGACGTCACAGTAAATATATAAAATCCTGCAGTGACCCCAGCCTGCTAGTATTCTCTTCAAAAACAAATGTGAACAGACTATCAAAAAACTTGATTAAAAACATGATTAAAAACAGATAACCAACCATAAACACGGAACTCACATAAGATTCTAGGTACCCCCAAGCCAGGGACTGGATGAACACTTACCAGTAATCCCTTGGGACCCAGAGCCCCACAGGAGGACTATTGACATATTCATGTGGCAGCCGAGGGCGGGAAGCTGAGTCCATCTGTGTACACTAAGAAAAATGGACCAGTGGGATGTACCAAAGCTACTCCCCAACAGCTTTCGAGGCTGCCCGTAGTCTAGTCAGCACCACATGTGCAAAGGCTGAGTCCTCTTGGGCCTGCACATCTAGATGATAAAACCTGGAAAAAGTGTGTAAGGAGGACCATGTCGCAGCTCGGCAGATATCGACAGAAGACAAAAGACTAACCTCTACCCATGACACTGCCTGAGCCCTAGTGGAATGAGCCCTAACCTGAATAGGCAACGGCTTTCCATCATCCACATATGCAGCCGTGACCACATCTTTAATCCAATGAGCTATGGTAGCTCGCGAAGCCGGAGTGCCCTGCTTACTCCTGCCATGGAGAACAAACAGGCGATCCGTCTTTCAAAAAGACTCAAAGACCTCCAAATACTGCACATCAAGATGCTTTCATCCAAGGAGTGCAAAAGGCAAAACTCCTCCGCACCTCTGACTTTATCCAGGGTTGGCAAGGAGATAGACTGATTCACATCAAAGTCTGAGACTACCTTGGGCAAGAAAGATGGAACAGTACGCAGTACAGTATACCCCCGGAGTCACCTGAAGGAACGGCTCCCAGCAAGACAAGGCCTGCAGCTCAGAAATCCGATGCGCAGAACATATAGCCACCTGGAACACAGTCTTCAAAGTCAACAACCGTAAGGAAAAGTTACGCAGTGGTCAAAACATAGGGCCCACCAAAAAGTCCAGCACCAATTAAGACTCCACAATGGAGCCGGTAACCTCAAAGGGGGGGGGGGGCCTAAGGTGTTTCACTCCCTTCAAAAAATGGGCCACATCAGGATGAGAAAACAAGGAACCACCATTCACCTGGTCTCTGAAACAGGCAAGAGCCGCAACCTGAACCTTCAAGGAATTAAGGGCCAAGCCTTTATTCAATCCATCCTGCAAAAACTCCAGAATGAGTGAGATATTAACTGAATGAGGAAGAACACCCTGCTCCTCACACCAGGCCTCAAAAACTCTCCAAATCCACACATAAGCCATGGAAGTGGAGAACTTGTGAGCGCGGAGTAAAGTGGCAATCACCGCAGAGGAATAACCACGCTTTAACAGGCAAGCTCTCTCAAGGACCAAACTGTAAGAAAGAATCAAGTCAGATCCTTGTGAAGAACCAGTCCCTGCTGAAGCAGATCCATGTGCGGTGGAAGATGAAGGGGGACCTCCACAAGGAGTCGTCGCAAATCCACATTCTGCAGATGCCTGGGCCAGTCCGGCGCCACCAGGAGTACTAGCCCCCTATGTCCTTCGATCTTGCGAATTATCCTGCCCAGCAAGGGCCATGGAGGAAAGGCATAAAGCAATCTGTCTCCTGGCCAGACCTGTATGAGAGTGTCTGTTTCCAAGGACCATGGATCTCTCCTGTGACTGTATGTTAGGGATCTGTTGCTGAAGACTCCTGTTGGGGGAGGAGTCAGCAATCTGATTAGAATCTGCTCCTGTAGAAGGAGGAGTTAGCAATCTTGTTATGCTCAGCTCCTGAAGTGGGAGGAGTAGCCATCTGTAGTGACCTGCTAAGGAGTGAGCAATCTATTAGTGACCTGCTGCTGGATACTCCTGTAAGGGGAGGAGTTAGCAATCTGTTATGAGTCACAGTGCGGAGTTAGCAATCCGTTAGGGATCTGGCTCCCATGGAAGGAGGAGTTTAGCAATCTGATATGCTCCGAAGGCGGAACTAGCAATCTTGTTATGATATAGACTGCTGAGTTGGCAATCTGTACCAGCGGAGTGCTAGAGAGGGTACTCAGCTGGAAAGGAATGTAAATAGGTAAATTCTTGGGCCGATGGCAGATGACAGCGCCCCCAGGAGGATATCCTGAGAGGGACCACCGGCTAGGCTTGGGTATGGAGACAAACACAGATAGTTCTTTTATTAGACAGGTTAGTAGAACCACCAGAGGTGGCAGTAGTGAGCTGATGTGCCCAGCAGGGCTGAAGTCCCTCAGATACTGGAACAGCGATGCCAGGGTTGCTGAGCTGTAGAAAGACTATAGATAGTGAGTATACAAAGTATACTGTGTTCATAGCCAGAACTAGATGACAAATCTCACATAAGTTCTTAAGTAGGCTCAGTTGCTGGAAAGGGTTAGGCCCTCGAGGAGCGAGGACCTGGTTCCAGGGAAAGCTGGAAGAGAGCAATGGTAACTCACAATTGTCTCTATCTGTGATAGCTTCCAGGCAGTAGAGAATCTTCAGAGTATTCAGGAACATGGGCCCTTGAGGAGCGAGTACTGGTTCCTATCTGCAATCTGAAATAGTAACTCACAAATGTCTGTAACTGCAATCGCTTCCAGGCAGTAGAGAATCTTCAGAGTGTTCAGGAACATGGGCCCTCGAGGAGCGAGTAGCGGTTCCTATCTACAATCTGAAATAGTAACTCACAAATGTCTGTATCTGCGATGGCTTCCAGACAGTAGAGAATCTTCAGAGTGTTCAGGAACATGGGCACTCGAGGAGTGAGTACCGGTTCCCATCTGCAATCTGAAATAGAGAAAAGAGAGCGAGGCCCCCCGAGGAGCGGTAAGTCCGAGGAGTGGTAAGTCCGAGGAGGCAGAATAGCTTAGAGAGACTAGCGAGTAAAGGCAATTGTTACGGTTGTGGACCCTTGGGCTGGTTGGGACAGAGGATGGTATGCTATGGATGACCACAGCAAGCATCCCAGCCGGGAGGTGGCTCGGAAGAGACTCAGGGAAGGCTTCGTCGCTGGAAGTCCGAGGTCCCTCTCGGACTAGGTGGAGTCCTATGCGACCAAGGACCCTCGGCAGTGGCTGAAGAGACGGACGATGGTTGGGCCCGGGTGGCTGGAGGGTCTTCACCCTGGAAGCCGGTACTCCTCCAGGAGGAGCCCGTAGGAGTCCGGCCGCTGGGACCTAGGAGGTTCACCCTGGAAGCTGAAGCACCCCCGGGAGGAGCCCATAGGGGCCCGGCCGCTGGGACTTAGGCGAATCTTCTGGGCCAGGGAGCACTGAGTACCTGAGGTGCGGAGGAAGCCAAAGGTGGAGTCCAGGAACGAAGCTGGGTCGGAGGCCGGGAGTCAGAGATCCAAACCAAAGCCAGGGATGAAGCAGGAGACGGAGTCAAGGATGGAGCCGGAGACAGAACCAGAAGTCAGAAGTGAAGCCAAGCCAGGGACTGAAGCTGGAGACGAAGTCGTGGAATGAAGCCGGGTCGAAAGCCAAAGGTCAGAAGTAGATACCAGAACCAGGGGACGGAGGCAGGAGACGAGTCAGGAGGCAAGCCGGGTCGAAGACAGGAAGCAATCACCAATACGCAGCAACTAGCAGCCAGGAACCCTGAAGAACCTCTTTGCAAGGCACTGGAGTAATCTGGATGCAGGGTACTTATACCCTGAGGGCGTCTGACGTCACCTGCAGCAGGACTGAGGTCTTTCCCCTGCTGGCCCCTTTAAATGGAGCTCCTCCCCGCGTGCGCGCGTGTCAGGGGGCGGGGCCAGCCGCGCCAGAACGTCAGCGTCTCTCCCGAGGAGGGAGAGACGCGCTGGAGGGCCTGCAGGCCCGAGGAATCCCCGAAACGGCCCGGGCCAGCCCCGAGGTAGGTGGAGGGACCGGGGCACGGCCCGGGACCATAACAGTACCCCATCTCCTATGCCCCCTCCCTGGAGGCCTGGGTTTTCTTGGGTGATCCAGATGGAACTGGCGGAGGAGGTCTTGGGAAGAAGGCTCCCAGGAGTTTTCCTCCGGACCGAAGCCCTCCCACAAGAGGAGGTATTCCCACCGACGAGGTTGGAATCGTACGTCCAGAACTTCCTTCACCGTATAGGTGCCGTTGGTCTCAGCTTCGGCAGCGGTGGGTTCCGGAAGTTTATCATGAAAGGGGGAGAGCACCACAGGCTTAAGCAAAGACACGTGGAACACATCGTGAATGCGTAAAGTGGAGGGTAATCGCAGGCGGTAGGACACCGCCCCAACTCGTTCCGCTATGGGGAACGGACCAATATACCTGGGAGTCAGGCGCATAGAAGGGACCCTTAGACGAATATTTCTGGTGCTCAACCAGACTTTACTCCCTGGAAGGAGGACCGGGGCTGGTCGCCGTAAACGGTCGGCGTACATCTTCGCCTTAGCAGAGGCAGTTCGGAGCCTTTCCTGGGTAGACATCCACAGAGCACGCAACTGCTGGGCAGTAAGCTGAACCGCCGGTGAGGAGACAGTCAGAGGCAAAGGCAATGGAGGCCTGGGGCTCTTTCCGTAGACGAGCTGAAACGGGGACTGGTCAGTAGCGGAGTGCTTGTGGCAGTTATATGAAAACTCAGCCCATGGTAAGAGGGTGACCCAGTCATCCTGTAGATCCCCAACGAAAGCTTGGAGGAAGGCCTTCAGTGTTCGGATAGTCCACTCGGCCTGGCTGTTGGCTTGAGGGTGAAAGGTGGTAGTGAGATCCAGGCGCACCCCGAACTTCTTGCAGAGGGCCCTCCAATACTTTACCGTAAACTGCGGCCCAGGGTCAGAGGTAATGTGCGAAGGCAGGCCATGTAAACGGAAGACATGTTGTATGAAGAGGTTAGCCAGTTCTGGCGCTGAAGGTAGCTTGGCGAGAGGCACGAAGTGGGCCATCTTTGAAAAGCGGTCTACCGTGACCCAGATCACTGTCTTCCCATCGGAAACTGGCAGATCCACAATAAAATCGGTAGACAAGTGAGTCCAGGGCTCCGAGGGAGTGGGCAGCGGCTGTAGGAGCCCCCAGGGACGTCCAGGCAGAGGTTTCTGTTGGGCACAGGTAGGACATGACTTGACATAACGGTGCACGTCCTCCTTGACCCGCGGCCACCAATAGAACTGTCAGAAGTTCCAAAGTCCTGGCGATCCCTGGATGCCCAGCGGTCAGAGAATCATGGGCCCAGGCTAAAACCTTCTTGCGAGAACGGGTGGGCACCACCGTCTTACCCGCGGGAGCCACCTCGGAAGCTGCTAGCAGGACCTTGGCTGGGTCCAAGATGTACTGGGGCAGATTGGGTGCATCCTCAGGCTCCGTTGTATGGGAAAGCGCATCCGCCCGTATGTTCCTGGCTGCCGGTCGGTATCGGAGAGAGAAATTGAACCGACTGAAAAAGAGCGACCAGCGTGCCTGCCGGGGATTAAGGCACTGAGCCCGGCACAGGAATTCGAGGTTCTTGTGGTTGGTGTAGACAATGATCGGGTGTTGGGCCCCCTCAAGCCATTGACGCCTTTCTTTGAAAGCTAGCTTGATAGTCAATAGCTCCTTATCACTGATGCCGTAGTTCCTCTCCGCCGGTGTGAACTTCCGGGAGTAAAATGAACATGGCAGGAGTTTGCCTCCGGCAGACAGTTGGCTTAGTACTGCCCCCACGGCTATATCCGAGGCATCCACCTCTACGAAAAACTGGCGTTGGGGGTCTGGGTTGCGCAGGCAGGTGTCTTGGAGGAATGCGTCTTTCAACTCACGGAAGGCCCGCGTGGCCTCCGTCGGCCAATTCTTGGCATCGGCCCCTTTCCTGGTGAGGGCCATCAGAGGAGCCACCATCTGTGAGTAGTGGGGAATGAATTGCCGATAAAAATTGGCAAATCCCAGGAATCGTTGGAGTGCCTTCACTTCCTGAGGTTGCGGCCAGTCTCTGATCGCAGCCACCTTCTCGGGATCCATTAAAAAGCCGGTGGAAGACACAATGTACCCTAGGAAGGGTAACGACTCCTGTTCAAAAACGCACTTTTCCAATTTAGCGTAAAGTTGGTTGTCTCGCAGCTTCCGCAGTACTCGTCGGACATCTTGGCGGTGCGTTTCCAAGTTCTTGGAATATATAAGAACATCATCGAGGTAGACTATGACTGAGGAGTGTAGCATGTCTCTGAGAACCTCATTCATGAGGTTTTGAAAAACCACCGGGGCATTGCAGAGGCCAAAGGGCACGACCAAGTATTCGTAATGGCCATCCCTCGTATTGAATGCGGTTTTCCATTCATCGTCGGGACGAATCCGTACCAGGTTGTACGTTTCTCGAAGATCCAATTTAGTGAATACTTTGGCCCCTGTAACCTGTCCAGGAGTTCCGGTATCAGAGGCAGAGGGTACCGGTCTCGTCGAGTAATGCTGTTCAAGCCACGGTAATCTATGCAAGGGCGGAGGGACCCATCTTTCTTTGCCACGAAGAAGAAGCCTGCTCCTGCCGGGGACTTAGATGGTCGGACGAACCCTCTATCCAGGTTCTCCCGGATGTATGCAGACATGGCTTGGGTTTCTGGAAGAGACAATGGATATACCCGACCTCGAGGCGGTGTGGTACCGGGCAGCAGATTGATCGCACAATCGAAAGGGCGATGTTCTGGAAGAATCTCGGCTCTTTCTTTGGAGAAAACATCGTGGAACTCTTGGTAATGAGGAGGTAACGCCAAGGGAGTCGTCAGGAGCGGTATCGGGGCCTGAGGCAGTTTCGTCAGGCAGGAGCTAGAGCAGGCAGGACCCCAGGACGCCACCTGGAGGGAATCCCATGCGATGACTGGCGAGGGTTTACGGAGCCAGGGCAGCCCCAGGATGATTGGGTGCATAGACTTCTCTAAAATGAGGAAGGAGATCTCCTCCAGATGCAGGACTCCTGTATGTAAGATGAGCGGCTGGGTGCACGTGGAAATAGTGCCTGGAAGGAGTCTCCCCTGGATGGAGGATATGCGGAGTGGGGGCCTTTGGGGTTGTACTCCAATCTGGAGTTGCTGAGCTAGTTCCTGGAGGATGAAGTTTTCTCTGGCACCTGAGTCGATCAGGGCTTGTGTCTCAAACTCTCCTCCCGGGAGGAGTAAAGTCACAGGAACGAAGCATGGGGAGTCGGGAGCAGCGTGACCTAGGGCTAGCTCCCCAACTGTCCCTAGGTCTGAGTGTTTCCCGGGCGCTCGCTACAATGAGCAAGGAAATGACCTTTACCACCGCAATACAGGCATAGGCCCAGTGAACGGCGTCTCCTTCTTTCTTCTTGGGAGATGGGTCCTCGGCCCACCTGCATGGGTTCGATGTCCTGGGCCCCAGAGGAAACCGGCAGGGAACTCCCACTGCGGGAAGGAGCAGGTCCAAGGGTTCCAGACCTATGGGCTGTCCTCTTCTCTCAAAAGCGGCGCTGGATGCGACGGTCTACCCGGCCTGCCAAGTCAATAAGATCGTTCAGATCATCAGGGAGGTCTCTGGCCGCCAATTCATCCTGCAATCTCGGGGAGAGACTCTCCAGGAAGATACCGTGCAAGCTGTCATTCTCCCAGTTTAATTCAGCGGCGAGAGTCTGAAAATCCACGGCATGTTCTGCTAGGGGCCAGTTACCCTGCCGCAGCTGGAGCAGCTCAGAGGCAGCGGTGGGTTTGCGGGCGGCCTCGTCGAAGACCCGCCTAAATGTGGAGACGAAGTGTACCAGGTTGTCCAGGCAAGGGTCCTGGCGCTCCCAGAGGTTGGAGGCCCAGGCCAAAGGTTTCCCATCCAGCAGGGAAATAATAAAATTTGTCTTGACCCGGTCTGTTGGGAACTGAAGCGGGAGGAGGTTAAACCGAAAATAACACTGGTTTAAGAATCCCCGGCAGAGCTTCGCGTCTCCTGAAAACCACGAAGGTGCCGGCATCTGGATGGGGATTGTAGCTGCGAGATTGGCCCCAGCTTCGGGTGCCGTGGAGCTGGCAGCCGTGGCTCCGCCGATACGGTAGGCTAGCCCTTGTACTGTCGCCGTCAGGGCGTCGAGGCAAGTCTGCTGCTGTTGTGGCCTCTGGGCTATACCCGGAATGGCTTTCAGGCCTGCGAGGTCCGCCGGGTCCATGGCCTTGCAAACTGTTACGGTTGTGGACCCTTGGGCCGGTTGGGACAGAGGATGGTATGCTATGGATGACCATAGCAAGCGTCCCAGCCGGGAGGCGGCTCGGAAGAGACTCAGGGAAGGCTTCATGCTGGAAGTCAGAGGTCCCCCTCGGACTAGGTGGAGTCCTATGCGACCAAGGACCCTCGGCAGTGGCTGAAGAGATGGACGACGGTTGGGCCCGGGTGGCTGGAGAGTCTTCACCCTGGAAGCCGGTACTCCCTCAGGAGGAGCCCGTAGGAGTCCGGCCGCTGGGACTTAGTCGAATCTTCTGGGCCAGGGAGCACCGAGTACCTGAGGTGCGGAGGAAGCCGAAGGCGGAGTCCAGGAACAAAGCCGGGTCAGAGGCCGGGAGTCAGAGATCCAAACCAAAGCCAGGGATGAAGCAGGAGACGGAGTCAAGGATGGAGCCGGAGTCAGAACCAGAAGTCAGAAGTGAAGCCAAGCCAGGGACTGAAGCTGGAGACGAAGTCGTGGAACGAAGCCGGGTCGAAAGCCAAAGGTCAGAAGTAGATACCAGAACCAGGGGACGGAAGCAGGAGACGAGTCAGGAGGCAAGCCGGGTCGAAGACAGGAAGCAATCACCAATACGCAGCAACTAGCAGTCAGGAACCCTGAAGAACCTCGTTGCAAGGCACTGGAGTAGTCTGGATGAGGGTACTTGTATCCTGAGGGCGTCTGACGTCACCTGCAGCAAGACTGAGGTCTTTCCTGTGCTGGCCCCTTTAAATGGAGCTCCTCCCCCCGCGCGCGCATCAGGGGGCGGGGCCAGCCGCGCCGGACCGTCGGCGTCTCTCCCAAGGAGGGAGAGACGCACTGGAGGGCCTGCAGGCCCGAGGAACCCCTGAAATGGCCCGGGCCGTCCCTGAGGTAGGTGGAGGGACTGGGGCACGGCACGGGACCGTAACAGCAATCCCCGCTATTAATCCTTGCTAACTCGAATCGTAAGCAAAAGTGAAGACCTTTTTTTTTTTTTTATTTATTCTTTATTCAGTTTTACAAATTTAGTTCAAGCATACTTGAATTTGAAATATATATACTTCACTCATTAAGATTCAAACAAAAATAATCAATTCCTTAATTACAAAGAACAAAATAAATATCTATTTAACAATAAAATAATACACATTGTAACCTATTTTTTGAAAAACAGTGAAGTATAAATTTTTTAGCCCACAAACGGCTCGATCCAGTAAGGCCGCGGTAAAAACAGTGAGGTAGTGTCAGGCGCACCCTTCCTCCCCGCACGCACAGTTCTCTTCACTAACTCCCCGATACTCTCCTCTAATCGCATGCAAATGCATGCCGCGGCTGTGAAGCGTTAGGGAAGGGTTATGCCCGCGCAACCCATTTTACTGTATAGGCGCTGTAACAGCGCCTATACAGTAACCTGGGTGCGCTGGTACCTGTCATTTCAAATGACATTTGAAATGACAGGCACCAGGAAGTGTAAAAAAGTTTAAAAAGTGTAAAAAACAAAAAACCTGTGTGTTATATAAAAAAATAAAACAATTTTAAATACCTGTCGGAGGGCCGTGGGTCCAGGCGGCCGGTGGGCGGCGGGCAGCCCTCAGCGGCATCCGGTAGTCCCTTCTCCCTTCCTCCCTCCCTCCCCTGCCTGGATGAGCGCCAAAATCGCACGGGCGGGTCGGCAGCGGGGGGGGGGGCGGCAGCAGGATCCGGGAGCGGCGGGTAGGCAGCAGCGGGGGCCGGGGGGGCAGGGGCAGCGGCAGCGGGGGGGGGGGGCAGCAGCAGGGGGGCGGCAGCAGGATCCGGGAGCGGCGGGTAGGCAGCAGCGGGGTCCGGGGGTGGCAGCGAGATCCGGGGAGCCAGCAGCGGCAGCATGTTCGATCGCGCAGGCAGGTAGGTGGCAAAGTAAAGATGGCCGCCAGCACGGGAAAATCGTGCAATTGGCCGCTGAAGACGTGACGTCACACCCCGTGACGCCAAACGTCGTGACGTCACGTCTTCAGCGGCCAATTGCACGATTTTCCCGTGCAGGCGGCCATCTTTACTTTGCCACCTACCTGCCTGCGCGATCGAACATGCTGCCGCTGCTGGCTCCCCGGATCTCGCTGCCACCCCCGGACCCCGCTGCTGCCTACCCGCCGCTCCCGGATCCTGCTGCCGCCCCCCCGCTGCCGCCCCCCCCCCCCCCCGCTGCCGCTGCCCCGGACCCCCCGGACCCCGCTGCTGCCTACCCGCCGCTCCCGGATCCTGCTGCCGCCCCCCCCCCCCCCCCCCCCCGCTGCCGACCCGCCCGTGCGATTTTGGCGCTCATCCAGGCAGGGGAGGGAGGGAGGAAGGGAGAAGGGACTACCGGATGCCGCTGATGGCTGCCCGCCGCCCACCGGCCGCCTGGACCCACGGCCCTCCGACAGGTATTTAAAATTGTTTTATTTTTTTATATAACACACAGGTTTTTTGTTTTTTACACTTTTTACACTTACCATAGCAGGCCCGAGCCTTGCTACTTTTTCGTTTGTTTTTTTTTGCCCTGGTCCCGTCCGGTCTCCTGCAGCCCCGTCCGGTCCGGACGGGGCTGCAGGAGACCGGACGGGACCAGGGCGGGTAAGCAATGTTTTTACCCTACACTACACTACACTAACTCCTACTAGGGGGAGGCGGTAAACTAGCAGGTTAAGGCCGCGGCAGAACAGCGGGTTACGGAGGAGATAATATCAGCGCCCGTTACAGTATCGCAGGGGAATAGCTAATTCCTTCATTATACAGCTTTTTCGTTCATTTACATGCCGGGTGCGGAAAGGGTTATGCGTCTGTTTTCAGAAGCGATACGGACGCGTGAAACTGGACACTGTATCGCCGAACTGCCTTGCGCGCCCGAATTGTGCGCTACGAGCACGTTACAGACGGGCAATCCTCGAGCGGACGATACTGGATCGAGCTGAAAATTAGATCCAAGATTTCCACAACCTTAAGGAAATATATTTAAACAGTAAATTCAACTATAGGGGAGTCACATTTTATTTTATAGACCTTTTGAAATTGCCTTTAGAAGTATACATCAACTCACAGGGGAGGAGGACACCAAGGGGTCCCTTCTACTAGAAATAAAAGATGTTAGTTGCGAGGGGAGAAAAAACAGAAACGAATTTCCTTGAAATTTAACCAAGCACTTGCATGGGAACTTAAGCATAAACATCCCTCCCAATTCTAGCACTTGTGGTTTTAGCAAAAGAAATTGTTGACGACGCTTCTGCGTCGTTCTCGCGAGGTCAGGGAATATCTGAACTTTAATACCCAAAAAGTTTTCATGACGATGAGAAAAGTACTTTTTGAACACCCATTCTCTGTCTGATTGTAATAAGAAGACCACTATAAGTGTAGATGGAATCACTGTATTTTCTTCCGACTGCTCCAGCAGCTCTGAAATATTCATAGTTGGTGTTGTTGTTTCCCTTGGGGCTAATATCTGAAAATTGTCCAAATTGCTTTCAATAATTCTTTTTGGTGGTATATAAAAAACCTTAGATATTATTGGCAAAGTCTCCTCAGTAATCTTTAAATTTTCTATCATATATTTCCTCCAGAGATCTTTAGCAGTCATATATGGTAATTTAGGAAAATTAATACACCTCAAATGTCTAGCGCGTATCTGATTATCCAAATTTTCCACTTTTTGTTGTAAAATCTGATTTTCTTTAATTAAATTACTTTGAATATTATTTAAACTGTCCGTTTTTACTTCCATTAAATGCACCTTTTCCATATTTTCCCCAAGGTCTTTTTCAACAGTCAACATTCTAGTTTCTAAATTTTCTACTGCTTTTACTGTTGAAAGAATCTGTCTCTAAATGTTATTATTAGTGTCTTTTATCGCTTCCCATATCGTTTGCAGCGTAAAATTTTGTGGTCTTACCAGCTGACATACTTGGGCCACATTTTCAGAACTTTCCCCTTCGTTTAATAGTGGTATTCCTCCTCTTAAGTCTCGTGAGGGTCGCTCTGGCGTCTCTCCACTCCCTGCTTGCTGCGGCTCAGCTTCAGGCATTCCTCCCGTCCCAGGACCCGGATGTAGTGACATAGAAAGACTGACCTCCGTCAGCGTGGGCTCTAGAGAGGGTTCCCCTGAGGCACTTATGCCCTGTACCTCTGGTTCCTCTCGGCGCAGACTGGCGTGTCTTTCAGCAGGGTTCCCGGGTGGGCGTCTATCCTCCGGCGAAGATGGATAAAATTGCTCTGGGCTGCCCTCGGACACTTCTTCCCTCCGAGACTCAGCCAGCGAGCTCATGCCGGGGGTTTCAACTCCCCGACGAATGTGAGCGTCCATAGGTCCTAGGACCGCATGGGTCGAGGGGGGCTCTGGAGCTAGCCGCTCCCTCGCTCTCTTCTTGTGGCCCGAATGCGGCATCAGACTATGGTAAGGAAATTTTGGAGAGAGACGCTCACACCCGTCTTACCTCTCCGCCATCTTGGATCCTTTGGACGTTTCAAGTGAAGACCTTTTATGTTGGAAGCGGATGACGTCAATACAGGGGGGGGGACGCCCCCTGAGTTTCGCGCCCTTGCTGGTACATACTTCGGAACGCGCGCGCCCTACGTCATCAGGAACATGGCGGATCTGCAGCGTCGAGCCAGTCCAGGGATGCTGGAGAGAAGGGCATGGAGACGCAGTGGCAGCAAACCGGTCATCAGACCTGGAGGGAGTCGCCACAGAGGTAGAGAGGGCGGAGTGAGGGCGTAGAGCAGCCACGGACGCAACACTGTAGAAGCGAGGAACCTTCGCATTTCAGAAGTCACCAGCAGGTCTAGGAACAGAAGGCCCCAGTGATCCACAATCAGCTGAAATGAGTCGGCTGACAACACCCACTCTCCTGGGTCCAGACTCTCCTTGCTGAGAAAGTCTGCTCTTATGTCTTTTCCTGCAATGGGAGAGGCCGAGATCATCTGCAGATGACCTTCCATCCATTCCATCTGCTGGTCTATTTCCTGGGATGCTTGCTGGCTCTTCGTTCTTCCCTGGCGATTGATATTGGTCACTGTTGTCACGTTGTCCGACATCACGCGAACCGCTTGATTCTGCAGCCTGTGGCTGAAATGCAAGCATGCCAGTCATACCGCCCGGGCTTCCATACGATTGATATTCCAGCAGGACTCTTTGGCATTCAGCGCCCCTGGGCCATTAACTCCGGACAGTGAGCCCCCCCCCCCAACCATGGAGACTCGCGGCTGACGTGCTACTACGTCTTTTTTAGCTGACTGGCAGTCTTTCATAATTCAGAAACAATGTTGGTTAAAATCGCAGATCTACAATTTTCTCAGGACAGTCTGACAAATCTTATACCTTTTGATTTCTCTTGCTGATGTTTCAGGGGTATAAGTCTTATTCTACTTTGATATGGTTGGGTTTACTGTTGTTACAATTTACTTACACATGTGGTTTGTGGGGGATGTTTTTTTTTTGTTCATTCGACAGTTTCTTTAATAGTAAATTTAGTTCTACCCTGTTCTCCCAGTTCATTGTAACCCCTGTTCATTGTAATGCCTTTTGCAACGTTCTTTGTTTCACTGTAAACCGATATGATATGTAATTCCTCTACATGAATGTCCCTTCGTGCAGCCCTGTAGTGCAGCCTTTTTCAAACTGATTCTGCTTCTCTCGCCTTCCACCTCAACCACTGACCACACTGGAAACCATAACAGGCCAATTACTCCTTTTAGCTCTCCACACCACTTAAAGATGCACACCTTCACCATCCCCATCATCACCAAACACCTCAGAACTAGAGACAAACTCCCTCCAATTCACACCATTCAGCAAAAAAGGCTAATTCCGATCATAATCTCACCAGTCACACAACTTCTGGGCCTCTCGCTATTCACATTGACTCTGTTCAATGCCCAATCCCTCTCCAAAAAAACCCACATTCTTAATGATTATCTCTTGGAAACCAAACCAGACATCTGTGCTATCACAGAAACTTGGTTGAAACCCACGGACACAGTTCTAATAAATCAACTTCCCACTCAAACTTACGACATATTCTCGATCCCAAGACTCAAGAAAAGAGGAGGCGGACTCCTTCTGGCAGCAAAGAAAGGCCTAAATATTACCCTTCAACATTAAAATCCAATCTCCAACCTAGAATGTGCATACTTCAAATCCAAACAGCTCCAAATCTGCCTTATCCTGGAAATCTAGAAACAGATCCATCTCCCCTCATTGAATACATCGCCAAATACATCAACTATGACACCCCAGCAATAATAATGGGAGACTTCAACCTACACGTTGACTCAGCCCCACGCTCCACCAACTGTGATACTCTCCTATCTACGTTCCGACACCTGGGTTTCAAACAGATCGTCAACAGCCCCACTCACAAAGCGGGCCATACTTTGGACTTAATCTTCGTGAATGAAGGCATCTCACTCTCCTCTAATCCTACATGTACATCTGTACCTTGGTTGGACCACCAGGTCATCACTACGGTCCTCAAGACATAAGACACCCTCCCCCCTTCCTTCCCCAAAACCACTGTCCATTACAGGAAACCCTGTTCTTCAGACTCCCTAAGTAGCCAGCTCTCTAAGGAACTGTCACATCTCGACCTCTCAGACGCAAATGCGGCTATCACTCTTATTTATTTATTTATTTATTTATTTATAAGTTTTTATATACCGCCGCTCATCAAAGATATCACGTCGGTGTACAGTAAACAGGAACTTACGCCGGAGCATTTTACATTTAACAGGGTTATATAAGCGTTATACAAATAAAAAAGGTAAGTATATAAATATTTGAACATAAAACAAGTAGAATCTTTTTAAAAAAACAGAACTATCATTTAGTTGTAACTTAACTGAGCTGAATTAAAAACAATACTATAGAGTAAAAGGGTTCAAGGGGAATAGGTAAAAGCTAAGGGAGATGGTTAGAAGGTAATGGAGTTCTAAATTGGAAGTGGTAAGAGGGGAGAGATTGTGCTAATCTTAGATTAGGAGCAATTATATGGTAAGATCATTATAGTAGGAGTAGAAATAGGGAAGTTAGAGATGGTATATAGACAGGGGGTGTCGGGTAGAAAGGCAGGGCAGGTAAAGGAGGGGAGGACATATGTATTTCAAGTATAAGCATGTGTGAATAACCATGTCTTGAGTTTTTGCTTGAATGTTTTGGGAGATGGCTCAAGGCGCAGTTCGGTGGGAATGGTATTCCACAGCAAAGGGCCAGCAAAAGAAAGCGCTTGCGCTTTGGTAGAAGCATAGTTATATAGTTTGGGCGAGGGGGTCTGTAATGTGGCAAGGTATTGATTTCTGGTGGGTTTAATAGAATTTTGAAATTGTAGTGTATTATTAAACCATTTCATTTCAGGATTGTGGAGGGCTTTATGGATAAGTGTTAGTGTCTTATAGTGTATGCGAGATTGAATGGGGAGCCAGTGTAAATCCTTCAAAACTGGCGTAATATGTTCCTTTGAGTTTGTATTAGTAAGGATGCGGGCTGCAGTATTTTGCAGGATTTGTAAGGGGCGGATGGCATTTTTAGGTAGGCCTAGGAGGAGAGAATTACAATAATCTGTTTTGGAAAACAACATGGCTTGTAAAACTGTCCGGAAATCAGATGCGTGAAGTAAGGGTTTCAATTTTTTGAGTGTATGTAATTTGAAAAAACACTCTTTAAGGATTGCGCTGATAAATTTTTTGAGGGTCATTTGGTCGTCAATAATGACTCCTAGGTCTCGGACTTGGTGGGAGAATTGTATGTGCGTCGATGTTATTGGTGAGGTGGGAGAAGCATGTAGTGGGGTGGGAGGAGAAATGATCATGAGTTCTGTTTTTGTGGAGTTCAGGGCAAGTTGTAAGGAAGTTAGTAGATTATTGATAGAAGCGAGGGTAGTGTCCCAGATTTCAATGGCTTTGGGTATGGATTCCGTTACTGGAATAAGAATTTGTACATCATCAGCGTACAAAAAGTGTGGAAGTTTAAGATTGGCGAGGAGATGGCAGAGTGGTAGGAGATAGATGTTAAAAAGGGTAGATGAAAGTGAAGAGCCTTGCGGGACTCCTTGCTTCAGGGGGATTTCTTTTGAAAGGTGGTTGCCAATTTTGACTTTATAGTTACGGTTGGACAGGTAGGAAGTAAACCAGTTATGAGCAGTACCAGTTATTCCAATCTCGTGAAGGCGTTGGAGGAGAATTTGGTGGTTAACGGTATCAAAAGCCGCTGAGATATCAAGGATTACTAGAAGATGAGGAAGATTTTTATCTAGGCTTTTGAGAAGGTAATCAGACAGAGATAAAAGCAGGGTTTCAGTACTATGTAATTTGCGAAATCCGTATTGTGAGGGAGAGAGGATTTGGTGTTCTTCTAAGTAGTCACTAAGTTGACGGTTGATAGTTTTTTCTAGGATTTTCGCAATAAATGGGAGATTAGAAATTGGGCGGTAATTGGCAAGGTCTAATGGGTCAAGCTTAGGTTTTTTTAAAGTGGGTTTAAGGATAGCAAATTTGAGAGAGTTAGGCACTTGCCCAAGTTCAATGGAAGCATTGATAATGTTAGAGATAGGGCTGGCTATTAGATCAGGGACAGTGAGGAGAAGTTTTGTGGGGATGGTATCAGAGGGGTGAGAGGAGGGTCTAGCTTTTTTGAGTAGGGATACAATTTCAGTTGTTGCTGTGTTTTCAAAGATTGTTAGCTGAGGTGCGGAGTCTTTTGTGTGACAGAGATTATTGAATTGGGGCAAGTGGGAATTGTGGGAGAAGCATGTCATAATTTTGTTAATTTTGTCCTGAAAGAAAGAGGCCAGTTGTTCGCATTTGATTTTGGCTTCTTCTTCTGGGATGATATTTGGAGTGAGGTTTGTAAGTGAAGTGACATATTCAAACAGCACTTTTGGATTGAATTGAAATTGGTGTATTTTACCAGCGTAGTAATTTTTTTTAGCATTGTTGATCATCTCAGAATAATTTTGCAGCGAAGTTTTGTATCGTGCAAGTAGAGTAGGTGTGGGTTCTTTACGCCAATTTTTTTCGGCTTTTCTAAGGGCTTGTTTTAAATCTTTTAGTGTGGGAGTGTACCAGGGTTTTTTTGTGTTTTTCTGAGAGGATAGTTTTTTTGTAATGAGGGGGCAAATGTTATTCGCAACTGAGAGAGTGTATTCATTCCATGATGTTAGGGCAGTGTCAGCATTTGATAGATCAAGATTAAGCTGGGTATTGGATAGAGCTGTAGTAAGCTCGTCTCTATTGCATGTTTTTCGGTATTGTATAGTGGTAGTGCTGATTGGAAGGGGCGGAGGTCTTTGTATGGTGTTAGATGTTCTTAAGATATAGTGGTCAGACCATGGGATGGATGTGCATGATAGAGAATCAGTTATGATGTGACGGTTGGTAAAAATGAGGTCGAGTGAGTGACCAGCTTTATGTGTGGGCATATTTATGATTTGCTTGAATCCTAGTGATTTCATGGCTTCCATAAAGGAAGAGCAGCTAGGTGTAAGGGGTGTTGTGTTAACGTGGAGATTAAAATCTCCTAGGATAATAGCTGGGGAGCCGATGGAAATATTTTTAGCTATATATTCAATGAGAGAAGAAGGGTTATTGTTGAGAGTTCCCGGGGGAGCATAAATGAGGCAGATTTGTAGAGAGGGGGCTTTGAACAGGCCAATTTCTAATGTAGCTGGGGAGGGGATGGGTTGCAGTGTAAGTTTGAGTTGTTTGTTGGTGGCTAAAAGAATGCCTCCACCTTTCTTTTTTAAACGGGGGATGGAGACTATATCGTATATATTGTTGGGGAGCTGGTTGAGGAGAACATTGTCGGTGTCCTTCAACCATGTTTCTGTTATTGCACAGATGTCTGGTGTTTCGTCAGAGAGGATGTCGTTGAGTATAGAGGTTTTTTTGTTTAATGATTGTGCATTGAAGAGGATAAGCGTGAGTGCTGTGAGGCCGATGATTTGCGTGAGTGGTGGGGAGATCATGGTTGTGTGAATGTTTTTGAGATATGATCGTTGTCGTATGGCATGAGGTGCAGTAGGTCTATGTCTATAGTAGCTGAGCGTTGGGATGTTTAGCATTTTGAAGCTGCACAGGAAATATTATTATTATTATTATTTAACTTCTTTTACTATACCGACACTCAAGACCAGGTCTTATCGTACCGGTTTACATTAGAACAAGGGGAAAAAACCAGTTAACGTATAAGTGGAAATGAGAAGTTACATTAAAACAGGGAGAGTAAAAACATGGATGTCGGAAGATAGGACAGAATTAAGTAATCAAACAATAAGTTAACAAAAATTCCAAACTATAAATTAACATAAAACAATAAATTAGTAGTACAGAAACATGGATTATAGTCAGCGGAAATATACATGGAAATATATATATATGGAAATATATACAGCTGAAATATACAGCTGAAATATACATGGAGAGAAATAGTGAGAGTGTATTTATGTGTTTGTGTGTTGTGTAGAGTGAGGCTGTATTTTGTGATATATATAAATATATATGTGATATATATTTATATATATAAATATATATATATATATATATATATATATTTATATATATATATATATATATTATATATATATATATATAAATATATATAAATATATATGTGATATATATAAATATATATAAATATATATAAATATAAATATAAATATATATATAAATATACAGCTGAAATATACATGGAGAGAAATAGTGAGAGTGTATTCATGTGTTTGTGTGTTGTGTAGAGTGAGGCTGTATTTTGTGATGAGTGTGGCAGTCAGTAAGTTGTGGTGGATGAGGGCAAACGAAGTGGAGGATAGTAACAAGCAAAGTGGCTTACTTGTAAATAAGGGAGGAAGGGGGTGAGAAGAGAGGAGGATAGGGGAGGTTGCGTACGTGAAATTACAGTTAAGTTGGTGCATGTAGAAGCGTGCTTAACAGAGGGGCTTCAAACTTTAGGTTCTTTAGGCCTTAGGCGCTGTTGTATCCAATCAAGTCTAGGAAAAGACTTAACAGTAATCTAGGTAAGTACAGGTAAGCATGTAACATAGGTAAATGAGACAAGTAAGCTGCTTTAGGTACTGTTATTTCTAATAACATCTAGGTTAAAACACGTAAGCCCTTGCCTCTAAAAGGCTGCATCCAACGTGGGTCTTTTTTTTTTTTTGGTGATTGTTGTAACCACGTTTGATGGCAGAGCAGAACACAGAGCTTTATATTGGGTCAAAAGGGTCACAAAGGGCGCACGAAGGGGCGCTCAAAGGGGCAGGCCCCTTTGTCGCGCTCCTTCGTGCGCGCGACGCACGGCGCGCGGCGCCTGGAGTTGCCGTGGATTTAAAGGGCCCCTGTGCCCTTGGCGATTGGCTGGAGGTAGGTGCGGAGGCGGGCCTTCTTGGTATACTATCACCAATAAAGTAGCAGACCTAACCTGCCCCCTAATCACTAAAGTTCTACTCCAGTCCCCGGACAACAGAAAACCGTGGTTCACACCTGAACTGAAGGCTATCAAACTCGACCTCAGAAACAAAGAACATAAATGGCGCAGAAATCCTTCTCCTACGACTCAAGCAACTTATAAATCTACCCTCAACAAGTATAGGAACACCATTTTTAGAACAAAGAAAGACTTCTTCGCTAAAAAAATTCACCATTTCATCTTTGACTCCAAAGCTCTCTTCGCTTACATCTCTGCTCTCACCAAACCCACCCCACCGACCATTCCAGACGACCAAGCACTCTTCAAAGCTACAGAACTGGCTAACTACTTTGAGAATAAAATTATCAAACTCACCAGACCGTTCTCCTCCTCTAACCCTCCGCCCCCTCCCTCGGTCGCAACCTCACCTCAACTGGTCGCAAGGTTAGAAATTTTCGAGACCACCTCTTCACTCAAAATTGAAAACATTCTCAAGAAACTCAAACCCTCCTCCCACCCATTAGACACATTCCGTCGAACCTCCTCATCTCAATCCCAAACACCATTGTGAAACCCATCGCAGAAATCATTAACTGTTCGCTAACTCAAGGTCTAGTCCCAGACTCTTTAAAGCTGGCCATCCTGAAACCTCTCCTAAAAAAACCCAACCTGTCGACAGCGGACCCAGCGAACTTCCGTCCCATAGCCAACCTACCCATCATTGCCAAGCTTATGGAGAAAATAATTAATAAACAACTCGCAGAATACCTGGAGGAACACAAGATTCTAGCTCCTTCGCAATATGGATTTCGCAAATCACTAAACACGGAATCCCTTCTAATCTCTCTCACTGACTCCATTATCCTGAGCATGGACAAAAGACAACCTCACTTACTTGTTCTCCTAGATCTTTCTGCAGCCTTCGACACGGTCAACCATACAATCCTTTTAGACCGGCTCGTAGACATTGGTATCACAGGTACCGAACTTACCTGGTTCAAATCCTTTCTCAGCAACAGATCCTTCAAGGTAAAAATAAACAACCAAGCTCCTGCAATAAGGAGATCACCTTGTGTTTCACCAGGCGGCTCTCTTCTTGACACTTGGCTTGAATTAGCCAGTCGTCCAAATACAGGTGCACCGGGATTCCTTCTTTTTGTAAGGCCGTTGCTATCACCACCTTAATCTTGGAAAATGTTCTGGGAGTGGTGGCTAAGACCAAAAGGCAGCATCCCAAACTGATAATGGCACCCCAACACCGCAAAGCGTAGAAAACGTTGGTGTTCCAATCAGATGGAAATATGAAGGTAAGCCTCTGACAGATCCAAGGAGGTCAAAAAATCCCCTGACTGCACAGCCATTACTACAGAGCATAAGGTTTCCATTTGAAAATCTTCAAGTGACAGTTGACCTCTTGAGATCCAAGATGGGATGAAAGGAGCACTCCTTGGGCACAACAAAATAAATGGAATATTGTCCCATACTTTCTTGAGACGAGGGCACCAAAACCACAGCCCTCAGTCTAGGAGCCTTTGAAGCATGAACTCCACTGCCTGCTTCTTCTGCGGGGAGTGGCAAGGGGACACCATGAACACATCCTGAGGAAGACTGCGAAATTCCAATGCATACCCTTTGCATATCACCTCCATGACCCACTGGTCCGAGTAATCTCAACCCACCTCTGATAAAAGAGAGAGAGACATCCCCTATTTCCTGTTCCAGAAGGTGGGTCAGCAAACCTTCATTGGGAAGCTTGGGAAGGTCCACCAGCCAAGCCTGCCCCTCTCTTGGACTGCTGGGACGAAAGGACTGAGACTTACTGAAAGGCTGAGTCCACTGAATGGTCATCCTTCTGTAGGGACGAAAATAGCTGGGATCCTAGAAACGACCCCTCATACCAAAGGGGCACTGTAACTGCTTCTTATCCTCCAGCAACTGAGGCACCAGAGACTTGCCCCACTAACTGGCCAGTTTCTCCAACTCGCTTCCAAACAAGAGTGAGCCTTTAAAGGGCATCTTGATAAGATTGGTTTTGGAAGCTGGGTCTGCTGACGCATGGCCGCTATCACCGAATCCATTCCTCTGGCCAAGGTCCAAACCAAATCACATCCTGCCTGCTAAAAAGGTGGCAGCAGGCTCCATAACCACTCTGGAATTCCCTCCAGACTCATCAACTTCCAGAGAGAGAAGCAGACAAGATCTCACTACTAGGGTGCAACAGGAGGCAATCTGTAAATTCATCACCATTGTCTCAAAGGCTTGCTTAAGAATAGCCTCAATCCTTCTATCATGTACATCCTTCAATGCCACTCCTCCCGCTAGTGGGATAGTCATCCACTTAGACACGGCACATACCAGAGCATCCATTTTGAGAAAATGCAAACACTCTCTCACAGCTGGATCCAGGGGGTACACGCCTTCCAATGCCCAACCCCCTTTAAAATTTGCCTCTGGGGCATCCCTATCCAGATCAATCAATTTCTGGATGGCATCCATCCCCGGGAAAAAACAAGAGGCTTTATGTAAGGTTTAGGATTTGTGGGTTTCATGGACCCTTGGCCCGAGGTGAGGTTGTTACCATCTGCGGGGAGGAGCCCCACAGGTCCTCACCATCGGGAGGCGAGGTCAGGTGCAGTAGGATATGTAGTAGTGTATAGAACAGAGCATCCCGTGTCGCAGCCACGTGATCGCAGGAGCTAGTAGGGAGAATACTGTGGGGGATCCCGAGGAGCGGGGTGAGAGAAAGAGGGAACCCAGAACGTTTGGAATACAGATTATTATAAGATTCCCGTGTAAATGCATTATGAGGGTGGAAGGTATAAAATATGTGTATTATGACCCTTCAGATTTAGAAAGGTTCTTGGAAGAACGTAGAACTCAGGGTGGGGGTGCGGAACCCTCAAATTAGAATTAGTTGGAACTAGAAAAATATCTGTGCTCTTCTGTCTTTTCCTATGTTAGGATTTTCTTTTTGTATATTCCTGATTATGATGTATGGTTTGCTCTTCAGGCTCCCACAATAGTTTGGTAACTGGAAAACTAGGAAAGTTAAATTAATTATTATTATTGTATGTAAATGCTTATGAACCTTTATTTTCCTCAAAAATTCAATGTTCAATTGGATACAAAATATGTGAATTTTATTTTGTTGTGAAAATTCATAAATAAAGAATTAAAAAAAAAAAAAAGAAACAGGGAACCCACAGTATACAGGTGAGCTGGAGATGCAAGTGCCAGAGCAGGAACCTCTGAGAGAGAAGTGCTAGGTAGGCCCTGAAGAGTGGGGAGCGTGAGGCAGGAAAATGTCATAATGCCTCTGTATCGCTCCATGGTGAGACCGCACCTTGAATACTGTGTACAATTCTGGTCGCCGCATCTCAAAAAAGATATAATTGCGATGGAGAAGGTACAGAGAAGGGCTACCAAAATGATAAGGGGAATGGAACAACTCCCCTATGAGGGAAGACTAAAGAGGTTAGGACTTTTCAGCTTGGAGAAGAGACGACTGAGGGGGGATATGATAGAGGTGTTTAAAATCATGAGAGGTCTAGAACGGGTAGATGTGAATCGGTTATTTACTCTTTCGGATAGTAGTAAGACTAGGGGGCACGCCATGAAGTTAGCATGGGGCACATTTAAAACTAATCGGAGAAAGTTCTTTTTTACTCAACGCACAATTAAACTCTGGAATTTGTTGCCAGAGAATGTGGTTCGTGCAGTTAGTATAGCTGTGTTTAAAAAAGGATTGGATAAGTTCTTGGAGGAGAAGTCCATTACCTGCTATTAAGTTCACTTAGAGAATAGCCACTGCCATTAGCAATGGTTACATGGAATAGACTTAGTTTTTGGGTACTTGCCAGGTTCTTATGGCCTGGATTGGCCACTGTTGGAAACAGGATGCTGGGCTTGATGGACCCTTGGTCTGACCCAGTATGGCATTTTCTTATGTTCTTATGTTCAGGAGGTATGCCGCAGAGACAGCCCCGAGGGGCGGGGCTGCATAGTGAAGGAGGCTCTGATGTGATGATGTAGGCTGTCCTACAGAGCGGGGAAGCCCGAGTCGAATCTCCAAAGTAATGACGTAAGCAACCCCAAGGAGTGGGGCTTTGCACGATGGAACCTCTGGTAGAGGAATGGAGACACTACCCCGAGAAGCGGGGAGGTACCAAATATAGTCACTGGTGTTGAACGTAGGCACTGCCCCAAAGAGCGGGGAAGCACGGACACAGTCACTGGTGTAGAACGAAGGCACTGCCCCGAGGAGCGGGAAAGGCAGAGTACAGTCACTGGCGTAGGCACTGCCCCGAAGAGCGAGGAAGCACAGAGTCGAGTCTCCAAAGAGTAAGGCAGTTCTGGAAGGCAATCTCGAGGATCAGGGAGACCGGCAGGCAGGACCTCTGGAAGGTGCAGGGCGGGCTGTGTAGGGCGCTCCATGTTGCCAGTCTCGTACCTCGCCCTTGAGTCTCCTGTATGCATCATACCTCGTTCCTGACTCTACGTCTGCACCTTCAGTACCCTGCCTCTGATGTCTCTGCACCAGTCCTTGCTTCTGATGTCTCTGCACTAGCCTTTGTCTAAGATGTCTTCCGAGTACAAAGGACTCTGCCCTCGTTCTCGGTCCGGCCTGCCGCCCTTTGCCGTTACCCAGCGGCAGGTCCGAAAGGGCTTGGAACAGTCGGAGGACCGTTCATCAACCAACATTGCGTTGCTGGTTGTCATGGGCGTGCAGGTCTGGCTGAGGGTCAGACTCCGCTCCTTAACCCCTGCTTCAGTACACGCCTCGCTCACCATGCCAGCACCGGCTCACCTCCCACGGTGTGGCTGGGGCTCCTCCCTAGCTCTCACTGTGGCCCAAGGGCTCACACCACCCGCTTTAGAGACGGCCGTGCTCCTCGCATCTACGATATGTACCCGAGAGCGCCCAAACCCTCGGCCCGTCAGCGGCGTGGCGGATGCGCCCGCAACAAACCGCAACATGGTTTGATATGCTTTCAGCCCTGGAGGAATTTCCCCATCTTCCAGGGAATCAGGATAAACCTTATCATCAGTGCCACCCCGGATTCTTGTTGGGAACACCTGCACTTAAACATAGGACTGGAAGAGGGAGGAGCTATCGGCTGAGGATCCGACCAGACATAAATGGGGGAAGCGGAGGACTGCGTCTGAAGAAAGGCTTGTAAGCCTTGAAAAAATTCCACCCAAGAAAAAGCAGCTGAGTCCAGACCAAGCCCAGAAAGAACTGGAGCTGGTCCCACAGAATTGCCCTCACCAGTGGAGAAGCCAGTCAAGGGAGAACCAAGATCTGGCATCCCCCCAGTCAAGGCCGTGACCAACCCAGCAACAGAATGGGAAGAGCCAGGCTTAGCAAAATCCAAGAGACAACTCTCCATAAGCATCTGAGCAGCGCTGACACAAGTTAGAAGCCAGGTGAGGCTGAGAAGCCCTAATATGACAGGCAACACAAATAGGAAGACTTTAGGCTTCTTGCTTACTGGCACCATTGCTGCGGTAAACATATGTTGGAATGGCTCGCGCTCAAAAATGAAATGTGCCCAAAAAATAAGCACCTAGAAGAAAGTGCGGCAAAGCGCATGCACAACCTATGTGCCAAGTTAAGTGCGTAAAAATGTTTGTGTGCATAAAAAATGTGCCCAAAAACCGAGCACACAATGTATGCACAGAGCTGACATACTGCACACACCGACGGCCTAAAGAGGGCAGAACACACACAAGAGCACGTGAAAATGGCTGCCGCAGCCTACTATGCAGCGTGCAAGAAAAAAAGCTTAAGTGCAGAGCCTAGCCCACCAGTGGCTGCTCAACCTGCCAGGCTGTCTAGTTCCCCAACCCCAATAGGAGTGGGAACGAACGTCTATCTTTCCCATCCACCCAACTCCAGAGTGGCATTCTCTGAAATGCTCCCTATTCCATGTACAGGTCCACAGAGGCAGGCAGAGCTCCGGAGTCTCAATGCATGGATGAGATGATGGTACAGGGAAGAGGGATTCAGTTTTGTAAGGAATTGGGAAACGTTTTGGGGAAGGGGAGACTTTTCCAAAAGGTCGGGCTCCACTTTAATCAGAGTGGAACCAGACTGCTTAAAAAGTAGATAGAGCAGGTTTTAAACTAGAACAAGGGGGAAAGCCGACAGTCACTCAGCAGTGCATGGTTCGGAGGAATGTATCTTTAAAGGATACTAATGAAACAGAAGAGTTAGGGCATGCCAACAGAGAGGATCCATTAAAAACAAACGTAATCCATGTGCCTATAAGTAAAGAATCACCTGAGCTAAAGAATTCCAAATTATCCATATCAACTGAAAAGCAGATTTTTAATTAAAACAAAAAAAAAACACTTTGAAATGTCTATGCCAATGCCAGAAATATAAGAAGTAAGATGAGAGAATTAGAGTGTATTATTGGCATCTCAGAGACCTGGTGGAAGGAGGATGACCAATGGGACAGTGCTATAAAAGGGTACAAATTATATCACAATGATAGGATCAACTTGGTGAGGGTATGGCACTTTATGTCCGGGAGGGTATAGAGTCCAACAGGATAAAGTTCATACAAGAGACTAAATGGTCAGTAGAATCTATATGGTAGAAATCCCCTGTGTGTTGGGTAAGAGTATAGTGATAGGAGTATACTACCGTCCACCTGGCCAAAATGGTCAGACAGATGATAAAATGCTAAGAGAAATCAGGCAAACTAACAAATTTGTCAGTGCAGTAATAATGAGAGATTTCAAACATTTTAAAATATAACCGAAGCAAGAAACCCTTGAGGGAGTTGGTTGGACCATTAAATGACCAAGAGGTTAAAGGGGCTCTTAGGGAAGATAAGGCCATTGCAGAAAGACTAAATTAATTCTTTGCTTCTGTGTTTACAAATGAGGATGTTGGGGAGATATCGATTCCGAAGGTGGTTTTCAGGGGTGATGAGTCAGATGAACTGAAACAAATCACTGCAAACCTGGAAGATGTAGTAGGCCAGATCTGCAAACAAAAGAGTAGCAAATCACCTGGACCGGATGGTATGCATCCCAGGGTTCTGAAGGAAGTCAGAAATGAAATTTGAGATGTTTTAGTTAAAATTTGTAACCTGTCATTAAAATCATCCATTGTACCTGAAGCCTGGAGGGTGGCCAATGTAACCCCAATATTTAAAAAGGGCTTTGGGGCAATTCGGGAAACTATAGATCAGTGAGTCTGACTTTGGTGCTGGGAAAAATAGTGGAAACTATTCTAAAGATCAAAATCACAGAGCATATAGAAAAACATGATTTAATGGAACACAGTCAACACGGATTTACCCAAGGGAAGTCTTGCCTAACAAATCTGCTTCATTTTTTTTTGAAGGGGTTAATAAACATGTGGATAAAAGTGAACCGGTAGATGTATTTTGATTTTCAGAAGGTGTTTGACAAAGTCCCTCATGAGAGGCTTCTAAGAAAACTAAAAAGTCATGGGATAGGAGGCAATTGTTAGGATTTCCAGCTGCGGGCGGGCACGGCTGGCCCCTCCTACCTTCGTTCACGGCGTTGGGTCTGCCACCGACACTCTCGTGGCGGCAGGGAAGCGACCTCGACGCAGGCTGCTGGCCTCTTCCTGCCTGGCTGCTCCAGTGGCTGACTTCCTGCCGTGCTCCACAGGAGGAGAGACGACTCTCAGCCTCCTCTTCGTGGCATCGGGCCACACGCCAGCACTTCCTGCCACAAAGACAACTTACATCTTGTCTCTCTTCGATGGGAAGGCCCTAACCTGGGTGTCTCCCCCTGTGGGAGCGCGATGACCCCATTCTACGCAACTTGAGAGAGTTCTTGAATCTCTTCTGTATCGTCTTTGATGACTCCACCCACCTGGCAGCCTCCGGAGTGACTCTTCTACACCTACGCTAAGGTTCCCGGACTCTAGGCGAACATGTAATTGAGTTCTGAACCCTATCTTCAGAACTCCATTGGGATACCGCATGTCTGAGGACCATCTTCCTGGAGGGGTTCAATCTTAGGATCAAGGACGAACTCGCAGCCCGCAACTTATCATGGTCCCTGGACTCCCTCATTGACTTGACTGGGTGCATAGACAGACTCCTTCAAGAATGCTCCCGGGAGATTCAGCTCTCCAAGAAGGCTTCCAGTGCCTTCAGACGCCTGCGACGTGTCGAACCAAGCCCTTCAGGATCTTCAGCAGAGGAACCCATGCAACTGGGCCGAGGCAAACTCTCCTCTCAGGAACGCCGTAGACGCCTGCAAGGCGGCCTCTGCCTTTACTGTGGTGGTGCTGGGCATATCCTGTCAACATGCCCGGTGCATCCGGAAAACTCCCAGGCCTAGGATATGAAGGAGGACTCTTCCTAGGCCTGGCATCACCCATACCTCCATTGACTCTGCCGGTCAAGCTGACTACAGGAGATCGTGAATTCCATACCCTAGCCCTGGTGGAAGAACTCCTCGAGATTCCACTCATCTGCACCCAGGTTCCGTTGGTCCTCTCATCCATTCAAGGCGAACCCCTTCCAGGCCAGGTCACCCACGTTACCGCTCCTGTCCGGGTTCGCACTGGATTGCTTCATGTGGAACATCTTTCCTTCCATGTCCTTGACTGGTCTATACATCCCATCATGCTGGGGCTTTCCTGGCTCCAAGCGCATTGCTCCCAGTTCGACTGGAAAACACAATTGGTCCGCTGGGGACTTACCTGCCAAAACTCTTGTCTTGATACGGTGTCTCCCGGACACTGCCTAACTGCGACCACTCTTCCTCATGGCCTACCCTCACAATATGCCTCCTACACAGATGTTTTTTCCAAACGAGAAGCTGAGATACTATCACCCCAACTGGCCATTTGACTTCACGATCAACCTGCTACCAGGTACCGAGCCTCCTTGGGTGCGCACCTATGCTCTCTTGCCCTTCGAGACCCAGGCCATGTCATGTTACATCCAGAAGAACCTGGACCGAGGATTCATCTGCAAATCAACCTCGCCAGCAGGGGCTGGCTTCTTCTTCGTGGGAAAAAAGGATGAGATGCTCTGTCCCTGTATTGACTACCGGGGGTTGAATGCCATAACCCTTAAAGATCGCTATCTGCTCACCTTAATCTCAGAGCTCTTTGACCGTCTCCAGGGTGCGCAAATCTTTACCAAATTGGACCTGATTCCATTCGTCTTCCATTCGTCCCCCTCCTTAATTCGCATTAAGGAGGGGGACGAATGGAAGACAGCTTTTCTGGGCACTATGAGTACCTAGTTATGCCATTTGGTTTTTGTAATGCACCAGCCGTATTCCAAAACTTAATGAATGAAATCTTCTGAGATTTATTATATCGATGTGTAGTCATATACCTTGACGACATCATAGTCTTCTCCAAGTCCCTCTCTGCTCACTGCCAGCCCGTCTCCCAGGTGCTACAGCGGCTTAGAGAAAATCAACTTTATGCCAAGCTTGAAAAATGCCTCTTTGAACGAGAAGCTCTTCCGTTTCTGGGCTATATTGTCTTCAGTCAAGGGTTCTGCATGGATCCGCAGAAACTGAAGGCCATTCAAGAATGGCCCCAACCATCCGAACTGAAAACCCTACAGCGATTTTTAGGTTTCGCTAACTACTACCGCTCCTTCATCTCCAACTACGCCTCCATTGTGGCACCACTAACTGCTCTGACCCGTAAAGGTGCTGACCGCAAGCATTGGCCGCCTAATGCAATATCTGCTTTTCTTTGCCTCAAGGAAAAATTTCTCCTCGAGCCCTGCCTTCGCCACCCTGACTCATGATGTCCGTTTATCGTTGAAGTGGATGCTTCCTCTGAAGGGGTTGGAGCTATTCTCAGCCAATCCTCCGCCAATCATACACTACACCCCTGCTCTTCTTTCCCACCAATTCTCCGCAGCGGAACGTAATTATGCCATTGGCGACAAGGAGCTCCTCGCCATCAAAATCACCTTCGAAGAATGGTGCCCTTGGTTAGAGGGAGCCCAAAACCAGATCATGGTCTACACCGATCATAAAAATTTAGAATATCTGCATCGGACACAACGTCTCAATCCACGACAGGCCCGTTGGGCCCTGTTTTTCGCTAGATTCAACTTCATATTACGATACCATTCAGCTGCCAAGAATTTGAAAGCGGACACAATCTCTCGAGCCTTTGACACCAAGGATACCCCAGAATCTCCCAGGCCTAGAGTACTACTGGCTGCCATTACGCCCGTTCCACCTGGGAAGACCTTCGTGCTGCAATGCCTCTGAAATCAAGTCTTGACTTGGGCCCACGATTCCCGCAGCTCAGGACATCTGGGACAACACTGGACTCTGGTTGCCTGGAATGCCTAAGGATGCTCGATCATACGTTAAATCCTGCCACACGTCACACGTGCGCCCGACAGAACCCCTCCAGGGTTGCCTTGGGATCTGCTACAACCTCTGCTTGTCCTCACCGAACCATGGACACACATCTCAATGGATTTTGTCATTGATTTGCCCCCGTCCAAAGGCAACACCGCCATCTGGGTCATCGATCGATTCTCTAAAATGGCTCATTTTGTGCCGCTTCCGGGGTTACCCTCCGCACCTCAACTAGCCCAGTTATTCATACATCATATCTTCAGATTGCACGGCCTATCCAAGATCATCCTGGTGAACAGGGTAACAAACAGCAGGTGCAAACAGAAGACTTCAGGCACTGGTCTGAGAAGGAAAAGTTTTATTTGCTAGCAATTTAGATGCAGCTGAAATGGTTTTCAGTAAAACTGCACACCCCCCTTTGCAGGGAGAAACTTTTTATACATTTCACATTTCTTATCTCTTGCACATGCGTTCTACACATTGCTGAGCAAGCATATTCAGACTGAGGGGCTAGGTGACCCCCTCCTTCCTCCAGCGTGGAACTTTCCCGATTCTTCTCCTTTGTTCTGGCTTCAGGTCATGTGAATACTGATACGTCATTTGCCGGAGAGGCTGTCGGGAATTGCAGTTCTGTAAGTGCCTTTGTGAAAGGAATTGCAACAATAATACTGCCTTATACATAATGCGTCCCTTGTTATGGTCAGTTCTATATACTCAGCAAGGTCACTAATTTGGCAAGCATAAGTGAAATCTATCAGCATTACTAAAAGACAATGAGAACAGTGTGAAAGCTTCTCTATCCTATTCATAAGCTTTAGTGCAGGCAGCAGACCCTTTGTGAAGCAGGTGATTCTGGTACATGGAGTCCTGGTGTTAGAAGTTGCTGCAGTGTGTATTTCACTGTAAAGGTGTCATTGTCATTGCGATGATGTCAAACTCTATGTCTCCTCCTTCATTGGGAGCCCAATTCATCACCAAGTTTTGAAAATCACTCTGTCAAAAGTTCGATGTTACCCTTCAGCATATCACCCGCATACCAATGGTCTAGCGGAAAGAACTAATCAGACTCTTAAACAATTTCTACGCATCTATGTCAATAGCAAACAGGACAATTGGACGGACCTGCTTCTTTGGGCCGAATTTGCCCTCAATTCGCACCCTTCCGCCGCCACCAGTTCGTCACCATTCCAATTGGTCTATGGCAAGCAACCTCATCCACCTCTGCCTGTTCCTGGACGTTTCCTTTCCCAGCGGCCCAGCTCTCTGCCGAAGAACCTCATCATCTTTGGACCTCCATCCAGCAAGCCTTGCTCAAGGCCAGCCAAACAGCCAAAAAATGTTCTGACCGCCATCGGAGACCTAGTCAACCACTTAGACCTGATCAGAAGGTATGGCTAAGTACGCGGTTTATCCGCCTGACCCAGGTGTCATAGTGGATAATACATTGAAATTGTTGCGAAAAGATTTATAAAAGTCCAGAGGATATCCATCTGGCGTAAATATCTTTTTTGTTCTTGTAATAAACACTGACAAATTCCCAGAACAAATGAAATCAAAATGAAAATAAAGGTCCCTAAAGATAACCCTGTTTGTCATTTTTCAAATATTGAATGTGCTCTTTTCTGTTTTGGAATTTAAAGCAATTTTGACACTTCATGAGTTGGCTGCTGCAGAGACTTCCGATCAGGAATTTGCAGATTAGTCAAACATTACAGCAATGTCCTTTCATGGATTACAAACTGGTTAAAAGACAGGAAACAGAGAGTAGGATTAAATGGTCAATTTTCTCAGTGGATAAGTGTAAACTGTGGAGTGCAGGGATCTATACTTGGACCTGTGCTTTTCAATATATTTATAAATGATCTGGAGAGGAATACGACGAGTGAGGTAATCAGAGACTCATAAAATTGAGAAATCCTGACTTTAGCGGGTTACATCTATATTTTGAGTATATATAGACTAGTCCTATGTTTGTTTGGTTTTTGACCTGCCAAAATTACAATACGGTCCAGCACATGATTGACATTTGCATAGGAAATAAGAACAAGGGAACTCTAAAAAAAAACAAAACCAAAACAAAACTGCAGTAGATAAAACACAGTCCTGTCTTGATACCTGTCGCACGATAGTTGGGGGGGGTTTAATGTAGAAATTTCCAACTGGGAACTCTCTATAGAGGGGTTGCGTTTCACACCGGCTTACTTTGGAGAAACACGGCCTCTGGCACGTGGGGAGTAAACGTTCCTTCCATTGGCTTACGGTTGGAGGCAGGAGTTAGCTGATTGGCTTGTCAGAGATTTCTCCCCTGCGCGTTCGAGGGTTGCCGGAAACGTAGGGAGCTGGGCAGAGTGGAGTATGTGTTCGCTGAACCCTCTGCGAAGCGACTCCTACGTGGAGCTCAGTAGGTACCGGGACCAGCGTTTCCGGGTAAGCGCACCAGTCGCCTACTCTGCGAGCTGGAGCCTCGCACCGCCCTTTGTGGGAGCTTTGGCGGTGGCAGAATGCGGAGGAGCTCCGGAGGCTGTGTTGCAGTACAGCTAGCATGGAGGGGCGGAGGAGCTAGGACTTCGCTGTTTCAGGAGTCATAGAATGGGCAAGAAAATAATGGAAGGTGGGGGTCGAGGCGAGGGATTGGTGGTGTGAGCCCCAGTTGAACTTCTTGGAATATTAAATTTTCCCTTCACTTCATAGGTTAATAAGTGTTACGATGCATTTCTGTTGCTGTGTAATATAACTGATCTATAAGTCTAGAAACGTTTTAGTTCCATGGACAGAATATTAATATTAAGAAAATGTCCTGCCCATTTAGTTTTATTGCTAATCTCGTTTATTGTGCAATTTGCTGGGTATAGATAGGAGAGTTGTATGTATTGACCCAGAATACATAAGTGAGATAAAGGGCAGTTATCCTATGCTGAAAATGCATGGATATTTTTTTTGTGTGTGTGTGAAATATTGTTGGTAGTATAGTTCCTGTATGTTTTACTTTTGTGCAAATGTATAGTACAGCCTCTCAGCATTTAATAAAGAAGTACCTACTTTAATTGCTTACTAATTTCTAGACTGCGTTTGTAAATGTAACTGGGTTAGTCACCTAAAAATAAGTCTAAACTTGTTTGAATGCAGATAAATACCAGAACTCCCAAAATCACACTTAATTTTACTTATAAAGAAGCAATTTATGCAGCATTATTACTATTTATGACATCATATCACCCTTGCAAATGTGAGATCGTGCTGATCATCCAAAATCATTGGTCCCATTATTACTTTTTAGCATTTTTTTGTTGCAAATAAAATTTAGAAAGATTTTTAGTGACTTCCCTTAGACTTGGCACCAAGCCGACATGATAATCAATTTCCTAGGTTTGTACCAGATCCACTGCTTATTTTCAGGGCACGCAATATGCATTGTATTAAGAAAAACTGCAGCGGAATTTCCTTTTCTTAAATCAGAAAATGAACGGTCTAGTTTCACCTTAAGTGAATAAATGAGCCCCTGATGCAGTTGCTACGAAACACGATGATATGTTGGGTTGGTGTTTATGCTTGACCAATCCTAGTGCACTTTTTTTTTTTAATTTATTATAGCGAAATGATGAATCTAGGCCTCAGATTGTATGCCCTCTGGGGATAGGGAAGTACCTAAAAGTAATTTTCTTAAATAGAAACATAGAAACATGCCTGAAAAACAGCATATACATCAAATAAATAATCTGTAGTTTCCTACTCCTTGGGTTTTAATAAGCAAAAGTTATTGTAATTATTTTGTGTTCTACATTGCTGTGAGCCTTTGGGTTTTTTTTTTGGAAAGATGATTTGGAATTTGAAGATAGGATCAGGTTGGCCTAAACTATGGTGTGTTACAGAAAGGGAATTTGGATTAATTATGTTTTTCCCCCTTTGTGGACTGATGATATTCCAGGGCAAGATACAAGAGCAGGAGAAGCTGTTAAGATATAGTACCACGCTTTATGTGGGAAATCTTTCCTTTTATACAACAGAAGAACAAATTTATGAGCTGTTCAGCAAAAGTGGAGATGTAAAGAAAATCGTTATGGGCATTGACAAAATTAAGAAAACTGCATGTGGATTCTGTTTTGTAGAGTATCCTTTAGCTGGGGGACATTGTTGTGAGTTTGTTCTTATTAATATGTTGGTGACAGCTCACCAAAGACATCACTTGATGAAAGTACTGAAGACAAAATAACTTTGGGTATTGCCTGTGGAGAAATTTCATTGCAGTCTATGTAAAAATGTAATTTTTTTTTAAGTGTGTGCATATTCTTTCTTCATTTTAAGTTATCCTATGCAGTGTGAAAACTGGCACACATATTACTACCAACCGGAAGATAAAAGGATAAAAAGTTAAGAGATGGTTTTAAGCTTTTGATGTTATATCACCATAATCACTTTAAGATACTGTACAGATTAATATTTTGGTGGCAGTGGCAGAAGTGAAGAGGATAGCTCAGACCCAACACTTTTCCTTTTGTTTCTTGTTTTCTTTTTCTAAATTTCATTTTTTGTTTGAATAAATGAAACAAAAAGAGAGGAAAAATATAAAGAATGAAATAAAAAACAATATTAGTGCAACCTCTAGCTTATAGTTCAAGCCATCCCCCCTTTTGTCAGCTCTCCACCTTGTCAGTGTCTTTTTATAGATGTTGTTCCAGTTGTGAGCATATTACTCATGGTGGGGTATCACCAGAGACCTGTAAAGAAATATTGTTACTTCCCTCTTTCTACTAGCAGTACCTCTTATGCACCCAAGCATACAATTATCTTTCCCAACTCCTTTGTCACACTGACTGGCTACTTAGAGATTATTGAAACAATCCAAGCTCTCCTTCTTCTTCACCTCCAGAAAGGTATTTAGTGCTTGTATTTCTGTATTCCACATGTTTATGGATTTGCTTTTTTTTTGGAATAAAATGTAGTTGCCATATCTTTGACTATTTTCCCCAACTTTTTATAGTCATCTTTCAGATCTACTATGTTGCAAATTTTCATGTTATCTGAAAACAGGCATACTTTCCTTTCTATCCTTTTCCCACATTCCTTTTTTTTTTTTTTTTTTTTCAGGAGTGGGGTGGCGGTGGTGGAGTTATGGGTGGAGCACCTGCACTTTTTGGCTTCCAGCAAAGTTAGCACTGTGCTAGGATATGATTTTGTGAATTTTCATTCGCAGCTACATGGGGGATTTTCCATTGTTTTATAAACTGCTTCCCCCTAGCCCACCCATTGCAGCAATGGTCCTTGGCTGGGGGCCATACGCTAGGTCTCCTTCCAGAACTCTGTAATCAGTGGCCCTAAATCTGGCCATGATTGTGCAATGACCTCAGAAGATGTGAGCCCTGACTGTGCCCCATCTTCTGCCCCAACTGGCCTGGGGAGCAGAGGACCTGACCTGAGAATTAAAACACTTGCATTTAATACGAATGTATTTCTTTTAATGTATTATATTGCTTTATTGTATTTTGTTGTGTGTTCTTTTTTATGTATTTGTTTGACGTTTTTATTTTAAACCACATTGAACAGTTTTTTGTGGAAGTATATAAATGATGTAAAAAAATAATTAAAAAAAAATGTGAGATGGTTTTAAGCTTTTGGTATTACATGGCCATAATCAGTTTAGGCTACTGCACTATATGGATTCATCTTTTCCTTGACACCCCAATAAGATATTATACAAGAGGTGATGCCGAAAACGCGATGAGATATATCAATGGGACACGTCTAGATGACCGGATCATCAGGACGGACTGGGATGCAGGCTTTAAAGAGGGCAGACAGTATGGTCGTGGGAAATCTGGTGGTCAGGTAGGAACTTTCCATCCCTCTCCCCAGTATGGTCTAATTGCAATAGGAAATAGTAATTGTGTGTTTTTCCTTTAACATTAGAGATATTCCTTGAAGTATATTTTTGTGTATTTTAAAACATTAATTTTATAATTTTAGGTGTTGTATAGATTATTTAAATAAAGTGTAGCAAATTCTTCTACCCTCGGTGAAGGTGCTCATTCATGTTTTAGCAGTACACCAGTGATGCAACTGACCACAAATAATACATTCAACAACCATAGTTATATACTCCATAAAATCTGTATAAATGACCATTCATTTTTTTGAAAATGCTTTGCCATTTGCACTTAAGAAAATAATAAATTTCCATGCTGGGTCAGACCAAGGGTCCATCAAGTACATTTAATCCTATTCTGTTTCCTGCCTTTTAACCAGTTTGTAATCCACGAAAGGACATCGCCTCCTATCCCATGACTTTTTAAGTTTTCTTAGAAGCCTCTCATGAAGGACTTTGTCAAACGCCTTCAAAAAATGAAGCAGATTTGTTAGGCAAGACTTCCCTTGAGTAAATCCATGTTGACTGTGTTCCATTAAACCATGTCTTTCTATATGCGCTATGATTTTGATCTTTAGAATAGTTTCCACTATTTTTCCCGGCACTGAAGTCAGGCTTACTGGTCTATAGTTTCTCGGATCGCTCCTGGAGCCCTTTTTAAATATTGGGGTTACATTGGCCACCCTCCAGTCTTCAGGTACAATGGATGATTTTAATGATAGGTTACAAATTTTAACTAATAGATCAGAAATTTCATTTTTGAGTTCCTTCAGGACCCTGGGATGCATACCATCCGGTCCAGGTGATTTGCTACTCTTTAGTTTGTCAATCTGGCCTACTACATCTTCCAGGTTCACAGTGATTTGGTTCAGTTCCTGATGAGCAAATTTTTATATCAATATGATACTGATGAAAAGATCTAGTAACATAGTACATGATGGCATAAAAAGACGCATTGACCCATCTAGTCTGCCTGGTTATACCACACTTCAAGCATATACACCAGCTGTGGAAGATTGAGTATTTGCATATCATCATCTTTATGAAAGAAACCCAATATGGTTCTCCAAAGAAGTGGCTGAAAAAATAAAGGCAAAAAGATTAGTATTCAAAAATTACAAAGGATCTCAACAAGATACACACAGGGGAGAATATCTGGTGAAGCTGAGAGAGATCAGGAAAGAAATCAGGATGGTGAAAGCGCGAGTGGAAGAAAGGATCACCAAAGAGGTAAAGAAATATGATGACATTTTTGAGATATATCAGAGAAAGAAGGAAGACCAGAGGTGGTATTGTAAGATTGAAAAGAGTCACAGGTTATTGTGTGGAGAAAGACAAGTAAAAAGCAGAAATATTAAACCAATACTTCAGCTTAGTGCTCACCAAAGAAGACTTTGGAGGAGGGACTGTTGGAGGTAGGCAAGAAAATATGAATGGGAATGGAGTGGATAAAAGAGTGGTTAAAAAACAAGAAACAGAGTAGGATTAAATGTTCAGTTTCTCAGTGGAAAAGAGTAAACAATTGAGTGCCTCAGGGATCTGTAGTTGGATCGGTGCTTTTCAATTAATTTTTTCCTAGCGTGTAGCAGATGGACTCCTGCTAGCAGTTGGAGACGGATCAGATTTCAATCTGGTCAGCCCTTAGTACATATACCCCTGCAGGAAGTGCAGCTCTCCAATATTTTCCATCTCCATAGCAGTTAGAGACTATCTGCATGCTTTCACAGCGTTAGAACAAATTCAAAGAAGAAAATCCAAATTTTAAAGAAGAAACCTACCTGAAGACTAGCCCCGCTCTCCTGCGGTGATACCTTCGGGTCCCTCCCCCAGTTTATTTATTTATTTATTTAAATTCTTTTGATATACCGATGCTCAAGAACCAAGTCTTATCGTACCGGTTTACAATGAACTCGGGGTAAACCAATTAACACTGAAAGCGAAAGTTACATTACAACAGGGAAAGTCAAACAGGGCTGTTAGAAATCGTTAATCTATCCTTTTTTCTAACTGAAGAGCCGTGGCGGAAGCACGGAGAGATTGTTTACATGGTAAAAATAAAATACAATTTACACTTTATAATTTACACATGGAGAAGTTATATATGAATTACACAGAATTCAGTTGAGATTCCCAAGGTGATTTCTGTGGTCCCTCGGAGGTAAGCCTCGGTCTGGCGGCCGAATCGCGGTGAGGACCTAGCCCCTGATCCTCGGGCACGGCTGAGAGGCAGCGGGTGCACCCTCGAGCGTGGCGGTGAAGGTATTTGCCCTCTCCCTCGCAGCCGGAGACCGCCCAGGACGAAACCGGGAAGCGCCAAAGACAAGGTAAGGTAGAAATCTTCTGCTTGAATCTGGTCTCCGAGGATTGAGGAGGAGCACAGGTCGCCGACCAGGACCAGTGCCACCGGATTGATCCGCCCTAGCAGGGCCAGGCCCCAGTTATTTCCAAGGGTCTACCCACGTGGAGACTCTCCGAGGGGGTTGCCATATTGCCCGCGTGCTCGCCGTCACCATCTTGGCCCTATTCGCCGCGCCGTTCGCCCTGAGCGCACAATTCCGATGTAGGCGCACGAAGCACTTGTGCGCATAGTCTTACACGCACATCAGGTCTTGCGCACATAAGTTGCACGCACAGAGCTGGGCGCATATCTATGGCTGGGCGCACAGCTAAGCGCACAACTCACACGCTTATCTTAAGCGCACCGGAGCGCATAAGAGTTTACGTGCCGACAGTCATGGCGCCGACAGTCATGGCACCTCCCGAAACAGAAATAAAAGCTCAAGGTCTCTGCCCAGCATGCCACATCAGAGCCGCACAAAGCGAGGAGACCGCCCTGTTCACACAGTGCGAGGAGGCCCTAGGAGATCCAGCCTAGGTCCAGTCCCAGCCAGGGCCGAGTTCTAGCTCCTCAGGGGGTACCCCGGACCTAGCCAGGGGGATGTCCCCACAGAAGGGGACCCCCAAGGAACCAGCGCCTCTCAGCTTTGATCCAGCGTCGATCTCATGAGTGGAGTTCTTCAAGGGGATTCACACCTTTGTTCAAATGCAAACTGAACTTCTGGCTGACAGCCACATGCTCAACCGGAGGACCCTCATGCCCCAGGCCCTTCAAGACCTAGGCACAGGCTTCACTACCCAGAAGCCCCACCTGTGGGGACTCTGACATCTCTGAGGAGGAAGCCGAACCCCTAGAAGAGGGGGAGCTCTCCTCGGGGGCAGAGCCTCACCAAACCATGAGACGCTTCTTCACAAAGGACGAGCTCCTGGACCTGGTTAACCAATGCCTGATGGAGCTCGCTATCCCGGGCCCAGGGACTTTGGGGGAACCTAAACCGAACCCCCTGCTGGAGGGTCTTCGACAGACTTCTCGCCATTTCCCTCTGTTACAAGCAGCACAACAGCTGATTGACCTGGAATGGAGTGCTCCGGAGTCCACATTCAAAGGGGGACGAGCCTTGTCAGCCCTGTACCCCCTGTACCCGGCAACCAAATATCTTCGTGCATGCCCCAAGAGTTGATGCCATGGTCCGCGTGGTCTCTAAACGCACCACTATCCCAGTGGAGGGGGGAGCTGCGCTCAAGGATGCACATGACCGGAGTCTGGAGTCCATCCTCAAACAGTCATTTGATGTAGCCGCTATGTCTCTACAAATTGCGGCCTGCTGCACTGTGGTGACACGTGCCTGCTTATCACAAGCCAGGAACAACACCCCGGGAGAAGACATGGAACCAGCAGTATCATTCCTCGCGGACGCTGCTTCCGACCTAGTGCGCACAGCGGCCAGAGGAGTGTCATCTGCGGTGGCGGCCAGGAGGCAACTCTGGCTCCGAAGCTGGTCGGCCAACGCATCTTCCAAAACGCGCCTCACAAAGATGCCCTTCAAAGGATCCCTCCTGTTCGGCAGCGAACTAGAGAAACTGGCCGACAAATGGGGCGGGTCCCCATTGCCGCGCCTGCCGGAGGATAAGATAAAGAGAAACCAGCGACCCCCCCCCCCCCCTCCCCGGGTCCTCCAGGGGCAGAGGTTCCCAGTGCTTCAATCCTTACAGGAGCAACTATCAAGCCCCCTGCCCTACGGGCAGGAACCAATCCTTTCGGACCAAGCACAACAAGAGGGGAACCAGCTTGGGTGCAGGCCCCAGCCGCACTCCACAATGAGATTCAGCTGACCCATCCAAGGGAAAAGCCATAGGGGGCAGACTAGCCCTATTCTACCGCGGGTGGGTCCTAGCCATCATTTGGGAGGGGTCCTACCTGGATTTCCTACGAACACCTCCGGACAAGTTCGTGGAGTCCCCCTGCCATGACCCCTTCAAGAGGGCGGCAGTGGAAGCTACACGGTCCAGACTACTGGCCCTCGAGGCCATAACCCCAGTGCCTCCACGAGAAATAATTATTTTATCGTCCCCAAGAAAGAGGGAACATTCAGGCCCATCCTGGACCTCGTCGGTCAACCGCCACCTCAGGATTCCCCGATTCCGCATGGAAACCCTACGATCCGTCATAAGAGCGATACAACCGGGAGAGTTTCTCACATCCCTGGATCTTTCGGAAGCCTACCTACACATTCCAATTCATCAGGAACACCAGCGCTACCTACGCTTCAAAGTCCTGAACCGTCACTACCAGTTCCGGGCACTACCCTTCGGGTTAGCCACAGCACCCCGGACGTTCACCAAGGTAATAGTAGTGGTGGCGGCAACACTGAGGAAGGAAGGAATCCCTGTTCACCCTTACCTGGACGATTGAAGCTTTCCATGCACACAAACAATGGCACCGCCGTCCAAGAAGGCCAAGGGACACTCCCTTTGCACAGCCTGCCGCATGAGAGCCACACAACCTGAATTGGAGTCTTTCCTGTGCCAGCAGTGCGAAGAGGCCCAAGAGGAACCAAAGCCTGGCCCCCACAGCCGGGAGAGGGGTCTGGAACCACTGATGACTGTACCCTGAACCTATGTATCTCCGACTCGGCTCCCCCACAGGAAGGCACCTCTGGAGTCCCTACTATAACCCCTCCTGGGATCAACATGGACCCAGGGACTTTCTCTTGGGTGGAATTTTTTAAAGGGCTGCAAACCTTTGTTCAGGCACAACCAGCCCCTGCTTCGCACCAGGCTCACCCTCTGCCGGAAGCACAGGGGGTGAGCCTCCCCCTTCCTGCACCTTTTGGGTTCTTCGAGACATGCCTCACCTAACCAAGAACCTCCTTAATAGGGATCCAGACACCTCAAATGATGAGAGCGACTCCCTGGAAGAAAGAGAAATCCCTCCAGGGATGGAACCATATAGAACCATGCTTCGATTCTTCCACAAAGACGAATTACCAGCCCTTGTTTCCCAGACTCTGAAGACAATGGGCATTCTGGGCACTGACCCTATAATGGAACCAAGGAAGAACCCCATTTTGGTGTCCCTTCTTAAAGCCTCATGCTACTTTCCTATGATGGAGGCCATCCAGGAACTGATTGACCTAGAATGGAATGCCCCGGAGGCCAGCTTCAAAGGGGGCGGGCCTTGGAAGCCATATATCCTCTGGAACCCGAAGCCAAGGAACGCCTGCGTTTCCCGAAGGTGGACGCTATGGTCTGTGCAGTCTCAAAGTGAACAACGATTCCCATTGAGGGAGGAGTGGCACTGAAGGATATGCAGGACAGACGATTGGAGTCCATCTTTAAGCAGGCCTTTGATGCAACAGCAATGACACTGCAGATTGCTTCCTGCTGCGCTCTGGTGGCACATTCCTGTTTGCTCCTCTCGAGAGACACAACTACGTCCTGAGAAACAATGGAACCTGCGGCCTCTTTCCTCACTGATGCTACCTCAGATCTAGTGCGCACCTCAGCCATGGGCGTTGCCTCAGTAATGGCAGCCAGAAGACAACTATGGCTACGGAATTGGTCAGCAGAAGCAACATCCAAAGCGAACCTCACGAGTGTTGCGTTCGGGCCTATTCTCACCTTCGCTCCACCCTCTCTACCTTTGTGGCAACTCCTTTCAGGACTGACTGACAGATGCTGCCGCAGCTTCTCCCTGCCTCTGAGTCCCGGAGTCCCTGGGCTGGCTTGACGCTATGGATCCGCCATGTTCTTGATGACGTAAGGGCGAGCGTGCGCACTTCAGACTTGTACCGGTAAGGGCGCGAATCTCGGGGGCGTCCCCCCGTAGTGACGTCATCTGCTTCCAACATAAAAGGTCTTTCCTCCTTGCTAACTCGATTCATAGTTGCAAGCAATCTTTCTCCGCTGCTCTGCCTCTACAAACTTACCTAAGGGTACCCGCTCCTCGGGGGCCCCGCTCTCTCTCTCTTCTTGATTTCAGATACAGGACGGAATCCGGTACTTGCTCCACGAGGGCCTACATTCCTGAAGACTCAGAAGACTCCTATTGCCTGGAAGCGATCGCAGAAGTGAACACTGTGAGTTCTATTCAGATAGGAACCGGTACTCGCTCCACGAGGGCCTACGCTCCTAATCCCAAAGACTCCTTTCTGTCTAAGACGTTATCGCAGGTACGGAGATCGTGAGTTATTGCTGATAGGAACCGGTACTCGCTCCACGAGGGCCTATGTTCCTCAACTCTCTTCTATTCCAGAAGCCATCTCATACACAGTTATTGTGAGTTACTATTTCAGACTGCTTACAGGAACCAGTACTCGCCTGTGGCTCCTGTTCCTGAATACTGAAGAACATAAGAAATTGCCATGCTGGGTCAGACCAAGGGTCCATCAAGCCCAGCATCCTGTTTCCAACAGAGGCCAAAACCAGGCCACAAGAACCTGGCATCCTCTGGCAACAAATTCCAGAGCTTTATTGTGCGTTGAGTGAGAGAGAATTTTTTCCGATTTAGTCTTAAATGTGCTACTTGCTAACTTCATGGAATGCCCCCTAGTCCTTCTATTATTCGAAAGTGTAAATAACCGAGTCACATCTACTTGTTCAAAACCTCTATCATATCCCCCCTCAGCCATCTCTTCTCCAAGCTGAACAGCCCTAACCTCTTCAGCCTTTCCTCATAGGGAAGCTGTTCCATCCCCTTTATCATTTTGGTTGCCCTTCTCTGTACCTTCTCCATCGCAACTATATCTTTTTTTAGATGCGGCGACCAGAATTGTACACAGTATTCAAGGTGTGGTCTCACCATGGAGCGATATAGAGGCATTATGACATTTTTCCGTTCTATTAACCATTCCCTTCCTAATAATTCCTTGTTATCATGTAATTTCCAAGCTTAATTTGTTTAATTTGTTGTATGTAAACCGGTATGATGTCCCAACTAATACCGGTATATAAAAAATTTTAAATAAATAAATAATTCCTAACATTCTATTTGCTTCTTCTATTTGCACTGTCTGTTGCATAAGAGGACCTTACACTCACAATGGTAGATGTCTGTATCTTCCACTACTGGTTATGTATCCAGCATACCCTGTCTACTCACTACCTATAGTCTCTCTCTACAGCTCAGCAACTCAAAGATCGCTATTCCAGTATCTGAAGGACTTTAGCCCTGCCGAGCACATCAGCTCACTACTGCCACCTCTGGTGGTTCTACTTCCAGTCTAATAAAGAACTATCTGTGTTTATCTCAATACTCCAGTCTAGCCGGTGGTTCCTCTCAGGATCTCTTCTTGGGGGCGCTGTCATCTGCTTTCTGCCCAGGGATTCATCATGTCTACTAAGTGTTCATTCCTTACACCAATAGAGCGGTATTATATCATCTACCACTCTGTGGGAGCCAATCCACATTAGTTCACTAATTCTGCCTACGGAGTATCATCACTGTTACTCCTTTTTCAAGGGAACAGATCCATAATAGATTGCTACTTCAGTACAGAGATTGTGCTAACTCCCTAGCGGATCTGGCTGATTGCTCAACTCCAAAGCAGAATTATAACAGAGTGCTAACTCTTTCATTCTACAGGAACCAGCGCTTACCAGGTTGCCAACTCTGCCCTCCTGGCGGGGTTAGCCATATCAGACTACCAACGCCTCCCCCCGAGCTGGTCGATACAGATTGCTAACTCCACCCTCCTGGCAGGTTGAGCCACAACAGTTTGCTAACTCCTCCTCCCAGAGGAGCTGGAACCTAATAGATTGCTAACTCTGCCCTCCTGGTGGGGTGAACAATAACAACGAGAATGCCTTTTAAAGGATCTCTCTTGTTCGGAAGTGAATTGGAGAAGTTAGCCAACAAATGGGGCGAATCTCCAGTGCCACGACTACCGGAATAAAAGACCTCAGCGTTCCTCCCCCAGAAGAACCAAGGGCAGAGGATCGCAGCGCTTTAGACCTTACAAGAACACACAGTTCCAGGCACCTCGCCCCTCCGGAAGGTCTCAGTCCTTTCAGAACAGACACACCAAGAGAGAAGCAGGCTCAGGGGCAGGCTCCAGCCGTACTCCACAATGAGAAGAGGCAGACCCACAGGAAGAAGATGTAGGGGGTCGACTTGCCCTCTTCTACCAAAGATGGGTCGAGATAACATCTGACAAGTGGGTCCTAACCATCATTCGAGAAAGGTACTCTCTAGAATTCCGCAGCATCCCTCAAGACAAATTTATGAGATCACCCTGCCTCTCCCACTCCAAGAGACTAGCAGTAGAAATCACACTAGCAAGACTACTCAGTCTGAAGACAATAACCCCTGGTGCCCACGCTGCAACAAAATACTGGCCACTATGCCATCTGTTTTATTGTTCCCAAGAAGGAAGGATCATTCTGGCCCATCTTGGACACACTTCCACATGGAAACCCTACACTCCGTTATAATGGCAGTACAACCGGGAGAATTCTTAACCTCCCTGGACCTTTCTGAAGCCTACCTTCACATCCCAGTCCATCAGGACCACCAGCGCTTCCTGCGCTTTGCAATACTGGGTCACCATTACCAGTTCCGGGTGCTACCCTTCGGCCTAGCAACCGCCCCCAGGACCTTCACCAAAATTATGGTGGTCGTGGCGGCAACACTGAAGAAAGAAGGGATCTTGGTACATCCTTACTCGGACGATTGGCTGATCAGGGCAATGTCTCCACAGGAGAGTCGACAGGTGACCCCCAGAGTCAAGAATCTACTGCAGGAGCTCGGGTGGTCGTGAACACAGCCAGGAGCTGTCTACAGCCCCTTCAGGCACTAGAGTACCTGGGAGCCCGGTTCAACACCAAACAGAACAAAGTGTTCCTCCCTCCTCCAAGGAGAAGGAAACTGATGGGACAATTGCAAAGATTGATGACCAATCCACGTCCCAAGGTATGGGACTACCTTCAAGTCCTCGGCCTCATGGCATCAACCCTAGAAGTTGTTCCGTGGGCAAGGGCCCATATGTGACCCCTCCAGCGCTCTCTACTGTCACGATGGAACCCAGTGTCCAAGAACTACTCAGTTCACCTCCAACTACTAGCAGAAGTTCGGGATCAGCTCCAATGATGGCTTAAGGAAGACCACCTAAGCAGAGGAGTAAACCTATCCCCACCAAACTGGATCTTGCTCACCACGGATGCGAGGGTAGGGAGCACACTGTCAGGAACTGATGGCCCAGGGACAATGGAATAAGAAAGAGACAGAATGGAACATAAACTGCTTAGAAGCTCGAGCAGTCAGACTATCGTGCCTGCAATTCAGCCACAGACTCCGGGGCAAGTCAATCAGAGTAAAGTCAGACAACGCGAAACAGTTGCCTACATCACCGCCAGGGAGGAACCAAGAGCCAGCAGGTGTCTCTGGAAATAGGACCCTCTCATGTCATGGGCGGAAATAAACCTGCAAGAGATCTCTGCCTACCACATCGCGGGAAAAGAGAACTTCTCAGTGGATTACCTCAGCAGAGAGAGCCTAGATCCGGGGGAATGGACGCTGTCTAACACGGCCTTCCAACTGATATTAAATTGCTGGGATCTCCCAGCCATGGATCTACTGGCAACCTGTCTCAATACCCAAGTTCCCAGGTTCTTCAGCCGCAATCCCAGGGAATCGATACTCTCGTCCAGAACTGGCCAGAGGAAGATCTCCTGTATGCCTTCCCACCCTGGCCACTACTGAGCAGGGTCATTCTCAAGATAGTACATCACAGGGGGCTAGTTCTTCTACTAGTCACCCCAGACTGGCCAAGATGACCATAGTATGCAGACATGCGACCTTCTCCGGCAGGGCCCGATCTTCCACCAAGATCCGTCTCGATTCTCTCTTACGGTATGGCCCTTGAGAGGACTAGCCTGAAGAAGCGTGGTTACTCAAAGACCGTGATTGACACCCTGCTCCGAGCGCGCAAGTTCTCCACATCCCTGTCTTACATAAGGACCTGGAGAGTATTCGAAGCCTGGTGTGAAGACCGTGGGATCCCCCCACGGACAGCCAAAATTCCCATGATCCTGGAATTACTGCAGGATGTGATGAAGAAGGGGTTGTCACTCAACTCCCTCAAGGTCCAAGTCGCAGCACTGGCCTGCTTCAGATCCGCTCATCCAGATGTGTCCTGCTTCCTGAAAGGGGTTAAACAACTCCAACCACTCCTAAAGTATTCGATATCTCTGTGGAACCTCAATCTAGTATTAGACTTCCTAGCAGGGGTTTCCTTCAGACCGACACGCGGTCTGTCACTATGCCTCTTAACCTTAAAGACAGCATTCTTGGTGGCAATATGTTCAGCTCGTCGCATCTCCAAACTTCAGGCACTATCCTGTCTGGAACCGTTCCTTAGGTTCACGCCTGGCACCATACAGCGGCGCACTGTACACTCCTTACCGAAAGTGGTTTCCCAGTTTCACATAAACCAAAACATTTCGCTACCATCTCCAGATGAGCATAAAGACTCTGAAGACTCGCGCCTTCTTCGCCATCTGAATGTCAGCAGACTCCTGGTCCGATACCTGCAAAGATCTGAACCTGTGCGTAAAACGGATCATCTGTTCGTCCTTCCCCTTGTTTCTTCCCGCTGTGAAGTGGCATCATAGGCGACTGTTGGATCAAAGAAGTCATCAAGGCATGTTAGGAGCTACCACCCAGGAAAAAGATCTAGGCATCATAGTGGATAATACTTTAAAATTGTCGGCTCAGTGTGCTGCAGCAGTCAAAAAAGCAAATAGAATGTTGGGAATTATTAGGAAGGGAATGGTTAATAGAACGGAAAATGTCATAATGCCTCTGTATCGCTCCATGGTGAGACCGCACCTTGAATACTGTGTACAATTCTGGTCGCCGCATCTCAAAAAAGATATAGTTGCGATGGAGAAGGTACAGAGAAGGGCAACCAAAATGATAAAGGGGATGGAACAGCTCCCCTATGAGGAAAGGCTGAAGAGGTTAGGGCTGTTCAGCTTGGAGAAGAGACGGCTGAGGGGGGATATGATAGAGGTCTTTAAGATCATGAGAGGTCTTGAACGAGTAGATGTGACTCTGTTATTTACACTTTCGAATAATAGAAGGACTAGGGGGCATTCCATGAAGTTAGCAAGTAACACATTTAAGACTAATCGGAGAAAATTATTTTTCACTCAACGCACAATAAAGCTCTGGAATTTGTTGCCAGAGAAGGTAGTTAGTGCAGTTAGTGTAGCTGGGTTCAAAAAAGGTTTGGATAAGTTCTTGGAGGAGAAGTCCATTAATGGCTATTAATCAATTATACTTAGGGAATAGCCACTGCTATTAATTGCATCAGTAGCATGGGTTCTTCTTAGTGTTTGGGTAATTGCCAGGTTCTTGTGGCCTGGTTTTTGGCCTCTGTTGGAAACAGGATGCTGGGCTTGATGGACCCTTGGTCTGTCCCAGCATGGCAATTTCTTATGTTCTTATGTTCTTAAGGCAGCATACATAGAGGCAGGAAAACCCTTACCGCTACAGGTTAAGGCTCATTCTACGAGGGCCCAGGCAGTCTGCTCGGTGGAAACCAAGCTACTGTCGCCCGCCGAGATCTGTCTGGCGGCATCGTGGTCCTCCATACACACCTTTTCCAGGTTCTACCGCCTGGATGTTCAGGCTAGGGAGGACACAACCTTTGCAAGGGCAGTATTAAGTGGGCCACGGGCAGCCTCCCGCCCTGCTCGGGAGTAGATTTTGTACATCCCATTTGTCCTGAGTTCACCTGGCTACACGCTAGGAAATGGAGAAATTACTTACCTGATAATTTAGTTTTCCTTAGTGTAGACAGATGGACTCAGCATCTCGCCCATGGCTGCCCCAGAAAACGAGAACCTCGGATAACAAACCTTGAGACTAAGCTAGTACAGGTAAGCCATGGCCTACCTCTAGTTCAAGACACCCACAGTTTGTCTGGTGTCGGTGTTGATTGATTGAGTGCACTGGCGGTCTCCAGTTTAAAAAAAAAAAAATTCAGTTGAACCAGTTCGAGTTCAAACAAGTTTAATCAAGTTATTTAAGCAAACATATATCCACAATGGCTTTTCAAGGAGAATACTGAAGAACTAAGCTTCCTGCATGGGTATATGTAGAGTGACGTCAGCTTTGAAATCTGACTCCCATCTGCTAGCAGAAGAGCACAATACCCATTGGTCCTGAGTCCATCTGTCTACACTAAGGTAAACTAAACTATCAGGTAAGTAATTTCTCCATTCCCCGCCGCCGGCGCCCCCCCCCTCCCAAATGGCTTAAGCTTTGTAATAATCTAGAGAGTTACCAAAATCTAGTGAGACTGTTGCTCAAACAGCCAGTCTCCTAGGTCCCTATGGCATTGTTGGATGGTTACCCATCCATCAAAAACCTCCTGGCACCAACCCAGTTGGTTTCTGGAGAATTATAAATATTTAATTAGGGAGGTTGTTTCTAGACCTAAGTGACTGTTTTATGAAACTACTGTGTGTGTGTGTGTGTGTGTGTGGAGGTGCACTTTAGATCTGACTGACTGAAATGCAGGATCTGTTGCAAGGGATAATGGTGACCATAATGCAATCAAATTTGAGATGATCATCACTGGAGGGAAAAAAAAAAAAAACCTCCTGCAATAACTTGTTCTTTAAAAACGGAGACTATAATAAGATGAGGAAACTAGTTAGAAGGAAATTAAAAGGAGCAATTACAAAGGTTAAGTCTTCATGAAGTATGGAGTCAGTTTAGAAACACCATCTTGGAAGCCCAGATAAAATATATTCCCCAAATTAAAAAAGATATAAAGAACAGGTGTCTTCCAATATGTTTAAATGGTGCTGTGAAAGAGGCTATGAAAGCCAAAAAGGCATCTTAAAAAAAAAAAAAAAAAAAAAAAAGGGGAAAGTAGAACTTAATGAGGAAAATAGAGCTAAGAGAGAATTTGAGATTTGTCAGAGGCAAAAGTTAAGCCATTAGTTGACTGGAGTGGGAAATAAAAGGGGTGCTAAGGGAGGATAAGGCCATAGTGGAAAAATTAAATTAATTTTTTGCTTCAGTCTTTATGGAGGAGGATGTTAGAGATTTTGGGGAGATACCCATACCTGAACCATTTTTTTTTTTTAAGTGAAAATTCAGAGGAAATGAAGTGCTAGAGCAAATTGACAAACTAAATACAGTGGACCCTTGACTTATGAACTCAGTTCATTCCAGAGGGTTGGTTGTAAGTCAAGACTATTTTTTTCCATGAAATAATGGAAATACCCATAATGTGTTCCGAACCTCCCAAAGCACCCCTTATCTAACATTTTCATAAGAAAAAGGGTTGTATAATGTGCATAATTACCAGAAACACCTAAAATTTTCCTACTGTACTCACCAAAAAGTTATATGTGCCTAGCCTACCAGAAGCAACAATTTCATACTGTACTCACCGTTCAAGTTGACATCTTTTGGCTTGCAGGAAGGGAGGAGGGGGAGGATTCCTCCCTCCCCACCCCCTCAGAGCACATCTCTGGCCCTCAAACACTCATTTCCCCCTCCCAGCATACTCCTTCCTCCCCTCCTGATACCTTGCTGAAGCCAGCAGAGTGCTACACTCCTTTGCTGCTGCTGCTGCTGCTGCTGCACAGAAGCTTCCTTGGTCACCAGTGATGCTGTTGCTTGCTGCAATGCCATGCCAGGTCTGCCTATGTGCTCCTGTGAACATTTGCAGAGCTAGGTGCGCCTGAGATGGACAGGCCTCCTCATCAGCAGCCAGTCACTGCAACAGCAGAGCAGAAGTCGCACCCACCAAGCCAGACAAACCTCGATTGACAGAAAAAAAAACGCCCAATTAGAAGCAACCGCACGCACGAGCGGATACACATGGACTTGGCTGGCATTCAGGTTGTAACTCAAAGTTTGCTTGTGACCCAAGTTGTTCGTATGTCAAGCTGGTTGTAACTCGAGGGTCCACTGTAGTAGCAAACCAAGGGAACTTGCTACTAGTGATTTGTAACCTCTCATTCAAATCTGCCTCTTTTCCTGAGGACTGAAGTCCAGCAAATATAACACCAATTTTCAGAAATTGCTCCGGGGTGACCCAAATAACAATGGATTAGTGAGCCTGATCTGAATGCTAAGGTAAAATTACTAGTCATATGTAGCCTTGTAAAAGTCTTCACAATTTTGTACATTTTTCACATTCTCTCTAAAATATAAAAATCAAAACGCATTAAAGTAATTTGCTTCACTGATCTACATGAAGTATTCTGCATGAAAGAACAATTATAGAAATATCCCAAAAGTAAGTGAGAACATGTAAACCCCCCAAATGTCGATAGCGTGGGTCTTCACACCCTTTGCCATAGCAAACCCAAATTAGCTGCGGTTCAAAAATTACCTTAAGGCCCATCGTAAGTTAAATAGAGCCCACTTATGTCCAGTCATAGTAATTGAGCTGATTTGAATACTTTTGGATGAAGAAAAGAACTGTTTCTGTTGTAAAAAGTGATTTTAAGCAAAAGTCAAAACATTTCAAACAAGGAACTGCAGCAAGAGCTGTGGAATAATGTTTTTCAAAGGTGCAGATTGGGCTATAAGAAAATGTCAGTGTTTTTGAATATCTTTTGGGGCACTTTCAGGGCCATCTTGTAGAGTGGAAACTATTTGGCACCACTAAGACACTGGCATGATCAGGCTGTCTCTCCAAAGTTAGGAGCCGTGGGGTAAGGAAACTGCTGCAGACTGGGGAAAATATTGACTGTTCAAGCAATTTCAAGATTACCCCACAAACATGGCCTCTGTGGTAGGGTGATGATAAAGCCACTGCTGAAGAAAAGCTGTATAATGTGCAGCACAGCATTTAAGAATAAATACTTAGGAGAATGCATGAATGTGGGAGGAAGATTTGTGGTGCGATGAGACCAAAGTGGAACTGTTTGGTCTCAGTGCTAAGCAAAATATGGTGTAAAACAAACACAGTATGAAATCCTGCTAACACCATCCCTACTGTAGAGCATGGTGATGGTGAGACTTGTGAAGATCGAGGGATACATGGATAATAAAGTACAGGCATATCCTGGAGGAAAACCTGTTCCAGTCTCCCACAGACTTAGGACTGGGGAAAAGATTCACATTTCAGTAGAGCAATATTGTAAGCACAAAGCAAAACCAACAATGGAATGGCTCAGCAAGAAAAAAGTGAATGTTTTCGAGTGGCCAAGTCAAAGCTCAGACCTGAATCCAATAGAAAATCTGTGGCAAGACTTGAAGAATGCAGTCCACACAGGATCCCCAGCCAACTTGAAAGACCTTGAGCTCTTCTGCCAAGAAGAATGTGCAAAAACTGTGCCAACCCTCTGTACAAAGTTTGTAGATACTCATCGTAAACTAATTATGGCTGCTATTGCTGCAGAAGTGTCTTCCACCAAGTATTGAGACAAGTGGGGAGAAGACTTGTGCAATCAAGACCTGGGTGTTTTATTCTTGATAACTTTTGGTATATTTCTATAATTGTTTTTTCACGATTAAAGTGTGACGTATGTTGTGTAGATCAGTGAAACAAACGCCTACATTAATGTACTTTGATTTGTATTTTTCAGATAGAATGTGAATAATATACAAGTGTGTGAAGACTTTTACAAAGCACTGTAGATAAACATAGCATGGCTTTAGCAAAGGGAAGTTCCCTATACGTACAAGGATCAGTCCAGAGAAGTAGGTTGTGTATCCCTACCAGCAGGTGGAGTCAGAGAACAATTAGAACTTTGGGCACTGCTATATAATGAGTGCCACCTGCAGTCCCTCCGTATTTCTGACTCCAGCAGCTGGAAGACAGGCACCTGCAGTCTTAGTTAATTTTTCAGTTTAGTTAGATTTTTTTTCTCCGGGTTTTTTTCTTCAGGATTGCTTCCTGAGGTGTTAGGCACCTTTGTGGGCCATCCCTCAGTCGAAGCCGGATGTTCGGGGGGTTGGTTACCTCCGTCTGGTTTTCGTCCGTCACCACTCGGAGTGTGAAGAACAGGGGCTCCTGGTTACCTCCGTGGCTGCTCCCTCAAAGCTGCTCCTTCGACCCTCTCTGCTCTACAGGACTCAGTAAAGTTTAAAAAAAAAAAAAAAGTAAAACTGAGTGAGACTTCCTCTGTGGTTTCGAGCTGAGGTGAGGAGTCGGGTTGGGACAGCCAGCCTTGCAGGCACTCCGGGGTGTTTGGCAGCCCTTTGGCCCCCTTTCCCTCTACTCCCGGGGCTCCGGGTTGCTCTGAAGAGACAGGGTAAGTGTTTTCTTCACTGGCCAGTTTTTGGCGTGGCTCACCGCGCTCGGCAGTTCGACCCGTTGCAGTGGGCCTGTTGGTATTTTTTTCTATTTTTTCCGTTCCTCCCCCCAGCTCCTGGGCCGCGTGGCTGTGCGGTTTTTTTCAAGGGGCCTTTGCTTTCTCTCCGCGCTCTGTCAGGCATGTGGGCGTGAAGGCAGAATTTAGTTTTGTTTTTTTCCCTCCATTATCCTTCCTAGGGATGGAGAGTTCGTCGGGCCCTGGGCCCAGAGCCCTTCCCCCGGGACGGGGGGTCTTCATGCCGAGGCTCAAGGGAGGAGGGATCCCCTCCAGTCTTAGCCCTTGTGGCGGAGGACAGCGCTGGGGGACTGGGTGAACCGGCTCCTCAGGATCCCATTCCGGCAGATAGAGACCCGGAGGGGTTTACGCTGGAGTTTGTCTTGTTAATGCACCAGGCTTTCCTGGCCAGAAAGCAGGCGGGCTTCAGGAGGCAAATTCAGTCAGTGGGTCTTTCCGAGCTGCTGCTCAAGAAGGGTCGACTCGAGGAACAGCAGGCCTGCGGGGGAAGTGATGGTCCCCAGGGGCCGCAGACTCTGCCCCCACCCTCTGGAGTTCCAGATCCGGGTTCAGCTCAGGTTCTGGATTTGGTTCCTGATCTTGGGGACCCTGATCAAGATGCTGCAGATGATGATGATTTGCCACCCACAGAAGGGGATGATGCCAGCGTGGTCCACCTTTTTAAGTGGGAGGAACTACGACCCCTTATTCCCCAGGTGTTGGAAGTTCTGGGGCTTAAGATCTCTCAGGAAGAATCAGATAGTGATGGAGTTAATCCGGTTTTTGACGGAATACGGGGGCCCACTTCGTCCTTTCCACTGCCTAAAAAGGTTCGCAAGCTGGTGACCCGTGAGTGGGATGCACCAGACGCTGGGCTCAAGGTGGGCAGAGCTATGGCCAAGCTCTATCCTCTTTGAACAGATGTCTTGGATCTTCTGAAAATTCCGAAGGTGGATGCGGCGGTTTCGGCTGTGACAAAGAAGACCACTATTCCAATAGCGGGTGCTACCGCTTTAAAAGATATGCAGGACTGTAAGCTGGAGATCCAGTTGAAGCGAGTCTTTGAAGTGGCTGCATTGAGTCTTCAGGCCACGATCTGCGCCAGCCTCATGCAGAGGGCATGTTTGTGCTGGGTTCAGGCCTCTAACGCCTCTACAGGAGCTGGCAGTGGTGCCGCCTTGGAGGGCGCTCGTTTGGAGGTGGCCATCGCATATGTAGCAGATGCGCTTTTCGACCTAGTGCGAACTTCAGCGTGTAGCATGGTTTCTGTAGTGACTGCGCGCCGACTGCTGTGGCTGCGCAATTGGTCAGCGGATTTGTCTTCAAAATCTCAGCTGTGTAACCTCCCGTTTAAGGGTAAGCTCCTGTTCGGTGAGGAACTGGAGCAGTTGGTAAAGCTACTCGGAGAATCTAGGGGCATAAGTTGGCGGAAGATAAAAGGCCCACCAGAAAAGTGTTTCCTTCATGGCCGCGTTTTCGGGATTCATGCCGATTTCATTCCGGCAGGTATTCCTTGCCTTCCATGTCTAAGCAGAACTCAGGACAGCAACAGTCCTTTCGAGGGGGGGTCGTCGTCCGGCCAGGATTCTGGACACCTCGGGACAGGAGGTTGTAAACCCTCCCAATGAAGCCACGAGTCCCCATTCTGTCATCGAAGCTGTCAGGGGCAGATTGTCCAGCTTTTACACGGAATGGGCAAGGATCACCTCAAACCGTTGGGTCCTGGAGGTGATCAGAGAAGGCTACGCTCTAGAGTTTTCACGTCCCGTGCAGGAGGTGTTCGTGGAGTCCCGCGTGGCGTCGCGCAGCAGGCAGGAAATGGTACGGGAGACCCTGCAGCGTCTGATCCAGCTACAGGCCATTGTCCCGGTTCCGGAGGCAGAAGAGGGTCGGGGATGTTACTCGGTTTACTTTGTGGTTCCCAAAAAGGAGGGCACGTTACGTCCCATCCTAGAACTACAGAAGGTGAACCGTTGTCTCCGAATCTCTCGTTTTCGCATGGAAACCCTGCGGACGGAATTTCCTTGCGTCCCTGGATCTTATGGAGGCTTATCTGCATATTGCGATACGGCTATGTCACCAGAGGTTTCTACGCTTCAAGGTCTTGGGACAACACTTCCAGTTTCAGGCCCTTCAGTTTGGTCTGGCGACGACTCAAACTTTCACCAAAGTCATGGTGGTGGTAGCAGCCTTCCTTCGCAAGCAGGGGATCCTGGTCCATCCATACCTGGACGACTGGCTGATTTGCGCCAAGACCAGGGAGGACTGCGAAAGATCAGTTCGCATGGTGATGTTCACCTTGAGATCGCTTGGATGGGTCATCAATCTTCAGAAGAGTCACCTGGAACCCACCCAAGAGCTGACCTATTTGGGAGCCCGTTTCGATAACTTGCGAGGCAGTCTTTCTGGCGTCAGACCGGGTAGCCAGGTTGCAGAGCCAGACACAGGTGCTTCTTCTCAGACAAACACCCATTGTGTGGCATCATCTGCAAGTGCTGGGATCCATGGCGTCCACCTTAGACTTGGTTCCGTGGGCGTTCACCCACTTACGTTCGCTACAGCGTGCGCTGTTGTCACGGTGGATTCCGGTGTCGGAGCAGTTCCACCTACCCTTGTCTCTGCTTCCAGAGTTCAAAGCCAGTTTGTCATGGTGGCTTTCGCGCGACAATCTGGAGAAGGTGGTGGATTTGAACCCACCGAATTGGCTGATAGTCTCCACCGATGCGAGTCTGTCAGGTTGGGGAGCTGTGTGCGACACCAGATCCGCCCAAGGGCTTTGGTCTCCAACAGAGGACTCATGGTCCATCAGTCGTCTCAAGACAAGAGCGGTACATCTTGCCCTACAAGCGTTTCTACCCTGGATTCAGGGACGCATGGTTTGAGTGTTCTCTGACAATGCGATGACGGTGGCCTACATCAACCGACAGGGCGGGACAAGAAATCCCGCGGTGGCGCTCGAAGCATGTCTTCTGTTCGCTTGGGCAGAGCATCATCTCGGGGGAATTGCCATGTCGCAGGCGTGGACAACGTGCAGGCGGATTTTCTCAGCAGGTGACAACTCGACCTGGGAGAGTGGGAACTGTCTCCCGAAGCATGGAACCGCATTTGTGCCAGATTGGGGGGGGGGAGGGGTCCCACAGTTGGATCTGATGGCAACGCGGGAGAATGCGAAGACAGAATGCTTCTTCAGCCGTCGAAAAGAACAAGGCTCAGTCACTCAACGCTCTGGTGTGCCCCTGGCCTACGGGGATTCTGTTATATCCCTTTCCCCCCGGCCTCTCATCGGTTGGCTTCTCCGTCGCATAGAACTCCACCCCGGAAGGGTGGTGCTGGTGGCTCCAGTGTGGCCACGCTGCCCATGGTTCACGGATTTGATTCACTTGACCCTAGAGGGTCCTTTGCAGCTGGCTCATCTATCGCATCTACTTTCGTCAAGGTCCCATCTTTTTGGCTCGGGGGGATCACTTCTCTCTCGCGGCTTGGCTTTTGAGAGGCGACGTTTACGATTGAATAGTTATTCTGAACAAGTTATTTCCACTCTATTGCAGGCAAGACGTCCGTCCACTTCCTTGGCCTATGTGAGGGTATGGAGGCTCTTTGAGACCTGGTGTCATCAGCTCTTGCGATCCTTTAACGGTCGGTCTCTCTGGTACTGGATTTTCTGCAACAGAGGCTCAAGAAGGGTTTGGCGTTCAATTCTCTTCGGGTCCAGGTAGCGGCCTTGGGAGCCTTGCAGGGAAAGTTTGCAGCACACCCTGACATTGTTCGATTTCTCAAGGGGGGGTCAAACATTTACGAACTCCTGTCCGTGCGGTGTGTCCAGATTGGAATTTAAATCTTGTATTGCATGTGCTCTGTGGCGCTCCTTTCGAACCTCTACGCACTGCTTCCCTGAAAGATCTAACCTTGAAGACAGTGTTCTTGATGGCCATTTGCTCGGCGCTTCAGATTTCTGAATTGCAGGCCCTGTCGTGCCGTGACCCTTTTTTGCGGATTCACGATGATAGGGTGATGTTACGCACGGTTCCTTCCTTTGTTCCTAAAGTGGTTTCGGCCTTTCATGTTAATCAAACAGTGGGGCTTCCAGGGTTCCCGCAGGGTTCCAGGGGGTTGCCTCAGGACAAGGATCTTCTTCTTTTGGATGTGCATCGGGTCTTATTGCGTTATCTAAAGGTTACCAATGACTTCAGATGCTCCGATCATTTGTTCATTCTTTTCGGGGGTGCAAAGAAAGGGGACAAGGAGTCTAAAGCGACCATTTCTTGATGGATTAGACTGTTACTTCAGCATACTTGGTCTGCGGCCGCCAAGTGCCTTTGGGTCTCTGAGCTCATTCCACCAGGGATCAGATGGAAGAACTAGACAGAGATCTGGTCGAAGATATCCAAAAGGTAGGAAAGAAGGGAGAACTGTTGATTGTTGGAGATTTTACTCTGCCGGACGTAAACTGGAGAATCCCTTCTGCGGAATCTACCAAGAGTAGAGAGATAATGGATGCTCTTCAAAGGGCTTTGTTCAAACAAATGGTAATGGAACCCACAAGGGAAGGAGTTATACTTGACCTAGTGCTCACTAACAGGGATAATGTCTCTAATGTCTGGGTGGGTGCCCACCTGAGCACCAGTGATTATCAAACAGTATGATTTGATATTGGAAATAGGATACAGAGAGGTCACAGAAAGATCCGAGTTTTGAATTTCAAAAATACGAACTTTGTTGAAATGGTGATGTATCTGGAGGTAGAACTAGAAGATTGGGAAAAAATGAGAAAGGTGGAACAACAGTGGGCCAAACTAAAAGGAGCAATTACAAAGGCAACAACTCTATATGTTAGAAAAGAAATAAAAAGTAAAAAATTAAAAAAAAAAACGATCTGGTTCTCAAAGGAAATGGCTGATAAAATAAAGGCAAAAAAAAAAAAAAAATAGCATTCAAGAAATATAATGTTTAAATAAATAAAATAAAGGATCCCAAAAAGAGGAACATAGGGTGAAACTGAGGGAGACAAAGAAATCAAGAAAGCAAAATGTCAGGCAGAACAAATGATTGCCAAAGAGGTAAAGCGAGGTGATTAAAACATTTTTTAGATATATCCGAGCAATGTCCGAAGTGGTATAGTGAAATTGAAAGGTGACAAAGAACAAGGTGAGGAGAGAGATGAAGAAATGGCCGGAATATTAAACAAATACTTCAGTTCAGTGTTCACTAAAGAAGACCCTGGAGAAGGACTGTCGCTAGTTGACAAGACTGTGGATGGGGGTGGCGTAGACAAAACTCAGTTTACAGAAGAGAATGTATGGGAAGAGCTAGGAAAACTGAATGTGGACAAGGCCATGGAGCTGGATGAGGTATGTCCCAGGATACTGAGGGAGCTCAGAGATGTGGTGGTGGGTTCGCTGAAGGACCTGTTCAATAGATCCCTGGAAAAGGGAGTGGTGCCGCAAGATTGGAGAAGAGCGGTGGTGGTCCAGCTTCTCAAGAGTGGGAGCAGAGAGGAGACTGGTGGTGGGAAAATTAATGGAGACTTTACAATCCAGTGGATTGCTCGACCCGAGGCAGCATGGATTCACCAGGAGAAGTTCCTGTCAGACAAATCTGATTTTTTTTTTTTGATTGGGTGACTAGAGAATTGGATCGGGAAGAACGCTGGATATGATTTACTTGGATATTAGTAAAGTTTTTGATACGGTCCCAAATAGGAGACTTATCAACAAAATGAGAAAATTAGTCAAATGCCTCAGGGATCTGTTTTGGGACCTGTACTCTTCAATACCTTTGTGAGTGACCTGATGGAAGGGATAGAAGGTAAAGTTTTGTCTATTTGTGGATGATACTAAAATCTCTAAGAGTGGACGCGCCTGAAGGAGTAGAGAGAATGAAAAGTGATTTAAGAAAGCTTGAAGAATGGTCGAAGATTTGGCAGCTGAGATTCAATGCTAAGAAATGCAGAGTCATGCATTTGGGGTGTGGAAATCCAAAAGAGCTGTACGTGATGGGCGGTGAAAGACTAATGTGCATGGACTGGGAGGGGGACCTTGGTGTGGTAGTGTCTGATGATCTAGAGGCTGCGAAGCAATGTGACAAGGTGATAGCTAAAACAAGAATGCTGAGCTGCATGGAAAGAGGAATAACCGGTAAGAAAAAAGAGGTGATAATCCCCTTGAATGGGTCCTTGGTGAGGCCTCACCTGGAGCTCTGCATTCAGGACTGGTGCCCGAATCTCAAAAAGGATAAAGACAGGATAGAGACAGTCCAAAGAAGAACGACAAAAATGGTGAGGGGGTCAGCATAGGTAGACTTATGAGGCGAGGATGAAGGATCTGAATATGTATACCTTGGAAGAGAGGAAGTGCAGAGGAGATACGATACAGACCTTTAGATACCTGAAAGGTTTTATTGATGCACAATCGTCAAAACATTTCCGTCAGAAAGAAATAAATAGAACTAAGTGTCATGAAATTAAATTCTAGGGAGGACAACTTGGAACCGATGTCAGGAAATATTTCTTCCCCGAGAGGGTGGTGAATGCCTGGAATGCCCTTCCGAAGGTGGTGGTGAAGACGAAAACAGTGAAGGAATTCAAAGGGGCATGGGGTAAACCCTGCTCTCTGCTTCAACGGCAGTGGGAAAAGGGGAATTGGATTCATACAGCAACCAATGAGGGCCTCGACTTTTACGGTTTGGGGAACAAATAAACCAGGGGGTAACTTGCTGATGTGGCTTTTACTACCCTTAATCACTAAGCCTGATACTTTTGATGCAGCTCCATCATTGCTATCTGCTTCCACAGCAATGGTTAATGGAAATTGGATTCAAACAGTATCTAAGAGCCCTGACTTTTACGGTCTGGGAAACTGATAAGCACGGGGGTAACCTGCACAGTCCAGTAGGTACTGGTATAAGCTTGCTGGGCAGGCTGGGTGGATCATTTGGTCCTGTCATTTCTTTGTTTCTGTTATCTCATTGTGGATTGGTAACTGGTTAAATGATAGGAAACCAAAGAATAGGACTAAATGGTTAGTTTTCCCAATGAAGAAAGGTAGATAGTGGAGTTCCTCAGAAATCTGTACTAGGACTAGTGTTTTAACTAGAAAAAGGAAATTGGGTGAAGTAATAATTTGCACCTGACACACAAATTTTCAAAGTAGTTAAAACATAGCAGACTGAGGCACTGTAGAAGGATCTTGCAAGACTGGGGAACTGGGCATCTAAATACCAGATTAAATTGAATTGAACAAGTGCAAAGTGATGCTCATAGGGAAAAATAATCCTAGATAGGATGGACAGACTAGATAGGCCATATGGTCTTTTTCTGCTGTCATGTTTCTGTGTTACAGGTCCATAATTCTGGGTTCCATATTAAGAGTCACTACCGAAGAAAAGGATCTTGGAGTTATTGTGCACAGTGCATTGAAATCTTAAGCTTAATGTGTGATGATGGTCAAAAATGCAATATTGGAAATTATTCCCGAAAAGAATGGAGAATAAAACCGAGAATATAATAGTGCCTCTGTATCAATCCATGGTGCGACCTACCTTGACTAGTATGCTAGTGGAACTAGAAAAGGTACAAAGAAGAGCAATAAAAATAACTGGGATGGTATTGCCCCTTTATGAAGAAAGGATAAACAGGTTAGAGCTGTTCATCTTGGAGAAGAGATGATTAAGAGAGGAAATGATAGATCTATACAGTCATGAGTAGGGTGGAACAGGTAAATGGGAAACAGTTATTTACCCTTTCATATAGGACTAGGGACATTCCATAAAACTAGCAGGTAGCAGATTTAAAACAAATTGGCAAAATAATTTTTCACTTGAAGCACAGTTAAGCCATGGAATGTCTTGCCAGAAGATGTGGTCAAGGCCTGTAACATAGCTGGGTTTAAAAAGGTTGGGATGAGTTCCTAGAGGATAAATGTATCAGCAGTTATAAGCCAAGTGGACTTGGGGAAGCCTCCACTGATCCTTGGGAGTGAGCAACAAGGAATGGATCTTCTTTTTGGGATCTGCCAGGTATTTCCTAATGGCCTGCTTTAGCCTCTATCGGAGATAGGAAACTGAGCTCAATGAGCTTTTGGTCTGACCAGCATGGCACATTTTACGTTCTTATGTAGTCTGTTGGTAGTTTATTTTATTTATTTAACTTATTTATTGGGTTTTTTTTATACCGGTGTTTGGAAAATACCTTCACATTGGTTTACAATAGTAAAAATACATATAAAGAACAAAACAGAATAATACAATACTAAAATTCAATACAACTAAAATTATAATAAAACTCAATTTAACATAAAACTCAATTCCTAATACAGTGTTAAAACTAATAAATAGATACTACAATTAAAAGAAAATTCTAGAGCCAAAGAGAAGCATTATCCTGTTTGTTTCTGTCTATAAAAGAAAACAAAATCATTTACAATTAGCCTGTGCCGTCATTATAAATTTGGGTAAAAAGCCATGTTTTGAGCATTTTCCTGAAATCTTTAAGTTTGGTTTCCAACCTTAGTCTGTTGATAGTATCGCCAGGTCGTGTTTCCTTTTTCCATCCCCATCACGTCTTCCCTCTATTTCTGCCTTATCTCTCTCTATCTATCTATCTATCTATCTCAGACAGCCTTATCATGAGAAGCATATCCAGTCATAGAAAAAGGACCTTGGTTACTTAACCTACTGAAAAGCTTGGTTTGACAGCCATTAGAGTCCATTCCTTGCATGCACCACTCTTTCCGTGAAGGCATTTTTTTGTGATGTTGCTCCTAAATCTAATGCCCTGGAGCTTCATAGTGTGAGATCTTGTTCTAGAGCATTCTCTTCTCTGAAAAAGGTTTGCTTTTTTGTTCCAGATAATAAATCTTTTGAGGTACTTGAATGTCTCCATCATCCCCCATGTCTTTCCTCTCCCTTAGTGTATGTATTTTTAGGTTTTTTTTCAGTCTCATGGTACAGATCTTGTGCTGTTTTGATATCTTTTATCCAGCACCACCTCCACCCTGTCTAAGTACTTCTAGAGATATGGAACCTGAATTGGACATAGTATTCTAGATGAGGTCTTGATGACAACCTGTGCAATGTTGCGGGTGACGTGAATCCTTAGTGGCAAACAGGCTTACCTAGCCAAATGATGAGTCCTCAGAGGCTGGAGGTGATAGAGAAGTCCAGACAAAGTCCAATCCGGGTCATAGACAGGCAGCAAGCAGGAATCCAGGAACGAGGCAGGCAGCGGGCAAGAGAAGTCAAAGTCCAATCCGAGTCAGCACAAGATCAGGGCACAGAAACACTCCGGAGCACCAGCACAAGCAAGCCTGTAGCAGAGGCCATGCTGTGCTGGGCTCAGGAGTTTAAATACTGAAAGTTCCCGCACAAAATGCAGGGCTTCCGGGAACTGATGCGCTAAGGGGGGGGCGGGGCTTGAGCCCGACGGACGTTGAACGCTGCTGCCGGTTGCCGCCGCCTCGCAATGAAGGAGAGGAGGTCCCGAAGCTCCCCTGCCGAATGGTAACATACAGAGGATGATGGTCCAAGACCTGATTCACCAAAGCAAAAAACTGCCAACATATTAAAGAAAAGCATTTTAGTAACCTGTTACATATGATATGAAATCTATGAATGCACTGCAACCGGATTCTTAAGTTGTATTCTAGGTTAACATAACCAGTTTTTCTGCTGGTAACAGATCTGCTCTTGGTTCTTTTACAGGTCAGAGATGAGTATCGACAGGACTATGATGCTGGAAGAGGTGGTTATGGCAAAATTGTTCAGCTGTCGTGAATACAAACAGAATTGCCCTATTGTGCAGGACAGCTGTGAGTGGAATATGTGAACAAGTAACCAAGATGTTATGAAACTGGCCCCTGTCAAAACTGATTTCCTTCTATCCCTCATCAGAACAGTTGAATGAAGAGTCTATATCACACCTTCTCTTCTAAGGACCATCTATGACTGGGAGCAAGCAGAAAAATTCAGCACCAACTGTTTCACAGCCTGTGGTGTAGTGTAGTTGTATATTAGCTAAAATTCAAAGATGGCACAAGTATTTTTTCAGATACACAAGATTATAAAGCACCAGGTGCTGCTTAGCCAATGATGTCATCATCCTGAGTGTTATTTCAGTGCTGCTGCCTTTAGTGGCATGGCAGCTAAATTCTTAGCCTGGGAGGGTGCTTACCTTTGTTAGAATGACAAGGAAGGAAGTACATGAAATTTCCAATGCCTTTCAGTCTGTCACTATTGAAAATGACTTCTGCTTACATTGGGCTAAGCTCATTTTTAATAGGGTAAATTTCAGATTAATGGTTGGCCTTCACTCCAGATTTGACCATAACGCTTCATGAGGAAAATTTTGTGCTTTTGCCAGGAAGGACAGACTGAATCGCTGCATACGCGCTTGTCGACTGCATGTTGAAAAGTGCTAAAATTTTTTTACATATTAAATGATGGCAGATAAAGATCAAAATGGTCCATCCAGCCTACCCGGCAAGGTGTTCAGGCTTGTATCTGCTGCTTCATGTGAGTTCCCCCCCCCCCCCCCCCCATACAGAAAAGTTACCACAGATTACCCTGGTGCTACAAACCATCTATGAATGTAAAATTCGTAACTGCTTTATAATACAGTGCTGTATTAGATACACACAGAGTGAGAGATTTTCAACAAGACTTAGAGCTGGCCCTGGAGAAAGCATTGCAGCACAGAATCTACAGAACTGTGTGGGCTGTATTCAGAAGTGTATTCTTTAATTTGAACAAGTTGTGGAGCATAACTAAAACATTTTCGAAGCTGATGTGATACACTATAAGATCCTGTACCTGGAGGTAGTGACTGGAAGATCATTTCCTTCATCGTGATTTGCATCAGCTGTCACAAAATAGTCATGTAGTTTTAATTAATACCTTTATTTCTTTGTGTGTGAGATGGCATTGTGCTAGAAAGTCTTTAGCAGAAGTGGAATTCAGAGTTTTGTTTAGCAGAATTTAACCCTACTAATTAATTTTATATTTTACTGTATGTAATTTTATTTTTTTGTATCAACCAAAGTTGTATGCAGCGTTCCCAGTAGTGTTTAGGCAGGATAACAAATGTAGAAGGTGCATACTTTTGACTTTGATTTATATCAGTGCAGATGAGTTCATGTAATTTATTTTAAGGGACTAGACATTATGTTTTGGTATGAATGGTACTGAAATGACTTGTCTCTGAAACTGTATTCTTGAATCTAATTCTGTACCTTTTTAAATAAAGCTGTCAGTGGGGATAAACAGTGTCTAGTTACTCCAAGACAGGACAAGTTGCACTAATGTTGCAAAAAACGGTTGAATTAATTAAAATGTCTTATGTTCCACCTATGCTAGGTGGATTACAAAATAACAAACATCAGCGTTTTTCTGCAGATTTTAACCTTCACAATTGCTCCTTTTGTTATACTTGTATAATACATTCATTTTATCATAGTAACCCTTTTTAAACACTACTGCAGTAGTTTTATTTTCCCTCCAGTTAATTCAAATTTGACTGCGATATGATCAAAATGTTGACTTTGTATTTTAATATTACCCTTTCTTTACATACGTCTTGGAGGCACTATACCATTTCCTAACTCAACGGGGTTTATAACTTTAATATGAAATGCCAATGCTATTTTTAAATGATTCAAAAAATCACAAACTACATGTCTAAAAAATCTGTAATCTGGGGACATAACCAATCTCCAATACCAAAAGAAAAAACAAGTCACCTAATTTTTATATTTCACAGCAGTATTTTTTCTTTTTATATATTTTTTCTATTTCCTTGTGGGACCTTCAAGAGTACAGTTTGTAATATTTGCAAACTGCATTCCCTGTAAGTCCAACTTTACCTTGTGAAACTGGAAAATTGGGCATTGAAATGGCAGATGAAATTTAATGTGGATAAGTGCAAGGTGATGCATATAGGGAAAAATAACCCATGCTATAGTTACACAATGTTAGGTTCCATATTAGGTGCTAGCACCCAAGAAGATCTAGGCGTTGTAGTGGATAACACATTGAAATTGTCGGTTCAGTGTGCTGCGGCAGTCAAAAAAGCAAACAATGTTGGGAATTATTAGAAAGGGAATGGTGAATAAAACGGAAAATGTCATAATGCCTCTGTATCGCTCCATGGTGAGACCACACCTTGAATACTGTGTACAATTCTGGTCGCCGCATCTAAAAAAAGATATAATTGCGATGGAGAAGGTACAGAGAAGGGCTACCAAAATGATAAAAGGAATGGAACAGCTCCCCTATGAGGAAAGACTAGAGGTTAGAACAGAGGAGGGGGGGGGAGGGATATGATAGAGGTGTTTAAAATCATGAGAGGTCTAGAACGGGTAGATGTTAATCGGTTATTTACTCTTTCAGATAATAGAAGGACTAGGGGCACTCCATGAAGTTAGCATGGGGCACATTTAAAACTAATCGGAGAAAGTTCTTTTTCACTCAACGCACAATTAAACTCTGGAATTTGTTGCCAGAGGATGTAGTTAGTGCAGTTAGTATAGCTGTGTTTAAAAAAGGATTGGATAAGTTCTTGGAGGAGAAGTCCATTACCTGCTATTAATTGAGTTGACTTAGAAAATAACCACTACTATTACTAGCAACGGTAACATGGAATAGACTTAGGGGTAGATTTTCAAAGGGTTAAGTGTGTAACCCCTGAAAACCTACCCCAAACCCCCCTGCGCACGCCAGCAGCCTATCTTGCATAGGCTGCTGGCGTGCGCAAAGCCCCAGGACGCGCGCAAGTCCCAGAGCTTTACTGGGGGGGGGGGGGGGCCTGTCGGGGCCGGTGCGCCATCGGGGCGTGTCACGTCATCAGGGGTGTTCCGGGGGCATGGCCGCAGCCTCCAGACCAGCCCCCGGACTGGACCATGGCGCGCCGGCGGCCGGCAGGCTGCGTGGCTCGGCACGTGCAGGCTGCCTATTTTGGGCAGCCTTGTGCGCGCTGACCCCGGATTTTAACGGCTACACGCATATCTATTGAAATCCAGCGTACTTTTGTTTGCACTTGGTGTGCGAACAAAAGTATGCGCGCGCATACTTTTATAAAATCTGCCCCTTAGTTTTTTGGGACCTTGCCAGGTTCTTATGGCCTGGATTGGCCTCTGTTGGAAACAGGATGCTGGGCTTGATGGACCCTTGGTCTGACCCAGTATGGCATTTTCTTATTGTTTCATTTAACTTCTCTCTTCATATTAAAACTATGGCTATAAGTAGTGGTGGTTGACGCCATGTTTCATTAAAGTTTTATGAAGAGGTTCTGAAAATGAAAGCTGTTATTTGGGAGTGGAGCTGTGGACTGAAGGTATGAGAGAATGTATCATGATATAGAGAAGCCCCCTGATGCAGATGGGACATTGTCAGGGCAATGATTAAAATGTTAAGTGTGGATTCTTTTGCTCTCCATGATAAAATAAGACGCTTCCAAGACAGCTCCTGATGGGGATCTTTATTATGGGTAAGTGATTCGGAGATCCGGTAAAAAGTTTTAATATGAAGAGAGAAGTTAAATGAACAAATAATAAAGTAAAGTTGGACTTACAGGGTACGCAGTTTGCGAATATTACAAACTACTCTTGAAGGTCTCACAAAGAAATAGAAAAATATATAAAAAGGAAAAATAATACTGCTGTGAAATATACAACTGGGTGATGGTTTTGCTTTTTTTTGTATTGGAGATTTTTCAATGTTTTACAAAACCATCTCCTGATGTAGTGAATACAAATCTTACATAACAAAAGCAGTTTTGGCACCAAAAAGCATGACTTACGTAGTCTCCCAGATCTGCCCATAGTAGCAGTCTGCTTCCAGGCTGTGCTTCCGCACCTGGACTCCCTTTGCTGCTGTTTCCTGCAGCTGCCATTGTGCTCAATTGTTCTCAAAATGCTTTACCCAATACATAAGGACTAAGTGAGAAAAATGACCAATTTATAAAGCCATCTCTTTATTTCTTAAAAATATTTTGCTAAATTTTAAACATTTCACTTTGAATGACTTTTAACATTACATATTCAGAGCCTGTGGTCAAATACTGATCGAGCAGTTCCTTCAAGTTTTATTTGCAAAAGTCCATCCCTTCTCCAACCAAACAAGCAGCTAAAATGCAATCTTGGCCCCATTTCTAGAATAGTTACTCCTACATATTAAAACCTGACATTGTATGGTCTTTTGTTACTGAATACCCTTTTTCTTTTTTTATTGATATGCATGACTTTTATTTGAAATCTGTTTTATTGTGTTTGTTCAAAACAGTACAGGTCAAGTTAAATTACTTGCAAGGAAGGAAAGGAATGAGACATTATTCTGGTGTCTCATGAGACAAATTAGACAAGAGACTTCACATTATAATGTAAATAATGTAATCCTTACTGTCCAGCTCTCTTATTCTTTTCTCTCCTCCCACTTTAAGACCCTTGTTGTAATGTAACTTTTGATTTCCTGGCACTTGTTTATGTTCCATTTTTTGTTCTCACCCCTTGTTGCATGTAAACCGGCATGATGTGGTTTCTAATCATGAATGCCGGTATAGAAAAACGCAAAATAAATAAAATAAATAAATTATAGAGGGCTGTATACGGGGCACAGAGCAAGGACAAACATGTCTGGATCACAAGTGTGGCAGCTGAGAGTCTGACTGCCCATCGTAAAACATGATGATCTAATTTTTAGGAGACTTTAACTAACAATAAGAATATATAAGGATGAACATTGATTAAAGCAGGGGTTCCGACATTTTAAGAGATGTGCCACATGAGACATTTCAAATCCCTGAGAGGGCCAGGGTGGAGAGAAGTGGTATACCTGGATTTTCCTTTTTAGAGCAGTTCGGGAGGGGGGGGGGGAAGATGTCCCCCCCTTTGAAATGCTGAAGGGAGAGAGGGTCAGGGTTCCCAGAGCTGTGGCAGATTCTGTCAGTAATAGTGTTTCTAAGAAATTAAAAACCCTACCTCCATCCCAGCATGCCCCCCTAGGGGACTGGGTGAATGGTAGGAGTACATGGTTTGTGTGGCATACTATTCCACTCACATCCTATACAACCTGGCTCCCTCTTGCCCTTCCCTTTCATTTCCTCACCATCTTGACTCTCCATCCCCCTCTTCTGCTGGAGGATATCATGCCAGTACTTCAGCAGTCACTGCACTGCTAGGCACATTTTCCTCTGCCAACAGAGTGTAGGATGAGTGCTGCTACTTCAGTCATTGGTTGTTGGGTGGCTCTCCTTCCTCTTCTGTTGGCGGGTGGGAAAGAAAACACCTACATTGGTTGCACTCCTGGACAGGTCTCATTCCTCTTTTGCCAGCTGGGGGGAGGGCACACCACCACCACCACTACAGAATTGATCACACTATAAGCCCATAGGTCAAAATGAGCCAATTCAGATGCAGGGAGGGAAACTTGACAGGCCAGAGCTTTGTGGCCCTTGGCTGAACATAGCTCATGGGTTGTAGGTTGCAAGGCCTCTGCTTTTTGCATCCTCATTGATTAAGAACAGAATAATTCTTTGGAGTATAAGTAGTGGGGTTGCCCTGTTAATGCACTTGCATGCATATTCAAATTCTGACCTGAAGACAGTTTTAGTTCTCAAAAGCTAGTCACAATATATATTAAATTAGTCCAAAGAAAAGATAGTACCTGCTTTATATTTGTTGTTTTTGTTAACCTTTATTTCTTTGTATTCTTGAATTGCAAGGACATTTCTGGTTCATGTTTAGGGATCAGCGCTGCTTCATTGTAAAATCATTTTCATAACTATTTCCACATTTGCCTTATGAAAGAAGTCCACAAATTACTACTATTTCTATTTACCATTTCTAAAGCACTACTCGACATATACAGCTGTACAGATATACATAAGAGAAAGTCCCTGCTCCTTAGAGCTTACAATCTAGTCAAGACAAACATACAAGAATCTGTGTTGATTGTAGGGAAGTATTTAGGATTTTAAAGCAGCCTCAAAAAGGTGAATTTTTAAACTGGATTTGAATATGGCCAGAACAGTCATTAGACAGGAAGTCTATGCAAGCTATGTGGAAAGCATGGAGTCAGGCATTGGAGGAGGCAGAAAAGGGCACAGATAAGAGAAACTTGCTGGATAAATGAAGTTGATGAGAAAAGGTGTAGGGTGAGAGAAGAGAAGATATATAATGAGCTGAGGAGCTGCAGAGCAAAGTTTGAACTGTATACAGAAGCAGACAGCAAGCTACTGTAGCAACTTGAAAGTGGAATTGCATGGTCAGTCATAACAAGGTTTAAGATAGAGAAGTCAAGCAGCTGAATTTTGAATAGCTCAAGTAGTACTAAAGCCTGCAAAACATTTTAGGTTTCTTGGCTAAACATCTTAAGTATTCAAATTCTGCTGTGTCACTATCCATCCTCAAAAGTAATGTGACTGGAACAGCACACTTAATTCCTGCAGCAATAAAGCTGACAAATATATTGAGATAGTATAATGAAAAAAGTATTGCCTACAACGTGGCTGTTGACGTTAGAGCATGGACTAAACACACACCTCATTTCTGTAGCCATTCAGAACAGAAAACGGATCATGCCTGAAACTGTAGAAGAGAACATTGCCTGTGTTTTATGAATTCTACAGATTTGGCCACTTTAGAAAAATTAAGTGTAGAAGAATTAGCAAGACATCTAAGAGAAATAAGTGTCCTGCTGGTATACCATATGCAAGTGTCATAATTTCATAAACCTAGGAATGTGAAAAAAAAAAAAAGGGAAGTCCTCTGCCGTGGTCAACAAATTGCTGTTCACTGAATACAGCAAAGAAGACATCACTATCACTAATGCAAACGGCTTAAAAATCCTTTATTTTAAGAAAACAAAACAAGGATGCAGGTGTTTACTGAAGACTGGGAAGCCCGACTGCCTATCAATCACAGCTACACATCTTTGTGTAAAACATGAACCAATTTCATAGGTAGCAACCAGTCACAGGAGGGTAAGAGCACTATCTAATCTTACACTAGGATTCTCCTTTACATTTTCATCAATAGATTCAGAAAGCCCACCCAAATTCCACTGTAAGTTTATAGGTAAACCCAGCTTTGTAGGAAAGCACAAATTTTAACTTGTGATGCTGCCTCAGCAAAAAAAAAAAAAACAGTGGGGGACTAGTACAGGCTGCTAATTTCTCGCAGTTCTGGACAATCTTTATACATAGTTCTTCACTTTTGTTCTGATCCAAGAACGGAGAAAGTGTTAAATTAACTATACAAGTTAAAAGGGGTGTGTGTGCATGGGGCAGTGTGTAAAAGAGATGGGGTGGAAGTGAGATGGAAACAAAACAGTAATGGAATTCAAAAAGGTATGGCATAAGCACGGAGGATTCCTAGTGTTACATTTAGAACTTGGGTGGACATTAGAACTTAAGGACAAGATGGGGAGCATGATAAATGGAACTTTCTGGTCAAGGCCTTGACCTAACTTTGAACTGAATGGGCCTAAGTAACTCACAATCAACTCTCTCTGCACCAACAACTTGTATAACTCACCAGAAGGAAGCCAGATAACTGCCACTAGCAAACAACTGTCATACCAGGGGATATCCAAAGACACTGTTATGCAACCATGGCTCCAGTGTCATATAAAAATCAATGAATGTGAAGCTAGACCAAGAGTCAAAAGTTCCAGCTGACCAGTACCTCTTCATACCACTATTCATCTGAGCAGGTAAGAGATATCCTTTTCTGTGAGTAATAGTTAATAGTGCACATTTATATGGGTCAGGTTACAGCACCATTTCCAATAGTGTAAGCTGTAACTGTATGAGCTATAATAAATCAATAGTCACATAATTCTCCAAGTCCTTGTTGGCATATACAGCATGCACCTATTCCATCTGGTGTAACAGATGGTAGCAGAGCATGGTTGGTGCTACACCAAGCAGGGACACACAAGTTAGCACCAAGTAGAATACTGGTAGAAAAGCATGCCGGCCCTTAATTTTCTTCTACGGCCAGAATCACATGGTTGCATATAGAGCAGTCAGGATTTTGATCCTAGTCTTTACAAGGGAACAAGATAGTCATTTCACTTTTAATTCTATGGTAATCATGGGCTCTTTTAGAGTGACTGGGACTATCTAGCAGAAGTCAGTATTCAATTAGACTGCTGCATACATTTTATCTGAAAATTGCATAGTTGAGCCATTCTCAAAACTCATTGGCTAGGGGTACATCAGCACTATGACAGTAAAATGAAGGTAGCATCACTCATGAAATTATAAAATGCAAATTATCAACATTAGTTGATTATAAAAAGAAGTATACAAATGAGCTTTTATTTTAAAAAATGATTTAATGGAACTAGCTCTTTACCTCTTTGTTTCTATTATTTTCTTTTCTTAGCATGCCTTCTTGAATGCAAGTTATTATAGACTATTACTCAATGGAAGTACAAATATGAGGGGGGGAGGGGTCTGGGGTGTTGCACCATGAGGGAAGGAGAAGCTGGATGGGCCTGATATTTATTTGCAGTTATATTCTATAAGAGTAGAAAAACAGAGGTCAAAGATAGGAAAATTAGTCCTTACCTGCTAATTTTCGTTCCTGTAATACCACAGATCAGTCCAGACTCCTGGGTTTTGCCTCTCCTCCAGCAGATGGAGACTGGGAAAGTTTTACTGACACTGCCACATAACCTGGTGCGCCACCTGCAGACGGTCAGTATTGACCTGTAGCCAAGCTAAGATGGGAAATACCAAAACTCAACTTAACCTACACTCTCCATCCTCCGCCAAATGAGCAGGAGGAGAAAAACACCGATTCTGAACAAGCCTTATAACCAAATAAAACAGCATGTATAGCCAGAAATCCAATTGAAAATACTTCAGAATATATGCCAACAGCACAAAACGAGCGGAATCTCCAAACCCAGGCGGGACCCTGGACTGATCTGTGGTACTACAGGAACGAAAATTAGCAGGTAAGAACCAATTTTCCTTTCCCTGATCGTACCCAAATCAGTCCAGACTCCTAGGATGTACCAAAGCTTCCCTAAATTGGGTGGGACTGTGAGAGTCCCGCTCAAAGTGCACTCTCTCCAAAACTGCTAGCCTCTGGTGCCTGGACATCCAGGCGATAATGCCTGGAGAAAGTGTGCAAAGATTTCCAAGTAGCCACCCTACAAATCTCTTGCGGCAACTCTGACATTCAGCCCAGGATGCCGCTTGCGATTGTGTCAAGTGAGCTCTCAGACCCTGAGGCACCGAACGGTCCATAAAAACGTACACCGAAACTATGGCCTCTTTCAGCCATCGTGCTGTGGTCACTTTTGAAGCTTTTTGTCCCTTTTTCGCACCACTCCAAAGAACGAAAAGATGATTGGAAACTCTGAAACTTAGTGACTTCCAGATACCGTAATAGTGCTCGCCTCACATCCAGACACCTTAACTCCTTATTCAATGCAACCGTCCTATCCAAATTCAGGAAGGCCAGTAACTCCACTGTCTGATTCAAGTGAAAATAGGAAACAACTTTTGGAAGGAAAGAAGGTACTGTATGCAGAGACACACCAGAATCTGAAAACCTGAGGAAAGGTTCTCTACATGACAGGGCCTGTAGCTCAGAAATCCACCTAGCCGAACAAATTGCCACCAGAAAAATGGCTTTTAAAGTAAGATCCTTCACAGCTGCCCTGCGCAGCGGTTCAAACAGTGCCCCACACAAAGCTTTAAGAACCAAGTTTAGGCACCATGGAGGACAAGCTTTCTGCATCGGGGGATGTAAATGTTTGACCCCTCGTAAAAAAAGTACCACATCCGGAAGCACAGCTAGACACACCATGCCTCTTGCCCCTAAGGCACTCCAAGGCAGCCCCCTGGACTCTTAATGAGTTGAAAGCCAAACCCTTTGCCAACCCTTGCTGCAAAAAGGACAAAATGTGGGCCACCGAAGCCCGAAAAGGATCTACACTTTGCTCCCTGCACCAAATCTCAACCACCTTCCATACCCGCATGTAAGCTAGGGAGGTGGACTTCTTTCTTGCTTGTAACAGAGTGGTAACATCATCCTCCGGATAACCTTTCTCTCTTAGGCGCCTCCTCTCAAATGCCAAGCTGTGAGAGAGAAGAGAGTCGCCTGATCAAAAAATATAGGATCCTGGTTGGAAGATGAGCCAGATGGAGTGGGCCGTCCACTTTGAGATTGACTAGATCCATGAACCACGGCCGGCAAGGCCATTCTGGTGCTACCAAAATCACCTGCCCAGGATGAAGCTCTATCCTTTGCAAAACTTTGCCCACCAGCGGTCATGGCAGAAACACATACAGGAGAATTCCTTGTGGCCATGGGAGGAGCAAGGCATCGACCTCTTCTGTCCTATGGTCTCTCCTTCGGCTGAAGAATCTTGAAGCCTTGGCACTGTTGCACATTGCAATGAGGTCCATGCATGGTACTCCCCACCTGCAACGAATTAGGAGCATGACCTCCTCTGACAACTCCCACTCCCCAGGATCCAACTGTTGGCAATTGAGGAAATCTGCCTGGATATTGTCTGGCCCTGCTATGTGGGAAGCTGCCAGCATCTCCAGATGGAGCTCTGCCCAGTGGACTGTGCGCCTCCTGCGCCACCTCCAAACTCTTGGTACCAACCTGCTGGTTGATGTAAGCCACCATCATTGCATTGTCTGATAATACTCTCACTGACTTGCCCTGAACAAGAGGAAAGGCGGCCTGTAATGCCAGATGCACTGCTCTCTTCTCCAGATGGTTGATGGACCAAGACGTCTCCACCGGAGACCAGAGTCCCTGCACCACTTGCGCCTGACACACAGTCCCCCAACCAGGAGAGGCTGGCGTTGGTTATGACCACTATTCAATTCAGAACCTCCAAGGGTATCCCATGGTTCAAATTGTCCCAACACTGCCACTAATCCAGACTCGCCCTGATGCACTCCATAAGAGGCAGCGGTATATGAAATTGCTCCCAGACAGGATTCCACCTGGAGAGCAAGGCTAACTGAAGAGGCTGCATATGGAATTGGCCCAAGGGACCACTTCCATATGCACTCTAGGAGTCGGATTGTTTAGCAATCTGTCCCTGGATCTTGATAATCTGCTCCTCGGTGAGAGAAACTTTCCCAAGTCTGGTGTCGAAGCATGCTCCCAGGAACTCGAGATGGCACCAGCAGGCTCTTGGGAAAATTTACAACCCAGCCAAGGGACTGTAAGTGCTGCAAAACTACTGCCACTGACCGATGACAGAGGTCCTTCGACTTCGCTCAAATCAACCAGTTATCCAAATACGGGTGGACCAGGACACCCTCCTGCTGAAGAGCTGCAGCTACCACCACCATCACCTTTGTAAAGGTCCTTGGTGCTGTTGCCAAACCGAATGGCAGGGCACAAAACTGAAAATGATTCTGAGGATCATAAACCTGAGAAACCTTTGATGGTCCGGATGAACAAGAATGTGGAGATAGAACTCGGTCAAATCTAGAGAAGCCAAAAATTCCCTCTTGTGCACTGCAGCAATTACCAACCTCAGTGTTTTCATCTGTAAATGGTGTACCTTGAGCACCAGATTCACCTTCTTTAAATCTAGAATCGGATGAAAGGTGCTGTCCTTCTTTTGAACCACAAAAAAAAAAAAAATGGAATATCTTCCTAAACCTCTTTCCTTGACCGTCACTGGCACTATGGCCCCAACAGACATAGGCGATTGACGGTTTCCTGAACCACTTGCTTTTTCTGTTCATAAGTGCAAGGGGACTTCATGAACAAATCATTTAGTGGCCGAGCAAATTCTAAAGTGTAACTGTGTTCTATCCCACTTAGGACCCATTGGCTGACGTGATCTTGGCCCACTCCTCAAGAAAAGATGTTAACCAACTTCTGATGCATAGAACCGAGGAGTTGGCCAGCCCCGCTTCACTGGGAGGACTTGGCTCCAGGGGTTCCTTGACTGGAACCATTTCTGACTGATCTCCGGCCTCAAAAGGATTGGGTCCAAGACTGCTGCCTTCTGGTTCCTTGTCTCTGACCTTCACCCAAAGGACAAGACTGATGGGAATGCTGGCTCGACCGGAAATGAGATCATGTTGAAGAGAAGCTTCTGCTGAGACTCGGCTTGACCTCTGGCAGCTTGTGTCCTTTAGTCTCTCCGAGAAGCTTCACCAAATGCTCCAAATCCTCTCCAAAAAGCAACTTCCCCTTAAAGGGAAGCGATCCCAGCTGAGACTTAGAGCAAACATCCGCAGACCAGTTCCTTAACCACAGAAGCTTTCTGGTGGAAACTGCAGGCATCATTGAAAGAGAGGGAGTGCGTATAAGATCATACAAGGCATCTGCCCCGTAGGCCATAATGGCCTCTAGCCGTTTGGCCTGCTGCGTGTCCTCCAGAGATAACTTGTCGGACTGAAATTGCTGCACCCAGCGCAATCCGGCCTGGAGCATAAAACTGCTACACACAGCAGCGCGAATGCCCAATGCTGACACCTCAGAGACCTTCTTGAGATGCACTTCTAACTTCCTATCCTGTATATCCTTAAGTGTGGCTGAACCGGCTACCGGAATCTTGGTCTTCTTCATCACGGCCGACACTGAAGCATCCACCTTCGGCATCCGCAAAAGATCCAATGTGTCTTCAGGCAAAAGATACAACTTCTCCATGGCTCTACCAACCTTCAAGCCTGTATCTGGAGTCTCCCACTCCCGAAGCACTAAGTCCTTCACCAACTTGTGGAAAGAAAACATTTTGGTCGGCCCCCTCAGACTCCACATGACTGGATCCACTCCCTCGTGGTCCAAATCCACTTGGGGCTCTTTAATAGCTAGTTCAGTAAGAACACACGGTATTAAGGGCCACAATTCCTCCCAGTGAAAAAGGTAGACCACATTTGGATCATCCCCCTCCACCAAAGGAACTTGCCTCATCTGGGTCTGAAAGAGGATCTACCCGACGGATCAGCCACTGGAGAGTCCTTGGCTTCCGAGCACTCTGAGCTATCTCCAGCCTTCTCCTGGGGCAACTGATGAGCCAGAACTCTCCTAACTCTGGTTGCTCCACCAGGAGGAAACTATCGGAGCCTCTTGTCCACTGCTGGCTCCTGCAGGTCCAGCCGCCCTTTTTGCCAAAAAAAGCCTTGGGCATTATAAAAACAAAATCTGGGGAAAAATCCCCTGCTTCCTCAGGATCCTGTTCCAGGATGTCCTCTGCTCCTCTTCACCCAACAGAGAATCCCAGGGCCTGCAGGGGCCTTTGATCAGCTGGCGACAGTGGTGGGGGCAGGGCAGCAACCCTGCAAGCCCTGTCAGATGTGGCTGAGAAGGAGGACAAAATGGCTGCTGTTCCCGCCAAAACCGGGATGGCACCGTCAGGCTGCTCTGATCCTCCCACAGTAAACATGAAGGATCGCAGCCACCTTGCGGGCCCCCAGCACGCTCCTCGAGCTGCCTTCTCCTCCGGAGATGCAGCAGGAGCAAATGCCGACATGAGAGAGGTGCGCGCGAGTGTCCCCACATGTTGCCCACTCTACGCCACGAGGAATCGCAGTAGAAAAGTCTTGGGGACCGGTAAACAATCCCTGCGGAACTCCGAAAAGGAGAGGTACCCGACCAACAAACAGTTTTTGTTTTTTTGTTTAAAACGTTATACTTGCTGTTTCAGGCTCCAGCTGTCCACCTGAAGAAGGGGGGAGAGGGAAATGGTCCCACCAGATATCTCCCCCTCAGCGCATAAAGGCACCGGGCAGACTCAAGGATTTCCAACCCCTCTCATACATGAGCTCCTCCACCTGAAAGGATGGCCCCACAAGGAACTACTGACCTTCTGAGAGGAATAAGAAACAAATCACCTCTAATCTCTTTTCTTTCTTTTTTTTTTTTATTCCCTTCAGATTGCAGGATTTGCATCACCTTCCATCTGCTGGAGACAGGTTATGTTACTGTGAAACTTTCTCTGTCTCCATCTGCTGGAAGGGAAGAAAAACCCAGGAGTCTGGACTGACCTGGGTATGTACAGGGAATGCAGTTTTGCAAATAACTCATCTTTCACTCCTTCAAGAACAGAAGTGATAAGCATGAAAAAAGTTGGTAAAAAGAAGCATGAGCAAATCATAGGTGATACTGCAGGCCACGGGGAAGCCAGGTTGGAACTAGCATTGACTAGGTTAGGTTCAGCAAGGCTGTAGAGAACATAGAAGGCCAAATGTTCAGGCAACAATCCTTCTAGTTTTGGTAGTTTAAATGATTACAAGGCTTGGCTGTAAGACATGATTAGCAGATTGAGGGGAAATAGATTCATACTAAATTCAACTTCTAGTCCAGCATGGCATTTATATGAAAATTATTTCTTACCTGCTAATTTTCGTTCCTGTAGTACCATGGATCATTCCAGACGGTGGGTTATGTCCCCCGTCCAGCAGATGGAGTCAGAACGAAAAACTCTCAGGGGAGCGCCTTATAGCCACGCCTCCCCTGCTTCAGCTTTCAGTAAATAGAATATCCAAGCCAAATAAAGACTTGTAAACTAGAGGGATCAAGTTCTTCAAGAACTGTCGACCCAACAGGGGCCCAAACAACAAATTTAGTAACTAACAAAATGCAAAATTGTGCCAAAAAAAAAAACTTGTAAACAGAACTGCGAGGAAGAAAAACAGGCCCGCAGTATAAGAAGTACAGATAAAGAGAGAATTAGAGACAGGATTAGCAGGGATGTCCCACATAGAAAAAACCCCCCAAAACAAGGGAGGGTGTCTGGAATGATCCATGGTACTACAGGAACGAAAATTAGCAGGTAAGAAATAATTTTCATTTCCCTGTACGTACCAGGATCATTCCAGACGGTGGGATGTACCAAAGCTTTCCCATCATGAGTGGGCTACGGACAGCCCTGCCCGGATAACCCTGTCTCCCAGTTGTCCTTCCGAGGACGTCTGAACGTCTAGACGATAATGTCTAGTGAAGGTGTGAATAGACTTCCAAGTGGCAGCCCTACAGATTTCTTGAGTGGATACAAAAGAACTTTCCGCCCAAGAGGTTGCCTGAGCACGAAGAGAGTGCGCCTTGACTACTAGTGGCGGAGACTTACCTGATCCCGGATATGCCGCTACAATAACTCCCTTCAGCCAACGAGCAATGGATTGCTTGGAGGCCATGCATCCTTTGCGGGGACCCGACCATAGGATAAAAAGATGGTCAGAAAGACGAAACTCATTCGTGACATCCAGATAGTGCATTAGAGAACGTCGCACATCTAACTTATGTAAATCACCCGACTCTGAAGAGGAGAAGGATGGAAGTTCAACCGTCTGGTTGAGGTGAAAGCCTGAAACTACCTTGGGTAGAAAAGAAGGCACCGTACGCAAAGAAGCTCCAGAAGAAGTGAATCAAAGATATGGCTCCCGACATGAGAGCGCTTGCAACTCCGAGATCCGTCGTGCAGAAGTAATAGCAACTAGAAAAATAGTCTTGAAAGTGATATCCTTGATGGAAGCAGAACGCAAAGGTTCAAAAGGCGAAACACAGAGAGCCTTAAGCACCAAGTTCAAATTCCAAGACGGACAAGGAGGACGTATTGGAGGTTTAATATGCTTCACTCCCTTGAGGAATCGTAGAATATCTGGATGAGTAGACAGAAGGGTATCATCTATCCCCTGGCGCAAAGCCCCCAGAGCCGCTACCTGAACTCGGAGGGAATTATATGCCAAACCCAAATCCAGACCAGCTTGTAGAAAAGAGAGAATCTGACCCACCGATGCCTGTGGAGCCTGAATATCTTGGGAAACACACCACTCCTCAAAAACCTTCCAAACTCGAACATAAGTGATCGAAGTGGACGGCTTACGCGCCCGAAGCAGGGTGGATATAACTGGTTCCGGATAACCACGACGTCTCATCTTACGCCTTTCAAAAGCCAAGCCGCAAGACAGAAGCGATCTGCCGCTGGCAAAAATATTGGCCCTTGACGCAGAAGTCGGGGGAGATGACCTAGTCGGAGAGGGTCGTCTACTGCTAGATGGAGAAGATCCGCGAACCACAGCCGACGGGGCCACTCTGGTGCCACGAGAATCACCAGACCCTGATGATCCTCTATTCTTCGAATGACTTTGCCCACTAGTGGCCACGGTGGAAACACATACAGAAGACACTGACGTGGCCATGGAAGAACTAGGGCGTCGACTCCTTCCGCTCCATGCTCTCTTCTTCGACTGAAAAAGCGAACGGCTTTGGCATTTCTGGCCGTCGCCATTAGATCTAGACGGGGAGTTCCCCAACGTCTGATTATCAGAGACATCGCTTCTTCTGAGAGTTCCCATTCTCCGGGATCCAGACGCTGTCGGCTGAGGAAGTCTGCTTGTATATTGTCGACGCCCGCTATGTGAGAGGCTGCCAGTCGGAGAAGATGAAGTTCCGCCCATTGCATCAACCTGTCGATTTCCAATGAAACCAGTCTGCTCCTTGTGCCTCCTTGACGATTGATATACGCGACTGTGGTGGCGTTGTCCGATAGAACTCTTACCGCTCTGTGGTGCAACAGGTGTAGAAATCCTTGTAGGGCGAGTCTCACAGCTCTGGCCTCCAGTTGGTTTATTGGCCAAGTTGATTGGTGTGTTGACCAACGCCCCTGAATCGAGCTGTCTTGACAGACCGCTCCCCAGCCGGACAGACTGGCGTCCGTGGTCACTATCACCCAGTTTGGTGATTCCAAGGACACTCCTTGAGCTAAGTGCTGTGGATTTAGCCACCAATCGAGGCTTAGTCTTGCATATTCTGGAACTGGTAGAATAACCTGATAATCCTGAGAGATCGGTTTCCATCGAGATAGCAAGGCTCGCTGAAGAGGTCGTAGGTGAGCAAAAGCCCAGGGCACCAAATCGATGGTGGAGGCCATGGTTCCCAGAACCTGTAGATAGTCCCTCGCCGTGGTGACCTCGAGAGACAAAACCTGAGGATCTGCTCGCGTAGAGCCTGTGCTCTCTCCTGAGTAAGGAACACCATTGCCGCATTCGTGTCGAAATGTGCTCCTAAGAAATCCAGAGTCTGTGAAGGACATAGTCTGCTCTTTGAGTAATTGACAATCCAACCCAGTGAGTGGAGAAATTGAAGGACCCTGTTTACTGCTTGAATCCCTTGACTTCTGGATTTTGCTCGAATGAGCCAATCGTCCAGGTAAGGATGTACTAATATCCCTTCCCTTCTGAGAGCCGCCGCCACCACTACCATAATCTTTGTAAAGACACGAGGGGCCGTGGCCAACCCAAAAGGTAGAGCCCGGAATTGAAAATGTTGTTCCAGAATCTTGAAGCGAAGGAATCGTTGGTGGTCTCGAAGGATCGGAATATGTAGGTATGCCTCCGTAAGATCCAAGGAGGCTAAAAACTCCCCTGGGTGTACCGCAGCTAGTACAGAACGGAGGGTTTCCATGCGGAACCGAGGGACCCTGAGGGAGTTGTTTAAGGTTTTGAGATCCAGAATGGGCCGGAAGGTCCCTTCCTTTTTGGGTACCACAAAGTAAATGGAATAATGGCCCCGACCCAGTTCGGAGATTGGAACAGGAACTATCGCCCCCAAGGTAAGAAGACGAACCAGTGTTTGCCGAACAGCATGGCGTTTGAGTAAGGACCCGCATGGAGAGAATAGGAACCTGTCTGGAGGAGGACGGACAAAATCCAACGCGTAACCGTGTTTTAAGATATTTAGTACCCACTGGTCTGAGGTTATGTGGACCCATGCTTCGTAAAAAAGCATAAGCCGTCCCCCCAAATGGGGAACTGGCTCGTGGGTCCACCTGGCATCATTGAGATGATTTCTGAGCGGTACTCGTTCCATGTCCGTCCTTACCAGAACGCCGGCCTCGAAAGGACCGGTTCCAAGTATGGGAACGAGCAGAAGGAGGTCGAGGTGGCTGTTGTTTCATGGGCCGAGATTTGCGCTGACTTCGAAACCTATTTCTGCCAGTGTTGAAGGATCTATAAGAGCGGGGTCGATCCTCTGGTAGCTTATGAACTGCATTTTCGTTAAGCGACTTAATAATCTGATCCAGATCTTCCCCAAAAAGGAATCTACCTTTAAAGGGAAGAGATCCTAGGCGGGTTTTGGAAGAGGCATCAGCTGCCCAATTCCTTAACCAGAGGAGACGGCGTGCTGATACCGCAGCTACCATGGCACGAGCCTGTACTCTGATAAGATCGTAAAAGGCATCTGCTCCGTAAGCCACCACGGCCTCTAATCTGTCTGCTAGCTGAGCCTCGCCGTCCGGCAAAGACTGAGAGGTAAGAAGCTGTTGGATCCAACGAAGTCCCGCACGCTGAGCTAATGAACTGCAAATAGCAGCTCTCATACCCAAAGCCGAGACCTCAAAAATCCGTTTGAGGTAAGCTTCCAACTTTCTGTCTTGAGTATCCTTCAATGCAGTTCCTCCTGTAACAGGAATAGTCGTATGTTTTGTCACTGCAGAAACTGCCGAATCTACCGCTGGGACACGGAGAAGCTCTAAGAAATCCGTCGGTAGAGGATACAATTTATCCATAGCCCTTCCAACTCTAAGGTTGGATTCAGGAGTATCCCATTCTCTTGAAATCAGCTGTAAAATATTGTAATGAGTGGGGAATGCTTTAGTCATAGGACGAAGTCCCGCTAAAAGTGGATCCCCTTTCTTGACAGTTGGATCCTGTGTGACTGGATCTGGAGGAGGGTCAATGTCCATCTCCTGGAGGATGTGTGGAATAAGATCATCAAGTTCTCCCAGCTGAAAAATGCGGAGAACTCTAGGGTCATCCCCCTCTACTTGTGCTGCAAGAGAGGGATCGTCAGCCAGCGGGTCACCTCCTCCCGCTGATGTCTGAGGTGCTGTCATGGCAGATGGAGTTCCTCGGGAAGTTCCCGGTGTTCCCAGAACAGGAGTAATCTGGGGAGGAAGCCCTCCCAAGGAAATAGGCATACATGGTATCTTAGATGGGGGAGGCCCCCCTCCACCGGCAAGAGAATCCCTGCTATGTATAAAAGCCTTATGCATTAAAACAAACTCTGGAGAGAAAAATCCCTCAGAGTTTCCAATATGTTGTGCCAACGGAGCAATTCCGCTAGTAGAAAGCGGCAGGGAAGAGGAAAACTGAGCCCCTGTGTCAACAGCTGAAACGCCGGTGCTTGGCTCCTGATTCAAAATGGCCACCGTTCCTGCGCTCGACGGGAACGGAGCCTGACGTTTTTTGTGCGCTCGCTCCTGAGGAAAGTCGTTTTCGTCTGGAGAAGGGCTATCCTCCCCTCCCGAAGAGACGGTAAAACGGCGACTTTCACGGGACAGAGATTCCCTCTGTACCGCGTCTTCATCAGCCAAGTCCCGCTGCATTTCGGCGCGAAAACGGAGGCTGCTCGAGCGCGCAGAGTAAAAAACAGGCAGCCTAAAAAGGCTGAGGGTCCAAGCCGGTTCTACCCCCAACAATCTCACAAGAACCGTCAGGGAATGGGACTTCCCAACGATTAGCGGCCCCGGGGAATATAACTTCGCGGGGCCGCGGGTAAAAATTCTTCCTCACACCACCGGGAAGGGGGGAGGGGAGGGGGTGAATGGCCACGAACACGGGCGGGAGGGGAGTGAACGGCACCACCGATATACCCCTCGGACCCTAAACAATTTTTAAGTTCCTCTGTACCTAAAAATAAAAAGGAACTTACCTCTAAACCTGAGGAAGAAAACAACCGACAGGAAGAGGTAGCAATAAGAGAAAAAAGGACAGTGAGAAAACAGTCTGTCAGCAAGTCCAAGGAGTCAGCAACCTGACTAAATTATTGAAATAGAAAATTTAATATAATAAACCTTTCCTTAAAACAAAACTTGATCCCTCAAACAAATAAAAAGGTTACTTTCACAAATAGAAAAACCTAAGTCTAAATGCTGGGAACGTCAGTGTTCCCTGCTCGCATCTCCTGGAGTCAGAACTTTACTGAAAGCTGAAGCAGGGGAGGCGTGGCTATAAGGCGCTCCCCTGAGAGTTTTTCGTTCTGACTCCATCTGCTGGACGGGGGACATAACCCACCGTCTGGAATGATCCTGGTACGTACAGGGAAATTATCTTATATGCTCACCTATCTAGGACTGGTTCAGCTGGTGCTCCTATACATTAAGCCCTATGATCTCTCTCACTTATGATAAATCCCATGTTACTTGCAAAACTCTTGGACAAGAGACAGAAAATAGGAAAATTGTTTTTTACCTGCTAATTTTCATTCCTGAAGAACCACAGATCAGTCCAGACAAGTGGGTTTTGCATCCCTACCAGCAGATGGAGGCAGAGAACTAAAATCTATGAGGCACTGCTACATAACCAAGAGTGCCACCTGCAGATCTCTCAGTATTGATCTGTACCCAAGCCAACTATAGAACAACAACTCCTCAACAACCCATAAATGAGGGCGAACGCCAAACTCAAAGGTTGGAGCTCCCTCAAACAGAAAAACCACAAATCAACCCAAGGGGCTAACAACAACCTAGCAAACTTCCTTAGGTTCTGTATATATACATTTTGACAGTTCTTCACAATAAGCATGCCAGAACACAAACTTGCCATAATGGTCTTGTGAACATTAAGGAGCTGGGTCTCTGGACTGATCTGTGGTACCCAACGAAATAAAGGGATATAGCTAGTATACAATCAAAACAAAAAATTACCTAGCTATGCAATGTGTAAGCTGCAAGAAAACAATTACTAAAACTGTATTATTTAAACATGGAATATACTGTAGAGATAAGACCTCAGTATTGGCAAGAGATCTGAATTAACAGAAACTTCTGATGGCCAATTGGTTCAATCATCGGTCTTGTAATCTCTAAATTTAATTTTATTAGCAACCTTGCGTATTATTTTGTTAATTTAAATTTTTAAATTTTTTTGATAATTTAAACTTTTTTTAAAATTAATATCTGTTGGCACTAGTAAAGCAACATTGTGAATTTCAGCAATAGATTATTCTGGATTTGCTTGAAATCTAACTTAATTCACATTATATGTTTTAGAAAAATTCTTGAAATCTATATTTGTCACTCTTAATTGATATCTTTATGCTTTGTTGCCTCTTGATCAATATCCTTGTTACTTTGTTGTAACTGATTTTAATGAAGTAAAGTGGCAAATTGTTTGCTCCACTGAACAAGCAACTAAATAGTGCTAATGGTTGGACTGACACTTCTCAAAAAAGTAACAAAGTGTTGCTATTCAGCAACTTGATGACATGGATGAAATAAAGTGACAAATCTTTCACTCAACCGAGCAATTAGCTATAATATGCTGATGGACTCAATCGTCTGATCATCTAAATGGTAATGGCAAGATAAAGTGTGAAGAGAAGACTATGTCACCGCTCTACAAACCTCCTGCAGCGACACTAACATTGCATGCAACCCCTCTGGAATTCTTCTCCCCTTATAAAGGTAGGCTGAAACAATAGCTTCCCTTCAGCCAATGCACTATCACGCCCTTGGAAGCTTTGCATCCATTTCTGGCACCTCCAAACAATACAAATGATCTGACCGCAGAAAAGTTTGTGACCTTTGCCTCTGGAAACTCAGCAGACCATTTCAGGTCTGATTTAGGTGAAACAAAGATACCACCCTTAGATAGGAACGAGGGTACTGTGCACAAAGACACCCCCTTGTCCAAAATCTTCAGAAATGGCTCTACAGGACAAAGCCTGCAGCTCCAAGATCCTTCTGAACAAACAAATCGCCACCAAAAATACCACCTTCAACATGAGGTCTTATCAAACCAGAAACAGCCTGAGCAGTTGTTGCTGAAAGAAAAATATAACTTTTTTTTTTTTTTTTAAAGAAACAGCAGCCACAGCAAAGGAAGAAATTCAAGCAAAAAAAGGAAGACTTCCCTGCTGCTGGCAACACCTCTGGGAAGGAGCCTTCAGGGGATAAGAGGGAACCAGGACCTCTGGCTGTCAGACCCCCTAGATCTGCTGTGGGCTAAAGCTGATCAGGGATTACCAACCCCCCACTCGCCTGGCTCAACCTGAGGGATGGCCCACGAAGGAACCTAACACCTCAGGGAGCGTCTTCTAACCTCTTCTTCTGTCTTTTCTTTTTTCTTAACTTCAGGTTTGCACCTCTACCATCTGCTGGAGACAGAGAAATACTGAGGGACTGCAGGGGTTCCTCTCGGTTATGCAGCAGTGCCTCAGTTTTTAGTTCTCTGCCCATATTTAAAAAGGTCTCCAGGGGTGATCCGGGAAACTACAGACCTGTTAGCCTGACTTCAGTACCAGGAAAAATAGTGGAAAGTATTCTAAACATCAAAATCACAGAACATATAGAAACACATGGTTTAATGGAACAAAGTCAGCATGGCTTTACCCAAGGCAAGTCTTGCCTCACAAATCTGCTTCACTTTTTTGAAGGAGTTAATAAACATGTGGATAAAGGTGAACCTGTAGATGTAGTGTACTTGGATTTTCAGAAGGCATTTGACAAAGTTCCTCATGAGAGGATTCTAGGAAAAATAAAAAGTCATGGGATAGGTGGCGATGTCCTTTCGTGGATTACAAACTGGCTAAAAGACAGGAAACAGGGAGTAGGATTAATGGACAATTTTCTCAGTGGAAGGGTGTGGGCAGTGGAGTGCCTCAGGGATCTGTATTGGAACCCTTACTTTTCAATATATTTATAAATGATCTGGAAAGAAATACGACAAGTGAGGTAATCAGATTTGCAGATGATACAAAATTGTTCAGAGTAGTTAAATCACAAGCAGATTGTGATAAATTGCAGTAAGACCTTGTGAGGCTGGAAAATTGGGCATCAAAATGGCAGATGAAATTTAATGTGGACAAGTGCAAGGTGATGCATATAGGGAAAAATAACCCATGCTATAGTTACACAATGTTAGGTTCCATATGAGGTGCTACTACCCAAGAAAGATCTAGGCATCATAGTGGATAACTCATTGAAATCTTCGGTTCAGTGTGCTCTGGCAGTCAAAAAAGCAAACAGAATGTTGGGAATTATTAGAAAGGGAATGGTGAATAAAACGGAAAATGTCATAATGCCTCTATCGCTCCACAGTGAGACCGCACCTTGAATACTGTGTACAATTCTGGTCGCCGCATCTCAAAAAAGATATAGTTGCGATGGAGAAGGTACAGAGAAGGGAAACCAAAATGATAAAGGGGATGGAACAGCTCCCCTATGAGGAAAGACTAAAGAGGTTAGGACTTTTCAGCTTGGAGAAGAGACGGCTGAGGGGGGTTATGATAGAGGTGTTTAAAATCATGAGAGGTCTAGAATGGGAAGATGTGAATCGGTTTTTTACTCTTTCGGATAATAGAAAGACTAGGGGGCACTCCATGAAGTTAGCATGTGGCACATTTAAAGCTAATCGGAGAAAGTTCTTTTTCACTCAATGCACAATTGAACTCTGGAATTTGTTGCCAGAAGATGTAGTTTGTGCAGTTAGTATAGCTGTGTTTAAAAAAGGAGTGGATAAGTTCTTGGAGAAGTCCATTACCTGCTATTAATTAAGTTGACTTAGATAAAAACCACCGCTATTACTAGCAACGGTAACATGGAATAGACCTATTTTTTGGGTACTTGCCAGGTTCTTATGGCCTGGATTGGCCACTGTTGGAAACAGGATGCTGGGCTTGATGGACCGTTGGTCTGACCCAGTATGGCATGTTCTTATGCCTCCATCTGCTGGCAGGGATGCAAAATCCACTCGTCTGGACTTATCTGGGGTATGAACAGGAAATGTCAATTCATATTCCCCAGCCAGGTGTCTAGAGTAAGAAAACATGCAGCTAAACAAGCAGACTGATTCTGCTTTCCCAGGCTTACACCTCTCCTCAATATAAGAGAAATGTACCACTGCTGAATTCAGAGCCACACTTAGAATACCACTGAATGAGATATTAACGGAGAAATTACTTACCTGATAATTTCGTTTTCCTTAGTGTAGACAGATGGACTCAGGACCAATGGGTATAGTGTGCTCCTGATAGCAGTTGGAGACGGAGTCAGATTTCAATCTGACATCAGCACTACATATACCCCTGCAGGAAGCTCTGCTTGTCAGTATTCTCCTCGAAACGCAATTGTGGATATATGTGTGTTTGAATAACTTGATTAACTTGAACTGGTTGACGTGAATTTTAGCTGGAGACAGCCAGTGCAGTCAACCAAGAAATGCTGACACCTGGTAACTATGGGTATCCTAACTAGAGGTAAAGCGTGGCTTACCCATGCTTGTCTTGCTCTCGGGGATTATCACCCGAGGTTTCTGTATTCTGAGGCAGCCGTGGGCAGGATACTGAGTCCATCTGTCTACACTAAGGAAAACGAAATTATCAGGTAAGTAATTTCTCCATTTCCTAGCGTGTAGCAGATGGGCTCAGGACCAATGGGATGTACAAAAGCTACTCCTGAACTGGGCGGGAAGCTGCCCGTGGCCCACTTAGTACTGCCCTTGCAAATGCTGTGTCCTCCCAGGTCTGAACATCCAGGCGGTAGAACCTCGAGAAGGTGTGAATGGAGGACCATGTCACCACCCTACAGCATCTTGGTTTCTGCCCAGGACACTGCCTGGGCTCTGGTGGAATGGGTCTTGACTTATAGAGGTGGAGGCTTGCCTGTCTCTATGATCCAGCAGGCTATGGTTGCCCGCGAGGCCGCTTCCCCTTGTTTCTTCCCACTGTGAAGGACGAATAGGTGGTCCGTCTTTCGTACGGATTCCAATCTTTCCAGGTATTGGACTAGGAGTCTGCCGACGTTAAGATGGCGAAGGAGGCGCGAGTCTTCCGAGTCCTTATGCTTGTCTGGAGATGGCAGCGAGATGATTTGGTTTAGATGGAAATGAGAAACCACCTTTGGAAGGAAGGAGGGGACAGTGCGTAGCTGTATGGATCCTGGTGTGAATCTGAGGAACGGTTCCCGACAGGATAGTGCTTGAAGTTCGGAGATGTGACGGGCTGAACATAATGCCACTAGGAATGCAGTCTTCAAGGTCAGGAGCAGTAGGGACAGACCGCTTGAAGGTCTGAAAGAAGCTCCCACTAGGAAGTAGAGTACTAGATTGAGATTCCATAGGGGTATGGCCACTTTAGAGGTGGTCGGATTTGCTTGACCCCTCTCAGGAAGCGGGAGACATCTGGATGGGAAGATATTCTGATGCCGTCCACTTTAGCTCTGAAGCAGGCCAGTTGAACCTTGATGGAGTTGAGAGACAACCTCTTCTTCAAGCAGTCCTGCAGAAATTCCAGGATCATGGGAATTTTGACTGTCCGCGGAAGGATGTCACGGTCTTCACACCAGGCTTCGAATATTCTCCATATTCGTATGTAGGTGAAAGATGTGGAAAACTTGCGTGCTCGGAGCAAGGTGTCAATCACTGCCCCCGAGTACCTGCTCTTCTTCAGGTGAGTCCTCTCAACGGCCAGACCGTAAGCGAGAATAGAGTTGGGTCTTCATGGAGGATCGGTCCTTGCTGGAGCAGGTCCCAGTGTGGAGGTAGACACAGAGGGTTCTGGGGCCACTAGAAGTACTAGCCCTCTGTGGTGTTCTAACTTGTGGTGATCCCGCCCAGTAATGTCCATGGAGGAAAGGCGTTCAGCAGGTCTTCCTGTGGCCAGGTCTGGACCAGGGCATCGATCCCCTGGGATTGTGGTTCTCATTTGCGGCTGAAGAACTTGGGGACTTGGGCGTTGGTATGGGTTGCCAGAAGATCCATGGTTGGAGTTCCCCAGCAGTCTATTATTAACTGGAAGGCTGTGGTTGACAGTCTCCACTCCCCTGGGTCTAGACTTTCCCTGCTGAGGTAATCCGCAGCGACACTGTCTTTTCCCGCGATGTGGGCGGCCGAGATCCCTTGTAGGTTTGCTTCCGCTCATGCCATTAAGGGGGGGGGGGGGGGGGGGTCTATTTCCAGGGACACCTGTTGGCATCTGGTTCCTCCCTGTCAATTGATGTAGGCCACTGTTGTGGCGTTGTCCGACATGACTCTGACAGATTCGCCCTGGAGTCTGTGATTGAAGGGTAGGCAGGCTAGTCTGAATGCCTGGGCTTCCAGATGGTTGATGTTCCATCCCGACTCTTCCTTGTCCCATTGTCCCTGGGCCATCAGTTCCTGACAGTAGGTTCCCCACCCTTGTAAGCTCGCATCCATGGTGAGCAAGACTCAGGTCGGTGGGGATAGCCTTACTCCCTTGCTCAGGTGGTCTTCTTGTAGCCACCATAGGAGCTGGATCTGTACCTTCGCCGGAAACTGGAGGCGGACGGTGTAGTCCTGGAACATCGTGATAGTAGGGAACATTGTAGTGATCGCATGTGGGCCCTTGCCCATGGTACGATTTCTAGGGTTGATGTCATGAGTCCGAGGACTTGGAGGTAATCCCATACCATGGGGCAAGCACCGTTCAACAGTTTTCTCAACTGGTCCATCAATTTCCTTCTCCTTGTAGGGGGAAGAATGACCTTGTCCTGTTGGGTGTCGAACCGGACTCCCAGGTATTCCAGAGATTGGGAGGGCTGCAGACAGCTTTTGGTTGTGTTGACGACCCATCCGAGGTTCTCCAGGAGATTCTTGAATCTGGTGGTCGTCTGATGACTTTCCGCTGGAGATTTTGCCCTGATCAGCCAATCGTCCACATATGGGTGAACGAAGATTCCTTCTTTCCTCAGTGTCGCCGCCACTACGACCATGATTTTGGTGAACGTCCGAGGAGCTGTAGCTAGCCCGAAGGGTAGCGCTCGGAACTGGTAGTGATGGTCCAGGATCGTGAAGCATAGGAAGTGCTGATGATCATAATGGACTGGGATGTGCAGATAGGCTTCTGACAGGTCCAGGGAGGTCAGAAATTCTCCGGGCTATACCGTTCTTATGACCGAGCGTAAGGTTTCCATGCAGAAGTGTGGTACCCTCAGGTAGCGGTTGACCGACTTGAGGTTCAGTATGGGCTGGTACGTACCCTCTTTCTTGGGAACGATAAAATAGATGGAATAGTGTCCAGTATTTCGTTGATGCGCGGGCACTGGTGTTATAGCCTTTAAGGTGAGCAATTTGGTTAGTGTGGTTTCCACTGCCATCCTCTTGGAGGGGGAATGGCAGGGAGATTTCACAAATTTGTCTGGAGGGATGCTGTGGAAGTCCAGAAAGTATCCCTCTCGGATGATGGTCAGGTCCCACTTGTCTGACGTTATCGCGACCCATCTTTGGTAGAATCGGGCAAGCCTGCCCCCTATGGCTTCTTCCTGTGGATGGGTCTGTTGATTCTCATTGTGGGGTGCAGCTGGGGCCTGGGCCTGCTCCCTTCTTGTTATGTTTGTTCTGAAAGGACTGGCCCCTGCCTGCAGGGCGAGATGCTTGGTATGTATTCTTGTACAGTCTGAAACACTGTGATCCTCTGCCCCTGGATGTTCGGGGAGAGCGGCGTTGGCTTCTCTTGATCTTGTCCTCTGGTAACCGAGGTACTGGAGATTCGCCCCATTTGTCGGCTAACTTCTCCAGTTCGCTTCCGAACAGGAGGATTCCTTTAAACAGCATTCTCGTGAGTTTCATCTTAGAAGTCGCGTCGGCTGACCAGCTTTGGAGCCAGAGTTGCCTTCTGGCTGCCACAATGGATGAGACGTCCCTGGCTGAAGTGCGCACCAGGTCGGAGGTCACATCCGTAAGGAAGGATATTGCTGGTTCTAATGTTTCGACGGGCGTGGTTGTGTTCCTGGCCTGTGACAAGCATGCGCGTGGCACCACAGCGCAGCAGGCAGCGATCTGCAATGACATAGCTGCTGCCTCAAATGACTGTTTAAAGATGGACTCCTGACGTCTGTCTTGAGCATCTTTGAGTGCCGTTCCTCCTTCGACTGGAATGGTGGTGCGCTTTGTGGCAGCGCAGACCATGGCGTCCACTTTGGGAAACACCAGGAGGTCTTTGGCTAAGGGTTCCAGTGGATATAGAGCTACTAGGGCCCATCCTCCCTTGAAACTGGCCTCCGGGGCATTCCATTCCAGGTCGATCAGCTGTTGTATGGCTTGCAGCAATGGGAAATGGCGTGAGGCCTGGCGGAACTCGACCAGAAGAGGGTTCGTCTTTGGTTCCGCTGAGGCATTTGTGTCTGGGATGGCCAGCTCCCTCAGGCTCCCGGACACGAGGTCTGGTAGTTCGTCTTTGGAGAAGAAACGCATCATGGTTCGGTATGGTTCCGTTCCTGGAGGGATTTCCCCTTCCTCCAGGGAGTCTTTGTCTTCCTCCGAGGTGTCCATGTCCCCTAAGGTTAGGCTTTTGTCTGGGGGAGGCACATCTCTGGGAGGCCGAGAAGGGCCTGGGAGGTTTGGGTCCTCTAGTGAAGGCTGGGGCATCGGTGGCACCAATTGCGCCTGGACGAAGGTTTGCAGACCTTTAAAGAATTCCACCCAGGAAAAGGTTCCTGGGACTATATTGATCCCAGCGGCGTTCCCAGAGGGCCCTGTCTGGAGGGCCGAACTGGGGATAGAGAGGTCCGGGGTACTATCAGTGGATCCCCCTCAGCCAGTATCAGTGGATACTGGCTGAGGGGGACCTTGCCCTGGTTCTCCCAGAGCCGTCTTGCACTGTAGGCACAGGGCAGTAGCTTCTTCATGCTGCGCAGCTCTTATGTGGCAAGCTGGGCAGAGGGCTTGTGCTTTGGCTTTCTTGTCCGGTGGTGCCTTGGTTTGTGGGTGTAGGAGCTTTAAAACCCGGTCTGTGTGTTTATATGCGCACGCCGGGAGGCTTAGATATGCGTTCTGGGTGTGCGTGAAGGCTGCGAAGATATGCGTGCAGGCCGGTCTGTGCTCTTATGGGGATGTGCGCACCGCTGTTTGCACATGTATGTTATGTGCCCAGCTCGCTGATGTGTGCACGGCTCAGTTAGGCGGACAGTACGGTGATCAAGGGGGGGGGGGGGGGGGGGGGGCTCGTCTGTAGGTAAGATTCTTTCTTTCTTCTTTGAATTTGGAGTTTGGATTTCCTAACGCTGAGCAAGCATGTGTAGAGTCCCAAACTGCTAAGGAGACGGAGAAATACTGAAGAGCAGAGCTTCCTGCAGAGGTATATGTAGTGCTGATGTCAGACTGAGATCTGACTCAGTCTCCAACTACTTTCAGGAGCACACTATACCCATTGGTTCTGAGTCCATCTGCTACACGCTAGGAAAAGTATATCTATACAAATATTTTAATATCTGAATTTTTTATTTTTACATAATTTTACACTGAATATCTTCTGATTTATCTAAAAATAGTTAGGTTTAATATTCAGCTTTATAGATAATTTTTTGCTTCCTAAAAGCAAATTTCATTATAAACCTTTAACAGAATAATGCAGATTAGCCAACTAACAAAATGCTTTTAAATAGATATAACTATGTTTAAATATTCAGCTCACAACTCTGCTTCATTTTTTTTTGAAGGAGTTAATAAACATGTGGACAAAGGTGAACTGGTAGATGTAGTGTATTTGGTTTTCAGATGGCGTTTGACAAAGTTCCTCATGAGAAGCTTCTAAGAAAACTAAAAAAGTCATGAGATAGGAGGTGATGTCCTTTCGTGGATTACATACTGCTTAAAAGACAGGAAACAGAGAGTGATATTAAATGGTCCATTCTCTTAGTGGAAAAGGATAAACAGTGGAGTGCCTCAGGGATCTGAACTTGGACCGGTGCTTTTCAATATATATATAAATGATCTGGAAAGGAATGCGATGAGTGAGGTTATCAAATTTTGCAGATGATACAAAATTATTCAGAGTAGTTAAATCACAAGTGGATTGTGATAAACTGCAGGAGGACCTTGCAAGACTGGAAATCCAAATGGCAGATGAAATTTAATGTGGATTAGTGCAAGGTGATGCATTTAGTAGCCCTGGTGGATTTCTGCGCTACTGGCGAAAATGGAAGGCCCCCCATGTACTGTGAACAGAGTATGTCCACTCATGGCGAAGATAAAGGCCCCGGTGATAGAGAATGTGTGTGTGTGTGAGAGAGGAGAGGGAGAGGGGTGTGAGAAAAGGGAGGGAGGGTGTGAGAGAGGGGAGGGTAGGGTGAGAGCAGAGAGAGGGGTGTAAGAGAGGGGAAGGTGGGAGGTAAGCATGGGAGGGAGCATGGGAGGTAAGAGAGGGTGGGTGGGTGGGGGGATGCTTGAGTGTGGGTTACAGAGAGAGGGAGCCTATATGAGGAGATTGTGAAGGAGTGTGTGTGTGTGTGTGTGTGTGTGTGTGTGTGAGAGAGAGAGAGATTGGGAGCTTGTGTGTATGAAAAAGGGATTGTGTGCATGTGAGGGTGCTAGCCTGTGTGAAGCAATTGTGTATGTGTGAGACAGAGCCTGTGTGAAGGGGTGTGTAAGAGAGACATAATTAGCCAGTGTGAGGATGTATGTGTGAGAGAGAAAGGGAGCTTGTGTGGGTGTGTATGCAAGAGAGAGGGCCCTGTATGAGGGGATGTGTGTGTGTGCATGAGAGTGAGGGAGCCTGTAAAAGGGTGTGTGTATGTGTACTAGAGAGAAGGAGCATGTGCATGAGAGAGGGAGGGACAAAGGGAGCCTGTTTGAGGGACAGTACTGAGAATCAAGTCAAACTTCTGGGACTGGCGATAGAGCGGAAGGGGTTGAGCTTAGAGATGGAGGGGAGAGATACTGGTAGGTGGAGGAGTTGGGGCCTGAGAGCAAAAGTGGCCAGGGGAGTAGAGAGAGCGAGTGCAAGGGACACTCTTACAGTGAATTTCTAGGGAAATTCTGCTCAAAATATTTAAAATTCTGCATCTTTAATAACTTTTTTCTGTATTAATTTAAAATGTAATTATTTAAAGACTGTCATGTAAATTGTGTTATTTTGACCAATATAAAGTTGCAGAATTTTAAGTTTTTATGTGCAGAATTTTAAATTTTTTTGCACAGAATTCCCCCAGGAGTAATATAGGGAAAAATAATCCATGCTGTAGTTACACATTTAGGAGCTACCACCCAGTAAAAAGATCTAGATGCCAGTGGATAATACATTGAAATTGTCAGCTCAGTATGCTGCGGCAGTCAAAAAAGCAAACAGAATGTTAGGAATTATTAGGAAGGGAATGGCGAATAAATTGGAAAATGTCATAATGCCTCTGTATCACTCCATGAGTACTGTGTACAATTTTGGCAGACGCATCTCAAAAAAGATATAGGTGCAATGGAGAAGATACAGAGAAGGGCATAAAAAATGATAAAGGGGATGGAACAGATCCCCTATGAGGAAAGGCTCAAGAGGTTAGGGCTGCTCAGCTTGGAGAAGAGATGGCTAAGGTGGGGATATGATAGAGGTCTTTAAAAACTTGTGAGGTCTAGAATAGGTAGATGTGAATCGGTTATTTACTCTTTCGGATAATAGAAGTTAGCATGAAGTTAGCATGTAGAACATTTAAAACTAATCCGAGAAAATTCTTTCACACTCAACGCACAATTAAGCTCTGGAATTTGTTGCCAGAGGATGTGGTTAGTGCAATTAGTGTAGCTGGGTTTAAAAAAGGTTTGGATAAGTTCTTGGAGGACATGTCCACTAACTGCTATTAATCAAGTTGACTTAGGGAAAGGCCTCCGTGTTTGGTTACTTGCCAGGAAACAGGAAGCTGGGCTTGATGGACCCTTGGTCTGACCCTGTATGGCAATTTCTTATGTTCTTACAGATATTCAATATACTTTTGGGTAAAAATAAAAAGAGGAAGATTTTAAAGCACTCTAGGATTTGGGTGCCTTTTTTTCCCAGCAAGAGCGCCATTGATGAGGTCACCGAAACAGCATGGCTAATTCAGTCTGCTCATCGACAGAAAAAAACATTTACATCTCATCTCAGATCTCACCTCCATTCAATGCATCTGGCAGTTTTTAAGATTTGTAATTTAATCTATATAAAATATATATTTTTTCTCTTCAACTTTGGAAATTCAACTAGACAAATTCAAGTAGAAACTGGAGTAGCTAGAAATTTCTGTACAAGTATCTAGTTGGATATCTAGATAAAAATAATGAATGTAAACATTTCATTTTTCTTCCAAAATAATCTGACAAATTGGATATGTGTTACTAACCATGCAGCAAACCTTTTCCATTTTTCTTGTAAGACAGTCATATAAAGACAATGTTGAAGATGCAGCAGTTTATATCATAAAATTACAAATCAAGCATTTGTTTCAGAAATAAAAAGTAATTATAGTGACTGTCTGGACCCCTTTTAGTCAATGAATTTTCCCCCCCAAATACATATCAGAGAAATAGGGAATAGAGAGCACATATTATTCTTGACATCTTGCATAATTTCCTAAAGGTTTGTCTGTCAAAAATGTATAGTGACTTTGTCACTATTTACCATTCATAGCCAAAAATATCTTTAATAAAAAGGCTGTTTTCCTCCATCTTTTCAGCAACACCGCCTTCCGTTCCCAGCAGCTCTAACACTTACTTATGCTATGCCCCATCATTAGCTTGCATTTCACAATAAACTGCTAATGGGATCCTGGGACTGGAATACCGAGGAAAAGAATTATGAAAAAAGATATCCTAAGAGGTCAATATTTAAAAGGATTTGTCAGCTATGTGCAAAACGTAGCTTGTCAAACCTGGACTTGAAATATATCCCTCTACTGATTGGACAAGTCATTATCCACTTAAAACTTGGCTGGATAAAAGAGAGGCAGAGCAAAGTTATCTTGCTAACTTATCCTACATTCATTAGTATCTGGTTAAGTTAGCAAAATAACTTTAGTACTGACTGCCCCAGAGAACTCCTAAAGTTCAGGCCATGTGTAACTGGACAACTTCCTCTTTAACCAGCTATACTCAAAATATAACTACTTAAAAGGAAGCAAAATAAAACTTGAAAAAACATTAAAATCTTTTAGGGCTTCAGCCCCAATCTCTCGCCCAAGAAAACAGTTTAAACCAGGGGTCGGGAACCTATGGCTTGCGAGCCAGATGTGGCTCTTTTGATGGCTGCATCTGGCTCGCAGACAAATCTTTAATAAAAAAGTAAAAATCTAACAAAACCCCCCACCCTCCTGACGCCCCCCAAGACCTTCAAAATTAATTTACTACAACCCCCCACCCTCCTGACGCCCCCAAGACCTGCCAAAAGTCCCTGGGGGGTCCAGGGCTCGCAGACAAATCTTTAATAAAAAAAGTAAAAATCTAACAAAAACCCCCACCCTCCTGACGCCCCCCAAGACCTCCAAAATTAATTTACTACAACCCCCCCACGACCTGCCAAAAGTCCCTGGTGGTCCAGCGGGGGTCCAGGAGCGGTCCGGGAGCGATCTCCTGGACTTGGGCTGTCGGCTGCCAGTAGTCAAAATGGCGCCGACTGCCCTTGACATAGTAAGGGCAAAGGGCCGTCGGCGCCATTTTGACTACTGGCAGCCGACAGCCCAAGTCCAGGAGATCGCTCCCGGACCACTCCTGGACCCCCGCTGGACCACCAGGGACTTTTGGCAGGTCTTGGGGGGTCAGGAGGGTGGGGGGGTTGTAGTAAATTAATTTTGGAGGTCTTGGGGAGCGTCAGGAGGGTGGGGGTTTTTGTTAGATTTTTACTTTTTTATTAAAGATTTGTCTGTGAGCCCTGGACCCCCAGGGACTTTTGGCAGGTCTTGGGGGCGTCAGGAGGGTGGGGGGTTGTAGTAAATTAATTTTGCAGGTCTTGGGGGGCGTCAGGAGGGTGGGGGATTTTGTTAGATTTTTACTTTTTTTATTAAAGATTTGTCTGCGAGCCCTGGACCCCCGCTGGACCACCAGGGACTTTTGGCAGGTCTTGGGGGGCGTCAGGAGAGTAGGGGTTGTAGTAAATTAATTTGGTAGGTCTTGGGGAGGTCAGGAGGGTGGGGGGTTGTAGTTAGTATGGCTCTCACGGAATTACATTTTAAAATATGTGGCGTTCATGGCTCTCTCAGCCAAAAAGGTTCCCGACCCCTGGTTTAAACTATGTTCAGGAGTAGCACCCAATCCCCCCAACCAAAAAAAAAAAAAAAAAAGAGGCAGCAGGCACTCATCAGAGGCTGGCCTCCCTCTTTCCCCAGTGTTTTCTGAAAAATCCCAATCCCTTCCTGCCCCCTCCGCACCATCCTAACCCACCCACAATCTGTATTCCACTCTCCCCATTCCCCTCTGGGCTTCTGAAACCCCAGCCCGGAGTGTGGTAGTTTCTTACCCACTCCTGGCTGCTTCCAATGGTGCTGCAACAGCAATACTGGAAGCATAAGATATTAATGTTGCACAGAATAATGCAGAAGTGGCTGGGAGCAGGTAAGCTCCCAGCTGGGAGTCTGGAGGAAGGCTAAAGTTGCAAGTGGGCAGAAAAGGGGGCAGGAGAGGCTCGTGATTGTCCAGAAAATATGTGGGAGGGGCAGCATCAAGGTGTTACGTGCCCACTGCTGCTTTTCTTTCCCCATTTGGTGGACTCAGACGCTCATAAGATGTCCTATGCTTCTGCTAATAGTTCCCCCCCCCCCCCCCCCCCCCATGTGTTGACTGGAAATTGTAATGGCTAGGGCAGTCAGGCAGCATGCTTACTGGGATGAAGGGGTTCTGCGATGAAAAAAAAAGTGACCTTAAAATGCACTAGGGGCCAAGTGCTTTTCATGGCTGCCTATAAATGGGATAAAAGACATCATAAGACCTATACACACAAATAAAATGTACACCTCCCTTTTAAAGGTGCTTCCCCAGGCTGTCAGTGCTGTAAAAGTTAAGTTGTAAAGAATAACTTGTTCTCCATTACAATCACTAGTTATTCACTTACAAAGTTAGCAGCAACAAACCAACTCTGGGCATCCAGGATAAGAGAAGGACTAAAAAACTACTACACCTAGTTAAGTCAGAAGTCTTTACAAAATGTTAACAAAAGCACATCTGTCTTGCATCGTTATACTTTCAGATGAGAGCACAAGGCGAAAATCTGTCTCTTTACCCAAGACCTCCTCCTCAGCTGCTGCTGCTGCCTCCTACTCCTGGGGCTTCTGGCCCATTTGGAACTGCCCCCCCAACTGTGGCTACAGCACACTAGGCCTTCATTCATGACTATCCAGAGTTTTTACCCCTCGCTTTTAATTTCGTTCAACCACCGCAGTGACAGTCTGCTAGCTGAGAGCCATGGACAGCAGCTCCCATAAGAACCTGGTGCCAGTGTATCCTTGAACCAGCGGGTAGACATCCTTATATAGAGTGATAACTCAGAATTCCTCTGTCTCAGGGGATAGGGGAAGAGCTGGGAATATAAGTCACTTTTTTTTTTTTCACTTACACACTTACAAACCAATTTTCAAAAAATGCTCGAGCGCCTAACCTGGCCAACTATATTAAGCCGATTTCCAGCCTTATCTAGCTGTTCAGATCTTTGGCTGAAAATCAACCTGAATTCAAGAGACCAAAAGCTGCCTAGAAACAGGGTTCCTAATCTTAGCTGGCTAGTACTGAAAATCAGTGCTAGCTTGTTAACTCCAGCCCAAAGTGGCGATCCTTCCCTCCCATGCCAAATTAAAAAAGTTGTGGCCCGATCCCTCCTCCCAGACTGCAAGTCCAACTGCTATCAGTGGGGGGGGGGGGGGGGGGGGGGGGGGGGGGAAAGCTGGCAATAGTCCTTCGGCTCAAACGTTAAACAAGATGCTGCCCCATCCTCCTTCCCACTGCAGTTTTAAAAGAAAAACTTAGGACCTGACCCGCACACCTACTTAAAAACATCTCCCTTCCTCCCACTGCTAACAATAACACTGAAACCAACCTGCAGGAGATAAGACTTTGGTGTCTTCCTGGCTGGGGTGTGGTGTGTGTGTGTGTGTGTGTGGGGGGGGGGGGTGACGAGGGAATCCGAAAGAAATGTTAGCAAAACAGGGTAATGGGGATTCTGGCCCTAAATTTTTAAAACTCCAGTGGGAGGGGAGATCTTGAGGATGAGGCAGCAAATTTAAAAAAAAAAAATTTTAAGTTCAAGCCAGAGGAGAAGGAGTGGTATCACTGTTTCTTCCCTCCCATCGCCCTCTGAACTTTGAGTTTGGGTAGGTGGAGTGGGAGGAAAATCAGGCCACTTTTTTAAAAAATAAAATAAGTTAGGGCAGAGAGGGAGGGAGGATTTGGCTGGGCAACTTTCTTCCTCTTACCTAACTCCATCCACTTTAAACATCTTAGGCACTCAGCTCAATTTTGTTTTCATAGTTACCAATTTAGATGCCTTACTCCAAAGTCACCAACAACAATAAGCACAATGTTTCCTTAAATATCAAAAAAACAAGGTATCACCTCACTGCAATATTTTGAAAAACTTGTTATAGACTTTGTGCTGAGAAAAAATCTCTAGAACCATTCTAATGAGTGTAATATAAATGCATGTTATCCACCATCACAGTGGAAAAATTTATGGGAAGGGTGAGGAAGGTTTCATACAACTTTGTAACATCGCATCCAGCGACGTGTAGTGGTTTTAATCACGAACCAACCTGTGAATTATTTTATGTTTTTTGCGTGATAATTTTCATAAAGTGAAGTGACTTAAGACGAATTCTTTTTAATTTAATTGCAATTACTCAACCCCAACGGGGTAAATGTTACGCAAGTCCCAGAACAAGTTTGCATGAACGCCGAGAAAAACTTATCAGCTGATTTAACCACTTGTGCTTCTTTATGACTCATTCGCTGTTATTCACCATGAAGCTGGTTCCTTGATTTTTTTAAAAAACAACTCCCACCAGCTGTTCATGTAACTTCAGAAAAATTTCCTGCATTCACCAATGAAAAGTTCCAGACGAGCATGTGGTGAATGCAGGAAATTTTTCTGAAGTTACATGAACAGCTGGTGGGAGTTGTTTTTAAAAAAAATCAAGGAACCAGTTTCATGGTGAATAACAGCGAATGAGTCATAAAGAAGCACAAGTGGTTAAATCAGCTGATAAGTTTTTCTCGGCGTTCATGCAAACTTGTTCTGGGACTTGCATAACATTTACCCCGTTGGGGTTGAGTAATTGCAATTAAATTAAAAAGAATTTGTCTTTTAAGTCACTTCACTTTATGAAAATTATCACGCAAAAAACATAAAATAATTCACAGGTTGGTGGAGGTTGGTTCGTGATTAAAACCACTACACGTCGCTGGATGCGATGTTACAAAGTTGTATGAAACCTTCCTCACCCTTCCCATAAATGTTTCCACTGTGATGGTGGATAACATGCATTTATATTACACTCATTAGAATGGTTCTAGAGATTTTTTCTCAGCACAAAGTCTATAACAAGTTTTTCAAAATATTGCAGTGAGGTGATACCTTGTTTTTTTGTTACTCCAAAGTCAGGCACATAAACCCTTTGAAAATTGATCCTTTAAGTTTCCTGGACAAACAAAATACTTGGTTGCATTATAGTTACTCAGAAAAATAACCAACCACTAGTAACACTTTTTACAATGTTGGCCATGCTTTTTTTTACTTTGCTTTTACGGGAAAAGGGGGAAAACAAGAAGTTTTTCACAGGGACGTCATGCTATAAAAATAAAACAGATCCTAGCTCCATTTATGATTTTAGAATTTTTTTTTTTTTTTTTTTAGCATAGATCAGTCCCTCGGGGCTTCCAGGCCCGAGGGACTGGAATTGCCACAATAGCAATCCACGGGACGTGTCCCTTGCCAATACAGTGAGTGGAAAGCAGAATTCATAGCATAAACCCCCATGTCATCAAAAACTAAGATGTTGCATTCAGCCATAACTCAAACCCTCTTTGCATTAATACATCAGAAAAGAAAAAGTTTGGCATCTTTTATATTTAGACAAATTTACACCTGCAGGTCATAATTTCTATCTACATGTCAGAAGGTGCACCAAGTCTAATATAAACTTTTCCCCTTTATTGCATGCTTTTTGCTTAGATGCATGCTTACATAATAAATATTAAATACCAGAAAAACACAAAAAAACTAAGAAAAGGTAAGCAGACACGGGGAACATAGCTGGTTCCAGCTGTTGCAGCAGCATGGCCCAAAAAATAAGAAAGCTGAGGTAAACCTTATAAGCTGCACCTAGCAAATTGAACATGAAAGCAATGGAAGCATTCAGAAATTCAAGTATGCGACGACGAGCTTGAATTCTTTCACAAGTCCAGGAGGGTTAGTCTGTTAGTCGGCATTCACACAGCTCCTTGTAAATCCTCTTCCTTACTCGGGGCATATCATCTTGGGAGAACTGAAAAGGCTGGTCTAAGGCGAGGCACTTGCAGTACTAAGAAACAAGAAGGTGATGGTGGGAACCCAATTTATAAAAGCAGTTTCATCTATCACTCATTACTGAAGATGAAGTGAGTTCTGTAAAATCTTACCTGGAGCACAAATACTCCACAGTCACTGTCATTTTTCTGTTGTGGAATGCACTTGAAGAAAAGGGAAAAAAGAAGAGAGAGGGGGAAGTGCTCAGTACAGATTCATAACTGCAGTTTCAGTAAGGATTTTCTGATGTGCTGCCATTTTTGGAAACTCACTGAATGAAAAATCATTAGCTCATTAATCACTAATTAACAGAGGCTGTTACTCAAGTTTTATGTTTACATAGTACAATAAAAATATCCTTTATTTCATGGTTTATATTGCGTACTAAACACACTACTGGGGAGACCTTCACACATTAGCAGGTACCTGGCTTCTAAGTCCACAAGTCAAACATATCATATCATATATTTATAGTCAACTGTCGACAGCATAGGTTAGAGTGGAGATAAAGCTTTCAAGAGGATTCAGCAGAGCCTGAAACTGCAGTACTCAACCTCAGTGCCACTCACACAGCTACTTCTACTGCAGCAATTATACCAGTGCCACACAAGGCCTCTAGTCTTCCAACATTACTTCAAAATTTCTACACAATTTTTAAGGTCTTAAAGAGCAATATTGAGGGCTTAACATCAGTGAGCTGCAATGTTTAGTCACAAATTAACCCTCATTTCTTCTGTCATAATGCATGAATGATGTGTGCAAGGAATGTAAAGCATTAGTGTTACCTTTGTAACAGCAGTCTGCCAACCCTGAAGGAACTCTGGATGGTTCTTCTCTCTAGCTTCGGTGAGTAAATACTTTCGGATGTTCTGAATGAAAGAAATAAGTAATTTCATGAATTTTCCAGGCCATGTACTAATGTCACAAACACTCTCCTGAAGTAGTGGCAGATGGCCCATTTGATTGCTTTCTATTGCTCCCTGATAAGAGAAGAGATCAAATTCAAATAGGAAAATTGGTTCTTTCCTGCTAATTTTTGTTCCTGTAGTACCATAGATCAGTCCAGACTCCTGGGTTTTGCCTCCCCTCCAGCAGATGGAGACAGAGAAAGTTTTACTGACACTGCCACATAACACGAGGTGCCACCTGCAGTCCCTCGGTATTGATCTGTACCCAAGCCAAAAAATAGAACAAATACCAATACAAAAACTAACACACACCACCTGAACGAGCAGTGGGAAGTGGAAACCTGGAACAGATAACGGCACCCACACAAAAACCCGTGTAGGACTAAGAAAAACCTATGCCATTCTTCAGAGTAATTACAACAACAGATTGAGCGGACTCTCCAAATTTCCCTTTCCTCCAGTGGGCGAGACTCTGGACTGATCTGTGATACTACAGGAATAAAAATTAGCAGGTAAGAACCAATTTTCCTTTCCCTGTATGTACCCAGATCAGTCTAGACTCCTGGGGTATACCAAAGCTTCCCTAAACAGGGCAGGACCTTGAGAGTCCCGCTCGAAGCACACTCTCACCAAAAGCCATGGTCTCTGGGGCCTGGACATCCAGTGCGCAAAGATTTTCAAGTAGCTGCTCTACAGATTTCTTGCAGCAAAACTTGCTGACACTCAGCCCAGGAGGCTGCCTGAGAACAGGTAGAATGAGCCCTTAAACCCTCTGGGACAGGGTGACCCTGGCAAAATATACGTGGAGCAAATAGCCTGTTTCAACCACTGGACAATTGTGGCTGATGCCTTATGACCCTTTTTTGTATCACTCCATAGCATAAAAAGATGATCCGATAAAGTGGAAGTTGTTATTAATATCAAGGTATTGCAACAATGCACGCTTCACATCCAAACGTCGCAAACCTTTGGCCTGAGGCGTAGTAGGATCCAAGTTGGGGAAGGACCAGAGCTCCACTGACTGATTTAAGTGGAATGATGGGACTACCTTCGGCAGAAAGGAAGGAACCATCTTCAAGGATACCCCGGAATCCGAAAACCTCAAAAAAGGCTCTCTGCATAACAAGGCCTGAAGCTCCGAAATCCTATGAACCGAACAAATTGCCACCAAGAAACCACCTTCAAAGTGAGATCTTTTATTGTAGCCTGTTTTAAAGGTTCAAACAGAGTTGTACACATGCTTTTAAGGACTATGGTAAGGCTCCAGGAGGGACAAGGATTCTTAACCAGAGGACACGAATGCTTTGCTCCCCGGAGACAGTGCACCACATCTGGATGTGCAGCTAGAGACCCTCCTCGAACCTTCCCTCGAAGATAGCCCAAAGTCGCCACCTGAACCCTGAGGGAATTAAAGGATAAACTCTTGACCAGGCCATTTTACAGAGGCTTGCATAGGCTCAACACCTTGCTCTGTACACCAGGGCTCAAAAACTCTCCATACCCTCACATAGGCTAAAGGAGGTGGAAGTCTTCCTAGACTGCAAAAGAATAGCCATGACTCCTTCAGAATAACCCTTATTCCATATTCACTCCCTCTCAAAAGCCAAGCCGCTAGACAAAAGTGGCCAGCCTGATCTGAAAATATGGGGCCTTGACGTAGAAGATTTGGCAGATGAGCTAGCTGCTAGTTTTATCAAGTCGGCAAACCAAGGTCTCCTCGGCCACTCCGGCGCTACAAGGATCACGTCGCCTGGATGGACCTCTATGTGTCATAAGACTTTCCCACTAGAGGCCAAGGTGGAAACACATTCAGAAGGACGTATTTTTCGGATAAGGCAGAACTAAGGCATCCATCCCTTCTGATCCCTGTTCCCTTCTTTGAAGAACTGTGAGGCCTTGGCATTGTGGAAAGTTGCCATCAGATCCATGTGAGGCCTGCCCCATCTTAGACTGAGGTGGTATATCGCTTCCTCTTGACAGCTCCCACTTTCTGGGGTCCAGTTGTTGTCAGCTCAGAAAATCTGCTTGCTAGTTGTCCATGCCCCCTATGTGAGAGGCCACTAACAGCGCTAGATGTTGCTCTGCCCAGCTGAGCAGTTCCCGGGCTTCCTGGGCCACCACTCAACTTTTGTGCCACCCTGGCAGTTGATGTAAGCCATCATCATCGCATTGTCCGACAAGACTCTCACCGGTTTCCCCCTCAACAGGGGCAGAAAAGCCTGTAGTGTCAAACGCACCGCTCTCGTCTCTCCATTGATCACTGCCCCTGTACGGACTGGTCCTGAGACACTGCTCCCCATCCAGAGACACTGGCATTGGTGGTAATGATCATCCAAACCGGAACTTCCAGATCCACACCCTGCCTCAACTTGTCAGGAACGAGCCTGGCCGTGACAAACTCCGTAAGAGGAAGCGGCAGGTGAAACTGCTCCGAAAACAAGTCCCAGCGGGATAGTAAAGCCGAATGTAGAGGCCTCATATGATCAAATGCCCATGGAACCAACTCCAAAGTAGAAGCCATAGACCTGAGAACCTGCAAGTAATCCCAAACCTTGGGCACCTGTTTCTCCAACAATCCACAAACTTGAGCTTGTAATCTGGAAATCCGCTCTTCGGTGAGAAAAGCCTTCCCCTACCTTGGTATTGAAATGTGCCCCCCCCCAGAAATTCCAAAACCTGTTGGACTATCCATCCCAATGATAGGTTCCGGAGGAGTAAGTCCACTGCCTTCACTTGAATCATCCAGTCGTCCAGATAGAGATGAACCAGGACACTGTCCCTCTGGTGAGCCACAGCCATCACCTTGGTGAAGGTCCTCAGCACCATTGCCAGACTGAATGGAAGGGTGCAAAACTGAAAATGTTCTCCCAGAACCATGAACCTTAGATATCTTTGATGGTACGCTTTGGTCAAATCCAGAGACACCAGGTACTCCCTCCCTTGTGCATAGACACAATCACTGAAAGCAGAGGAACCTTTAGAGTCATGTTCACCCTTTTTAAAACCAGGATTGGGTGAAATGTGCCCTCTTTCTTGGGGACTATGAAGTCCCCAAGAAAGAGGGGACTTTGTATGCTTTTAGTCGTCTTTTATATGCTTTTTACTTTGTATGCCTCTTGTTTTTTTATTTATTCTTTTTATCATTTTTATATTGCAACTGTAATGTTTATTGTTATAACTTTGTACACTGTTAAGATTGTCCCCACAGATTGATGGTTTATAAATCAATGAATAAATAAAATAAATGGAATAGCGGGCTGTCCCTTATTCCTCCAGGGGAACTGGAACAATGGGCTCCCAGCATGCAGAGATGATAGATGGTTTCCTGCACTGTTAACTTCTTTTCCTTGTAAATACACTGGGAGACCATGAACAAGTCTCTTAGTGGGTGAGCAAATTCTAAAGCGTAACCTTGTTCTATCACACTTAAGACCCACTGGTCTGACATGATCTTGACCAACTCCTCGTAGAAAAGAGCCACCAATCCCCTATCACTGGAACCGAGGAATGGACCGGCATCGCCTCACTGAGCAGATTTAGCTCCACCGCCACCCTGGGAGGAGCCAGCTCTCGCCCACGAAAGGACCAATTCCAGGATGTTTGCTTTCCCGAGGATTGCCTTTAGGCACCACCTGAAACTCTTGAGGCCGAAACCGCCTATTCCCTCTAAAGTGAGAGTGTGAAGGAAAAGACACTTTTTCCTTTCGGCTTATCTTCAGGCAGTTTATGTCCCTTATTCTCCCTGAGAAGCTTGATCATCTCCTCCATCCTGACCAAAGAGCAACTTCCCTTAAAGGATAACGCTCCCAACTGAGACTTGGATGAAACAATCAACCAATTCCTCAACCAGAGGAGTCTTTGGGCCAAAACCACCAACATCATGGTCCTGGACGAAGTCCTGACAAGGTCATACAACGCATCAGCTCCACAGGCCACCATAGCTTCCAACTGCTCTGCCTCAGAGTCAGATAAGGACTTGTCTGCTTGCAACTGCTGCACCCAGCGCAGGCCCGCCCTTACCATAAAACTGCTATACACAGCCACCTCAAAGATCTTCTGGAGGTGTACTTCCAGCTTCCTATCCTGAAGGTCCTTCAGAGCTGTAGAATAGTCGTTTTCTTAGTAACAGCTGAAATCAATGCATCCACTTTATTTATTTGTATGCTTTTATATACCGAAGTTTGGCGCAGGCCTTCACTCTGGTTTACAGGTATAACAACAGTTTACATGAACAGGCAAACGGTTTACAATAATAACTATGGAAGAATGATTTAGTAACTATAACAGCTACGTTTTAGAGGGTTAACAGTGATGTAATGTAACAGATTGATTATATTTTACAAGTGAAAAACAACTGAGTACAATGAAAACAACTGATTACAATGAAAAATAGCCAATGTATAATGATAAATAGCCAATGTATATTGAAACCAACACTCAAACTAACCTCCTTCCCCTTCTTTGTAACCAACTAAATATGGCCCTTAGCGACCTTGGGCAAGTCACTTTACCCTCCACAGTCCCAGGTATAAAACTTAGATTGTAAGCCCTTAGGGGATAGGGAAATACCTACAGTACCTGAATGTAAACCGGTGTGATATTTCTAATTGAATGTCCGTATATAAAAATAATAAAATAAGTAAATATATAAATAAATATATAGGGGAGGTAAAGAAATTGGGTAATGTTAAGATTACTTACCTGGTAATCTCCTTTTCCTTAGTGTAGACAGATGGATTCAAAACAAATGGGTATAGTGTGCTCATGCTAGCAGTTGGAGACGGATCTGACGTCAGCACGGGTACATATACCCCCACAGGAAGTGAAGCAATTCAGTAATCTTCCTTGCAAAGCTGTTATAGCTATATGTGTACTGACCGATCGATTAATCAACAGGATTACCCTGACCAATTGATGGTAGCTGGAGACCGCCAGAGTTCTCAACCGGAAGGCGTCGACACCCGGCAGGGTGGAAGCCCTATTATAAGCAAAACATGGCTTATCGTGAGTCAGCGAATCCCCATGTATACCGGCAGCCGGGCGGGATGCTGAGTCCATCTGCATACACTAAGTAAAAGGAGATTACCAGGTAAGTAATCTTAACATTTCCTAGCGTGTAGCAGATGGACTCAAAACAAATGGGATGTACAAAAGCTACTCCCGGACTGGGCGGGAGGCTGCCCGAGGACCGTGTAGGATCGCCCTCGCAAATGCGGCGCCTTCCCTGGCCTGAACGTCCAGACGGTAGAATCTGGAGAAGGTATGGGGGGGGAGGACCACGTCGCCGCTTTGCATATCTCTGCAGGCGACAGCAGCTTAGCTTCTGCCCAAGAGGCTGATTGTGCTCTGGTAGAATGAGCCTTGACCTGTAGAGGTGGTGGTTTTCCTGCCTCTACGTAGGCTGCCTTGATAACTTCTTTAATCCAGCGGGCGATGGTCGGCCGCTGGGCCGCTTCTCCTTGCTTCTTCCTGTTGTGCAGGACAAACAGGTGGTCTGTCTTTCGTACTGCTTCTGACATTTCCAGGTATCTGGACAACAGTCTGCTGATGTCGAGATGACGTAGGATTCGACCTTCTTCCGATTTCTTCAAACCTTCCATGGTAGGCAAGGATATGGTTTGGTTGAGGTGAAAGTGTGAGACCACTTTGGGTAAAAAGGATGGAACTGTACGAAGATGGATGGCCTCTGGAGTGATTCTGAGGAATGGATCACGACAGGATAGTGCTTGTAGCTCTGAGATGCGGTGTGCTGAACACACAGCCAGCAAGAACACCATCTTCAAGGTCAATAAACGGAGCGACAGGCCTCAAAGGGGCCTGAAGGCTGATCCCGTTAGAAATTCCAACACTAGGTTGAGGTTCCACAAGGGCACTGGCCACTTCAGTGGTGGGCGAATGTGCTTGACTCCTTTCAGGAAACGTGAAACGTCTGGGTGCTTGGCAATGGTAGTGCCATCCCTCCTGGGACCGTAGCAAGACAGTGCTGCTACCTGAACCTTGATGGAGCTGAGGGACAAACCCTTCTGAAGTCCCTCCTGCAGGAAGTCCAAAATGATAGGAATCTTTGCGGTATGCGAATTGGTGCTGTGAGAATCGCACCAGGCTTCAAAAATTCTCCAGATTCTGATATATGTTAGTGATGTGGAGAACTTGCATGCTCGGAGGAGTGTATCACTGGCTCCGAGTATCCTCTTTTCTTCAATCTAGCCCTCTCAATGGCCAGACCGTAAGAGAGAATTGAGCTGGATCCTCGTGGAGAATGGGGCCTTGCCGTAGCAGGTCCCGGTATGGAGGCAGAGGAAGAGGATTCCCTGCCAGTAGTCTTCTCATGTCTGCGTACCAGGGTCTTCTTAGCCAGTCCGGGGCCACTAGAAGAACTAGACCTCTGTGTCGCTGAATCCTGTGAACAATGGCGCCCAACAGGGGACATGGAGGAAATGCATATAGTAGGATCCCCTGAGGCCACGGCTGTACCAGGGCATCGATCCCCTGAGCTCGAGGAGCCCGCCTGCGGCTGAAATATCTGGGAACTTGAGCATTGGACCTGTCTGCTAATAGGTCCATGGCTGGCGTCCCCCAGTGATCCACAATTATCTGAAAGGCTGTGGGTGACAGCTGCCATTCTCCCGGGTTTAGGCTTTCTCTGCTGAGGAAGTCTGCTGCAGTGTTGTCCTTCCCGGCGATGTGTACGGCGGAGATGTCCTGAAGATTGGCCTCTGCCCAAATCATCAGGGGAGTTATTTCTAGGGACACCTGTTGGCTTCTGGTGCCGCCCTGTCGATTGATGTATGCCACTGTGGTGGCGTTGTCTGACATCACTCTGACCGCTCTGTTGCTAAGTCTGTGGGCAAATCGCAGGCATGCTAGCCTGACTGCCCGTGCCTCTAGTCGGTTGATATTCCACCTTGACTCTTCTCTGGTCCACCGTCCTTGGGCGGTGAGCTCCTCGCAGTGCGCATCCGTTCAGGCTGGCATCTGTGGGTGAGCAGAATCCAGGTTGGGGAGGACATTCTTGACCCCCGGCTCAAGTGGCCGGGCCGTAACCACCAGCGTAGTTGATTCTGCACTCTGGCTGGTAGAGGCAGGCGTATGGTGTAGTCCTGTGATCGTGGACTCCATCGAGATAGAAGGGCGCGTTGCAATGGTCTCATATGAGCCTGCGCCCATGGCACCACCTCCAGAGTGGATGCCATGAGGCCGAGGACTTGTAGATAATCCCGAGCTGTGGGTTGGCTGGCGCTCAGTAGGACCTGCAGATGATTCCGGGGTTTTGACTGTCTCTTGGAGGACAGACTGACCTTGTCTTCTTGGGTGTCGAATTGGACCCCTAGGTATTCCAGCAACTGGGATGGCTGTAGGGAACTCTTCTTTATGTTGACTACCCATCCTAGGCTTTCCAGAAGAGCTATAACTCTGTTGGTTGCCCGGTGACTCTCCTCCGATGACTTTGCCCTGATCAGCCAATCGTCCAGGTAGGGATGGACGAGAATTCCTTCCTTCCTGAGTGCCGCTGCCACTACTACTATTACCTTGGTAAAGATCCACGGTGCGGTGGCTAACCCGAAGGGTAAAGCCTGGAACTGGAAGTGCTAATTTAGGACTTTGAAGCGTAAATAGCGCTGATGATCCCGATGGATTGGGATATGCAGGTAGGCTTCCGACAGATCTAGGGAGGTGAGAAACTCCCCTGGCTGTACTGAATTTTTGACAGACCGTAGAGTTTCCATGCGAAAGCTGGGGACCCGTAGGTGTCGACTGACTGACTTGAGGTTCAGGACGGGCCTGAAGGTGCCCTCTTTCTTGGGTACTATGAAATAAATGGAATAATGCCCAGAAGTCACCTCTTCCGCAGGTACTGGGATTATGGCTTTCAGGGCCAGGAGCCTCTGTAAGGTCACTTCTAGTGCCACTGTCTTGAGTGGCGAACAAGGAGATTCCACAAACTTGTTCGGGGAAGCCGAAAGAAATCCAGGTAATATCCTTCCCGGATGATGGCGAGGACCCACCTGCGGTAGAAGAGGGTTAGCCTGCCCCCTATGGCTGCTACCCTCGGATGGGTTGGCTGATTGTCATTGTGGGTTACGGCCGGGGCCAGAACCCGGGCCGGTTCTCTTCTTGGTGTGCTTAGCCCGAAAGGGCTGATTCTTGGCCTGAGAACGAGGTGCTTGATAGCGAGACCTGTAAGGGTTGAAGCACTGCAAGTTTCTACCTCTGGATGGTGTGGAAACAGGACGCTGGCTCCTCCTTGACCTGTCTTCCGGTAGACGGGGTAACGGAGAGGCACCCCATTTAGTAGCCCAATTCTCAAGGTCGCTGCCGAACAGTAGGGAACCCTTAAAGGGCATTCTTGTGAGTCGAGTTTTGGAGGACGAGTCAGCCGCCCAGTTGCGTAGCCAAAGCTGTCTTCTGGCTGCCACTGAGGAGGACACTCCCTTGGCTGCCGTACGGACGAGGTCGGAGGCTGCGTCTGTGAGAAATGCGAGAGCCGATTCCATGTCTTCTCCCGGGGTGTTGTTTCTTGCCTGTGATAAACAGGAGCGCGTCACCACGGTGCAGCAAGTCGCGATTCGAAGGGACATGGCTGCTACCTCAAAGGCTTGTTTCAGAATGGTGTCCATGCGTCGGTCATGCACATCCTTGAGAGCCGCTCCCCCCTCCACCGGAATGGTGGTGCGTTTCACGATTGCATTAATTATGGCGTCTACCCTGGGGCACGCCAGCAATTCCTTGGATGTTGGATCTAGAGGGTACATTCCAGACAAGGCCCGACCCCCTTTGAATGAGGCCTCCGGTGCCTTCCATTCCAGCTCGATTAGCTGCTGTGCTGCTTGTAGGAGGGGAAAGTGGTGAGCCGATTGGCGCAGGCCCTCTAGCAGAGGGTTCTGCACAGGGACCCCTGAGGGGTCCTGGCCCAGAATGGCCAGCTCCGATAAGCATTGTGAGACCAGGACCGGCAGATCTTCTCTCCGAAAGAAGCGTCTCATGGTCCGATATGGTTCTATCTCCGAGGGAAGTTCATTCTCTTCGGGGGGGCTCCTCACTTACCTGTGAATAATCCGAATCCCCATGATTGGGGCTGTCGGGTGGTGAGTGGCTGCGCCTAGGTCTCGAGGGTCCAGGGCCCGGATCAGCCGGGACGGAAAGACCCATCCGAGGAGCAGACTGCATCTGGACAAAGGCGTGAATCCCCTTAAATAATTCCACCCAGGAAAGCGAAGCCAGATCTGGCCGCAGGGGTACCAGGTCTCTCGGATTCCCTGGCTGCTCGCCGCGGCCTAAGTCCGGAGTGTTCTCTAAGGAACCACTGGGCTGGGACCGGTCTTGTCCTGGAACCGCCATGGCTTCCTCACATTGGGCACATAGGGAGTCTGCTTCCTCGCTCTGTGTGGCTCTAAGATTGCATGCTGAGCAGAGGCTTAGAGCGTTCATGCCTGATTCTGGGGGTGCCAGCTCTGCGGACGCAGAAGCCTTCTTATGCTCCATTTGCCTCAAATGCGCCTAACACGGGCGTGTAACAGCCTGCGCCCGTCTGATAAACAGTGCCCCTATGAACGGGCGTCTTCTAAATGTGCGCCTATAGCGGGCGTCTTATAAACAGTGCGCCTATGAACGGGCGTCTTCTAAATGTGCGCCTATAGCAGGCGTCTTCTAAATGTGCGCCTATCAACGAGCGTCTCATAAATGTGCGCCTATAACGAGCGTCTTAGCATATGTGCGCGTATTCTAGTAGCGTGCGCTAACAATATGCGCCTATCGCGTGCGCTAACATGCGCCTATCGTGTGCTCAAAGAACATGCGCCTATCGCATGCGCTACAACGTGCGCCTATCGCGAACAACGTGCGTTTAATTAGAAAAGAAAAGTAGGTAGGCAAAAATGGCGACCTCCCAGGCGGGCGGCCTCGTAGGCAGGCCCAGTTAGTCCACACTTCCTCGGAGACCAAGTAAAGATGTACGCGCCTTACCTTGTCTTCGGCGCCTCCCGGCTGCGACCCGGGCGGTCTCCGGCTGCAGGGGGGAGAGGGGAATACCTTCACCGCCGCGCTTAAGGAAGTGCACCCGTTGCCTCTAGGCCGCGCCCGAACCGCTCGGGGACCAAGTCCATGCCGGGACTGAGGCTGCCTCTAGGCCGCACCCGAACCGCTCGGGGGCCAAGCCGCGCCCTTCTCACTTGGGGGCTGGGTCCCTGCCGTGAACCGGCCACCGGACCGAGGCTCTTACCTCCGAGGGACCACGGAAGTCAGCTCGGGAAACTCAACTGGGTGAGTGACCGCCTGGTATCACCACAGGAGTGCGGGGCTCGTCTTCAGTAGATTTCTTCTATGAATTTAGTCGATAGAATTTGGAAACACGCTCAGCGAGCGTGGGGTAGCTCCAAACTGCTTTGGAGACGGAAATTACTGAATTGCTTCACTTCCTGTGGGGGTATATGTACCCGTGCTGACGTCAGATCAGTCTCCAATTGCTAGCACGAGCACACTATACCCATTTGTTTTGAGTCCATCTGCTACACGCTAGGAAATATAGTGTTTTAACGATGAATATATTTATTGAATAGGGCAAGATGACATTGAATTGTTTACCCTATTCCATCTTTGTAGGCTTGTCGGAATAACCAAGTTTTGAGTAGTTTAAAAATATTTTTGTGTTGTTTTGTAGTCTTATGTTTTCTGGTAGGGTATTCCAGAGATGTGGACCGACTATTGAGATTGCTCTTTCTCTTACTGTGGTAAGATTGGCGGATGAGACCGAGGGGATAGCTAGCAGGGCTTTGTTTGTTGATCTTGTGTTACGTTCAGGATTGTGTTATGGTGTTTAGGCAGTCGCTTTCATTGTTATGTATTGATTTGTGAAAAATGGATAGTACTTTGTATTCTATTCTTTTTTCCACAGGTAGCCAGTGCAGTTCTTTTAGTACAGGGGTGATGTGATCCATTTTTTTTGTGGCCGGTGAGGATTCTAGCTGTGGCATTCTGTAATATTTGAAGTGGGCATGTGGTTGTTTTGGGCAGGTCTAACAGAAGTGAATTGGAATAATCAAAGATTGTAAAGATCAGGGATTGTAGAATGGTTCTGAATTTGGGTTGGTTTAGGACTGGTTTGAGGCGTTTGAGAATTAATAGTTTGTAGAATCCCTCTTTGATTTTCATTGCGATGTGTTTTTTGAAATTCAGTTCTGGGTCAAGGTCTTTAAGGACCTTCAGGAGCTCAAGCAAAGGATACAACTTATCCATGGCCCAGTCAACCTTCAAGCCGGTCTCGAGAGTTTCCCACTCCCTAAAAACCAACTTGCTGACTGACTTGTGGAACGGAAAAGATCTTGTTGGAGCCTGAAGGCCATCCATGACCGGGTTCACTTCTTCTTGATCCCTCTCATAGGAGCTTTATACCCAGTTCTTCCAGAACCGCGGGAATCAGGGGTCCCAGTTCCTCCTTATGGAACAGCCAAACCACCTTGGGATCATATTTTTCCACAGCTGGGACCTTCGCCCGCACCTGGTCCAAATCCTGAAACGCCAATACCAGATCCGACTCCAGTGGGTCCTGCGCTGGCAGATCCTCCGTTTCTGATTCCTCAGAGGGGCTTTCCGCAGCGGTCATCATAGCCGGGGCCCCTGCGACTTGCCGGACCCTGGTTGCACCCGCAGCCTGAGAAGGCCTAGTCCTCTTTGCTGGCCTTGGACACACTGAAGCCCCTTACTCAGGTCTACACCACCCCCACAGCCTTTCCTTGCCTTGTAAGCCCTGTGCAACAACAGGACAAAATCAGAGGAAAGGAGGAGGAGGAATCCAAGTCCTCCAGGAGATCTTCCTCACTCCTTAAAAGAAGCCCCTCAGTGTCCTGACCTCCCCCAGAGGTTCTAACCTACCAGAGATAAAGGAGGAGGGAAATCCCCCTCCCCCTCGTGGCCCACGAAGTAGCCATGAAGGCAGACCAA